>NC_133652.1:277817837-278417837 GCF_009905375.1 Apium graveolens | reverse complement strand
TAATTTCTTTGTAACTTCTGATTTTTCATTTTCAGACTTTACAGTTACAAACTTAACAGGTTTTAACTTTGGCTTTTGGTTATCAACAGACTTAATTTCTTCAGTTCCTTTATTATTCTTATCTTCTCCATAACCTAAGCCCTATTTCCAGTTTCCACTACTTTGCAAATTTTGAGTTGTTTTGCCAGAGTTAGTCCAAGTCCTGATAATCTCTCTTTCCTTTTCTAACTCAGTTTTTAGAGATTCATTTATTTTTAGCACTTCATTCCTAACATAAAAAGCATCATCTCTATCCTTCTGAGTTTGATGGAACATGACTAACTCTTTTTCTAAGAAATCATTTCTTTTCTTAAATGCAAGATTTTCAGAAGTTAATCTTTCACATGTTAAAGTTTGATCTCTATAACTAACAAACATGGTTTTAAGATATCTTCTCAACTCATTAATATCATTAGTATGAAAAGTATAAGTAGTCTGAGGTACCTTTGTTTCAGCAGCTTCAGAACTGCTCTCAGCACTTTCTTTATCAGCATTTGCCATCAATGCATAGTTTTCCTCACTTTCAGAGTCTGAGGTGTCTGTCCAGCTTTTCTGCTTTGTGACAAGAGCCTTGCCTTTGTCACCCTTTACCTTCTTGCAATCAGGAGATATGTGGCCTTTCTCACCACAGTTATAGCATTTAACATTGGTGTAATTTCCTCTGTCAGACTTTCCTCCTCTGCCTTCAGATCTTCTGAAATTCTTCTTATCAGAACTTATGCCTTTCCTGGAAAACTTCTTTCCCTTCCTGAACTTCCTGTATGCAATCTTTGTGATTCCTTTCACCATAAGAGCACACAGCTTCATCATCTCCTCATCAGCATCAGTCTCAGGCAAGCTTTCAGAATCTGAGTCATCATCACTCTCAGAACTTGATGACTCAGTATCAGACTTTATGAAAAGAGCTTTACCCTTGTCTTTCTTTGAGGAAGCTGCTTTGGGGAATTCTTCTTCAGCCTTAAGAGCAACTGTCCTTGACTTTCCTCCTTTCCTCTTGCTTCTTTGTTCCATCTCCAGCTCATGAGTCTTGAGCATTCCATAGATTTCGTCAAGAGTTGTTTCATCAAGATTGTAGTTGTCTCTTATTGTCGTTGCCTTCAAATCCCAGCATTCAGGAAGAGCTAACAGGAACTTAAGGTTTGAATCTTCAAGATAATACTCTTTATCAACCAATGATAAATCATTCAAAAGTTTAACAAATCTATCATATAAATCATTCAATGACTCATTAGTCTTTGAGTCAAAGTGTTCATACTCTTGAGTGAGTATTGTCTTCCTGTTCTTCTTAATTGTGTCAGTTCCCAGACACCTTGTTTCCAGAGCATCCCATATCTCCTTAGCAGTCTTGCAGTTGATTACCCTGTTTGACATTACATTATCAATGGCACTATGCAGTAAGTGTCGTACCTTAGCATCCTTAGCAATTGATGCTATGTCTTCAGCAGTATAATCACTCTTCTCCTTTGGTACGGTCTTTGCTGCTTCACCTGCAACTGCAACAGCGAGCTTGGTTGGTTTGTGAGGGCCTTCCTTGATTCTATCAAGGTATTCTGGATCTGTTGCTTCCAGGAACATGGTCATCCTTACCTTCCATATGGGATATTCAGATGGTCTCAGTATGGGAACTCTGATGGTCTCATACCGACTCTGAATTTGTGTCTTTGGTGGTTCCTCAGTTTTGGTAGGCTTAGTTGGAGTTTCTGTGTCCGACATGATTGTGTTTGGATCTTTAACTGTATGTATGTTAACAGATAGGCTCTTATACCAATTGTTAGGTCACACACACACTGTAGAGGGGGTGAATACAGTGTATAGTACACTCAAATCGAACTTTAAGAACTTAAGTAACAGAAAACAAACTTTATTGAAACAATAAACTCTGTTACAGTATGGAACTGTTACCTCTCAGTGATGAACAAATATCACGAGAGCTGCTAGGGTTATAATGAATAATCTTCTCTAATAATGATAAAACTTATAGTATAAACCCTATGTCTGTGTTTATATACTACACAGTTACAAGATAATCGCTAATTGATATGGAATATAATTCTGCTTCCTAAAATATATCAATCAGATATCTTTTCTTCCAAGTATTCCATTCTTTACATAATTCCTTCTTCATGCATATCTCTTCTTATATTTATCTTGATCTTCTTTCCTTTAATCAGCTATTGTCCTTATCTGATCGTCCTTCAGCACTTAAGTTCTGATATCTATCTTCTGATGATTATCTCCTGATAACATAAGTACTGATATCCTTAAGTCCTGACTTCCAGTATAAGTACTGATCAACAGTTAAGTACTGATTCATCCTGTTCAAGTAAGATTTGAAAGCTAAACATAAAACATATTAGCCATGACATTATCAAATATATCTAACAATTTAAATTAAATTTATAAAATAAATTTGCTAAATCAGATTTACAAAATAAATTTATGTAAATGCAAATTAATAAAATAAATTATTTTTAAGGATCTTGATTTGTGTATCAATCAGTCTGCTCTGATAGCAATTGTTAAGTCCCGAATTATCGTAGAAGGGGGGGTTGAATACGATAATCACTAAATTAAAAAATTCTTTCGAATCTTTTGCGGATATAAAATTTAGTGCTCGGTTAGTGGTTTCGTGTTCTTGAGAGGAATAGTGTGTGGAACAATAAAACGAGGAGCGCAAGATATTCAGGAAAATATATATTCGTATATAAATCCTCGAGGGGTGTTGCTACACTCCGGTAAATAAATTAACCGGCTACAATCTAAGAACAACAAAGTTCCTAGCTACTACAAAGATCAACAAATTAAATTCTATACAATGATCTAACTTTTATTTGTTTAAGGATTTAATTACCGGGTAACGACAGTAATGCCCCTATGAATATACAAGAGTTAAATCGGGCATTATAACGTTACTCCGGTAAGAAGAATAACTGATATGGATTTGTGTGTATATCTTCTCTGTATCTCTTTGCTGCAAATCTTTAGCTCTTTGGGAGAGAAGATGAACAGAACAATTCAATCTAATTGCTCGAATTACTTTTGTTGTTGTAGTGTAGACTTTATATTCAATTAAAATGTGTGGCTGAAATTGAGCCACACAAATTAATTGAATTAATCAATAAAGTTGTTGCTGAGAAGTGAGGGTTTGCTAACCTGCGACTAGTAACTCAACCTGCGACTAAGAACTCAACCTGGGACTAAGAACTCAACCTGCGACTAAGTCCTCAACCTGCGACTAATAACTCAAGTTGCGACTAAGTCCTTAACCTGCGACTAAGTCATCAACCTGCGACTAAGAACTCAACTTGCGACTAAGTCCTCAACCTGCGACTAAGAACTCAAGTTGCATCTAAGTCCTCAACATGCGACCAAGAAACTCAATTTGCGACTAAAAAGTTAACCAGCGACTGCAAAGTTGGTTTTGTCTTAGAAATTTTCTTCACAACTCCAACCTGCGACCATATAGCTAACCGACGACCATTGTTTCTTTTTATTTTTATTTAAGTTTAAATTGTAACTAAATTAATTTATAAAATAAAATTAAATATAATTTATATAAATAAACTAATTTAGATTTATAAAATAAACTTATTTAAAGTTCATAAAATAAATCATTTTAAGTTTATTAAATAAATTATATTAAAGTCCATTAAATAAATTTATTTAATTTATCAATTAAATTTGATCTTCGCCAATCCCTCGAGCCGCTTACTGTATACCCTGCGCATCTCTTCTCGTACTCTAACAGATAAACGTTCAATCCAAGTACGTTCCTCAACTTAACAATTCTTTTATAAATAATACCCAGATTCCTTTCACAAGCTGTTGACGCCTAGTGCAACTGGTCCGGTTCACAGACGACTAACCCCGATTCAGGTCTTCGTATTATGGCCTTGATTAAATTGTTAAGCTCGCAAGAATTTTATCGCTTCAAACACTGATTGTCAATAAACAACTGTACTTTCACATGAATCATTTCTGGTACCTTTAGAAAACGTCTTCATTGCTACTACAATCTTGAATACTTCATTCAATGTTCTTCCCCGACGCTTGAACATATAAATGAACTCCTTTCAGTGAGTATAACCTCAAGACTATAGTTGTCTTCTTTAACCTCTGTCTATACCATGTCTTCAATTCTTCAGATTCCTATGCTTCATACACCGTCTATCTTCAACCAATGTCAATACACTAAAATTTTCTTGTAGCACTTGTACACTGAATCTTTAACAATTCTGAAACCCTGAAAGTCTTTAACATTTATTCTTCACTGAGGCATGATCATATTAATGAACTTCTTTCAGTGACCTGTAAACAGACTTCAAGCCTTCTTCTAATCTTCTGATTCTTTGTATTTGCCTTTTCTTCATTTCTTCTGATTTCTTGTATAGACGTAGTATTATTAACCTGTCATGTTCTAGTGTTGTTCTCGTGTTGAGTTATCACGTAACTGTTCATACAGCTACGCAGTCTCACCAACAGAGATACAATAAGATCATATCTTACAATCACAAAATTTATCATCTAACCGAAGGTCATGCACAGATGTCCCGGGAAGATTTAGATAATAAAATATAATATTTGAAAAGATAATCCACCAAAAAAGGCCTCGTTAAAACCTCTCAAAAGTAAAAACCTATGGGGAAAAACTCATGAATGAAAAAGAGTGCCCTCTACGAAGAATATTCTATACAAAAGTACAAAATTGATAAAAATAGTATTTTTCGATAGTTGCAAAAGATCACTCATTTCATCATAATTTGTAGTTAAATTGTATTTCATTCTGAACTCCTTCGCTAAATGCTTTAGTATGAATAAAAGATACACATTAAATAAACTAAAATCATCCTCAATTAAATTAAATGAAATAAGGAAAATATGTTAACACTAATAAAATAAAATTATATCCGATAATAATTTATTAGAAAAAAATGAATGTACATATAATAAGTCGTTAAAAAATAATAATAAAATAAGGTCTAAAAAAATCTTTAGTTAGACCCTAAAAATAACTAAAATATAATATAATATAAATTATACAAACAAGCCAATAAAATGGCATAAATTAGTCAACAAAATGGCATAAAAAAGCCCACTAAAAGGCCAAAATATATGCCATAATAAAAGACCGCGCATAATTGGTACATTAAAAGCCTTCAATTAAAGCAGTATTAAAATATTCGGTCAAACATTCCATGATATTCTTTACCATATCACCCTAATTTTCTTCACCACCCCACCCCTGACACTATCTACCACCACCCACGGCGGGGTCCGGCCGAAAATCCGGCAAGCCAATTTCATCCATGAATCCTAAAATTAAATTAATGGACACACACATTATACTCATCATCTTCAACCTCTACTAAGCATCACATTTTACCACCACCAACAACCATGGTGGTTGCCTCCGTCCGGCGGGGTCCGGCCAACTTCCGACCACCCTAAAACTCAACCTACTCACCCTGATTTACACTCCAATTCCTCCGATATATCCCTTCACCAAGGTCATTTTTCAAGATTTAAATCTGAACCACTTTTCCAGCCAAAAACCATCTCCTTATTTCTCTTATTCGAACCCCTCTCTCTCTATATATATATATATATTCCTCTCTCTCTCAGCCCCTATCTCTCCCCCTCTATTCATCGTTCGCGTCGCCTACACCACCATCGGTGGTGGCTTCGTTTTCCGATGACACGCCTACATCTTTTACATTAATAATATCAAAAACACAATCAACAAAAGTAGGAGAGACATATATTAGTTGCTTCGGGTTAATTATCAAAGATATGACCGATTAGGTTCCCATGTTTTTGGTCACGCCATTGAAGTATCAATTTGATATTTATTATAATTTTAGTAATTTAAATAATATCTCGATAAGTTTGATGATCAAATTGACATATGATCTCCAGCTGAGTGATGACTTTGATATTTAACCCATTATATAAATATCATTTCACACATTAAGTTGCCATTGAAATGGATCCCATATAATACCAATTAAAATATTTCATCTTATTTTAGGAGATAACACTACTCTTTCTGACCTATATATTTGAAGTCCATTTTCTGTAATCTATACGTTACAACTAAATACTGCATAAAAATCGATTATGTCTTGACCATATTTGAAGTATAAAGAAATGAATTTTTATGATAGTTAGCGAAAAAAATGTATGATTATATGTATATATTAATTAATTATCAATATTTATATAATCATATACAAAATATTTCAAGCATCAACAATCATGCTCTACCATTAACCAACACACTTCATGCAATTACAACACAATTTGGTCCTTCCCTTGCCACCCCCACATTTATAAAGTCAAACAACACAAATCAGATCCAAACCACCACCACAACACCTCACATTTTCCCGACCAAAAACAATGTCATCATCTCGAGAAGACAATGTTTACATGGCCAAGCTCGCCGAACAAGCCGAACGTTACGAAGAAATGGTGGAATTCATGGAAAAAGTCTCTGGTTCCGTAACAAACTCAGAAGAACTCTCTGTGGAAGAACGTAACCTCCTTTCCGTGGCTTACAAGAATGTCATTGGCGCTCGACGTGCTTCGTGGCGAATAATCTCGTCCATCGAGCAAAAAGAAGAGTCACGCGGCAATGCTGATCATGTGGCCACGATCAAGGAGTATAGAGGGGAGATTGAGAAAGAGCTTTCGAATATTTGTGATGGAATATTGAAGCTTTTGGATGAGAAGTTGATTCCAGCTGCGTCGGTTGGGGATTCGAAAGTGTTTTATTTGAAAATGAAGGGAGATTATCATAGGTATCTTGCCGAGTTTAAGACTGCTTCTGATAGGAAAGATTCTGCTGAGAATACTCTTAATGCCTATAAGGCCGCTCAGGTGCGTTTTTTGTTTGTACGACATTTCTTTTATGTTATGAATTATGATAATTTCATATGTTTTTAAGGATTGTAAATTGGTATCAGTCATACTGTTTGTTTACTTATGTTGGTCAAATAGGGGTGATTTATTGTTTTGGTTTTAATGGAAGTTAAATTTTATATATGAATCCAGACAAGGTTTCCAGGTTTCTTAGGTGCCCATCGAATGCTTTTCTATTACCTAAGCAATTAGAGATGGGGACTTGTCAGGGGCAAATGACCGTATCGTGAAAACTTTTCGCGGCACGTGTACAACAGGGTTCTTGGTATGAATACGTAGGGTCCAATCATCTTACATTCGCGAAATTTTTTTACTGCAGCAAACAATCGGTTTCCGGTGACGGATATAGCTGTTGTTTACCTAAGCTTCAAAACTTCGGAATTTTTCGGACTTTAAAGATTGGGCAAACATGAATATGCTCGAGAAGCTATTTAGTCATAGTCGGAGTTAGGCTATATTTTTGTTTATTAATTTGGCTAGTTGTTGATTAGAAGGAGTGAATCGTATGGGATTTGATTTGGCTAGTCGGGTAGGACTCAGGAATGTATAAATGATATGTAGGAGTCTAAGTACTTGGTATTATGGCCTGTTGCAGAGTCTTATACTAAGCTTAAGAGTTGAGTTTGTTAACTTTTGATTGTATCTTATAATCGTGGTTGCAGGACATAGCAAATGCAGAATTGCCTCCGACACATCCGATCCGACTCGGACTTGCTCTGAACTTCTCTGTTTTCTATTACGAGATTCTGAATTCTCCTGATCGAGCATGCAGCCTTGCAAAACAGGTTTGTGCACCAATTTTTGTAAACGAACACATCATAATTTATTCGAGTTTCTCATAGAATGTTGACGTTTTCTAAGTGGTACTAGCAAAAAAATTCAGGCTTTTGATGAAGCTATTGCAGAGTTGGATACACTAGGAGAGGATTCATACAAGGATAGCACTCTTATTATGCAGCTTCTTCGAGACAATCTGACCCTGTGGACTTCTGATATGCAGGTATGTATTTAGCCAAGATTAAAGGAAAAACTCCTCATAACTTGTGTGTCGCTGCAAATTTACTAATATCTTCTGGCTTTCCAGGACGACGGGGCTGATGAGGCAAAAGATGCAGCACCCAAGCAAGAAGAGGAGCAGCATTGAAGCTCATAACCAAATAATCAGAAGATTGCTACTTCTTAATCTTTGATGAAGAAGAAGATTTGATTCCTTTCCCATCTGATAACTGGTTTTTCATTTTAGTGCTTCATTTCTAAACCTTAGATGAATATAATTATCAAACTATTACAAAATAGTGTCGTTTAGATGGTAGTCTTCTTGGCCAACCAGTCGTTTAGATGGTAGTCTTCTTGGCCAACCAGTCTATAGTCATGGTTTCTAAATAATGCTAAGAGTTTCTCACGTCTTGATTTGTATTTCTCTAATGTTAAATCTTGTGGTTTGAATACGTAAGCTATGGGAAACAACTAAGATGACGTAAAGTGAGATAAGACGTCTTACTATTTAGTAACTGACTAATTGTGAAGTTAATCTAATAAAACAACTAAAGGTGCTTCAGAATCAAACTCCAAGGACAATTTTGAAAGCGGCTAAAGTTTTAGCTTCCAACTATCAATTGAAAGATCAGGTTGCTAAACAAATACGCAAAAATGCAAGGTGTTCTGTTTCAAATGTATGACAGCAATATCCATATTTTTCCAAACAATCAATTCATTTCATCTATAATCCTGAAAACCAAAGAGAAGATATGCCCTAACAAGGTTCAGTACTGCAGACAAAAAGTTGGAGGTTGAAAACAAGGGACATGTCACTACTCACTAAAGTGACCACATATCTAACTCAATGGGACTATGAACCCAATAATAATACCTTAATTAGATAAGGATTAAATTAAAAACCAACTTCTGTAAGAGACCAAAATGCGGTAGAGCAAAGGACTAATGAATGTCAAAGGAAATACATACTTCAACTCATCCCTTTGTTCTCATGATTGTTATGCAGCCTTTTCCACCTTCAGTATGAATTTTCGTCTGACCAACAACAGGCTTCCCAGAAAAAGCTGAAGTAGGATAAATAACAGCAGGCTCTTCTTCTTTTGGCTTTGGCTTCGGTGGAGTGCAGATGCGCTGGTTTATGTCTCTAAGAGTCACATCACCATGAGCACCACATGGTTTAATAAATGTAAATGGATACGCGACAGAAGATGTCCCCTTCACTGGAGTCTGCATGTATGACTTCTTACCTGCAGATGAAAGATGTTTGTTCATAAGTTATATTAAAAGTACTACATGCAACTTCAGAAGCCTATCTCTATAAATATGTTTATGATCACACAATTTTATATACGATCAATCCAGGATCCTTGAGTTAATCAATGCCCAGTTAACACTTGCACACTAGCCGAAAAACAAGTCTCCCTTCATAGGCTTTGAGCTAATTTATACTATATTTTATCCCCCCAAAAAAAGGTGTACGAACGAACCTTTGAGAACAACATTTTTACGAGGTCGAGGACGGCACTTTTGAGCTTTTCTAGTCTCATGCTCGGGAAAGTTGTTAGACAACCCTACAATTATATATATTATCAAATGTTAATACACAAACTGGAGCAGACAACAAAAATAAATACAAATATAAAAATAAATGAGAAACTGGGTCTGAGGTTGACCTCAGATAACTTACCTACGGTTATATTACTTTCCCATACAAATACTAAATGGCATTTTTGTAATAATAGAATCTGCCCCTTGTATTTACAAAAATAAACCCTACTTGTATTGTATTTGTCTTAACCTCTGGGTTATTACCTGACGGTGACCTCAGGGCTAACAAGCTCAAAATAAATATACAAACTAAGAGTATCAGATAATAAGTAAAGAATATAGTACCAGCATTTTGAACCTCAGGTGCACCCGACGTATCCCTGTGAAAACAACTAACCAAGTTATATTGCCTGATATGCTAATTACCACAAGTCTCTATTGTTTTGTTACATGTTAAAGTGTCCCAAGTACTAAAAAACTTACAAATCATCAGAATTAAGTTGAACCTCAGCATCAGTAAGGCAATTAGCTAGCCATCCTTCAGATGATTGATCCAGGCCCTCATAGCCTGACGATGATGTATCTTCTGATGATAATAACAATTGTAAAATTAGATTCCTAAGCATTACTAAAATGATAAATAATACAGAACCTCAAGAGACAGACCTCCAGAAACCCATTGTGACATATTAGAGAAAGCCTCTTCAAGCGTATCTTCCCCATCCTATATGTAGAATGTACCAATAACATTTAGCACTAAGCATGTACCAAAAACATAATGAATTGAACACTAACCAATGTAAATGTGTTACAGTTTAGCTCACAGCCAAAGACGTCACAATTTTACTAGGAACTAATATAATCAATCATAAACAGATCAAATTAGCTCTATAAGGCAGCATACATCTAGTAAACTCATTTAGTTAATTTATATAACGAATTATGGATATAACTATGATAACAACAAATCATATAGTTGCAACATAAGAAAACAGAAAGAGCAGAACAAGAAAATGAAATGCAAAACTTATACAGTTCTTCTCAATTCATTCTCATCGAGGAAACAGGACAGTTTTACTTTCAAGACAAGGAAATACAATTACATAAAAAATTTCTAAATGGTATTTCCAAAGCTATTGGCTGCCGATTTAACCCTGCATTATAAACATTGTCCTCTTTAAAGTCTAACATGTAATTTTGCCGCTGCCAGCTGCAGGTAAACTTCATCAAGTTCATTTTAAGACAACCTACAAGTTTCAACATATTATCCAATTAATCTACAACAAATCTAATTGATCTGTGAAGAAAGTATAGGTTTAATAATTTGCCACTGCCAGCTGCAGGTAAACTTCATCTAGTTCATTTTAAGACAACCTACAAGTTTCAACATATTATCCAATTAATCTACAACAAATCTAATTGATCTGTGAAGAAAGTATAGGTTTAATAAGACTTGTTTAGTTTTTAATTCATTGATATTATACGCCTATATACTGAAGTATGATATATATACATTGAGACATACCTTTTCTTTCAGAAATATGGGGGGCATGTCCTCATTGCAATAAGGAATTGGTATAGACTCGGAGTCAAAATGTAGCATTCGGCGCCTCTTTACTTGTGACGAATTTGAATTGCTCTTCTCCTTGTCCTTTGTATTATCTGCAGTCTCTTTCTTAGAATTAGACATTTCCCCTGCAGATTGTAATATTCAAATGTATAAGGATTAACAATTTCTACTGTTTGTTCCTTGTTCTACTGTTGGGAGATGAAGTTTGTTAAGAACCTACCATCTTTTGTATTAGGGTAATTCACATCTCCACAGGCTTTTACTGGAGTGATTTCATCGAACACAAAGGATAGATTTTCTTCATTCGACCCTAAATCATTCCATAGGCTCTGAGGAACATCTAGTTACCCGATTGAAAAGGAAAGATAAAAGTCAGCAATTGGCATAAACCTACACACACAGATCCGGTATTTGGTCGAAAAATATAGAGGGACTCACCTAGATTGGTAACTTCATCAAGAACAAACTCATCATTATGCCATTCCCACATTTTTCTGTTACATGTACACAAACAAATGATCAAAATCCTATATTAAACCTTGTAAGGTGATTAGAAAACTTATTAAAAAAGGTTAAATAACATAGAATAAATAAGTGCTCGAATTCTTATGAATCAGTC
The DNA here is from genome assembly GCF_009905375.1 of Apium graveolens. Lineage (NCBI taxonomy): Eukaryota > Viridiplantae > Streptophyta > Magnoliopsida > Apiales > Apiaceae > Apium > Apium graveolens. Next base: position 278,406,144 of record NC_133652.1, on the reverse strand, counting down.
TTCGAATTAACATAATAGAGTGTAAAAATATACACTAAAAGACTTTCATATAGCATATACAGATTAGTTTGAAACTAGATACATGCATTGATTATTTGAATAAGATACATTTGGTAATCGGGCAAGGAAGACTCATTACTAGCCAGAGAGGATAAAAACACGACAATGTAAAAAAAGGCCAAAAATGAAATGAAGCCTTGCATTGAAAACAGGGAAATGAAATGACATTAATATCAAGCACGCATGAATATTATAAATTTTTATATGCAAGATACTTCATATTGGGCAAGTCACAAGTGAAGCAATCAATCTACAAATATATATAACCATATCTGTATATATAACACACTCATTTGCAGATCAAGAAACCACTACATAATACTTCAATGCTAGCACTATACATAGCACATCATCAATTAGAAGAAAAAGAAATTAGTATTTCCAAACCACAAAAAGAGTTAAACATTTTAACAAATTAAGACTAGGTTGAACCATTTACATGATAGGTTGTAAAAAATCAATAGTAAAACTTATATATAGCATATACAAACAAATTTGAGACCATCCCTTTAGTGTGAGGATCAACAGATTCAATTTGACTGTAGGTCCTATTACATTATTGCTAAAATGCATCAAGTATATAAACAAGATATATACCGTTAATCATTCACGAAAGTCGCAATATCAACCAGAAACAGAGAAGCAAAAATCACAAACATTATACAAACACCGAATAGGAAATGAAACCCATTAAAATTGGTCGAAGAACCTACATTACTAAAAATCCCACGCAAATCACTCAAAAGATGACACGTAAGCCATGAACCACTTCATTTCGAGAAAGTAATGCAATAACATTAGATAGATACGTAAAAACGACATACCCATTTCCTGATCAGGAAACAGCTAAAAAATACTCCAATTCTAGCCCAATACATATCGATCATCAATCTCAAAAAAGGAAATACCACTTCCGAAACCACAAAGGGACTAGTACATTGTATCAAATTAGTATTTCCACTAAATTCCCCAAAGCCCTAACCGCAAACCCACAATAATTACACTAATTCAGTATTCAACAACAAACATATACCAATCTACCTCTAAAAAACATTTAACATGACCACACAAATTAAAGCTAATCTAAGGCATCAAAACACAAAATGAGCATGACCCAGATGATCAAATCAAATATAAACAAATTAATCACAAAAGGGTCGTGCTCAGATCTCAAAATCACAGAGATACATACACAAGTACAGTAAAATAATAGTAAAAAAGAAACAATATGGCACATAGAGAGAGAGAGAGAGAGATTGTTACTTGAAGGAGAGGGATTGACAGAGCCTTGACTGTGTGTTGATTTGATAAGATATATGTATGAGAAATGTAAGAAACTGCTAGTGGTGGCTGCTGATACAAAATGTGGGGAGAGTGAGTAAAAGAGGGAGAGACATGGGGAACATGTCACGTAGACTATGGATATTCAAGCCCAATAGTGAATTTTTGGAACATTTTATGGCCTCGTGGGCTTGGAAATTTCACATTTTTGATAAAATAAATCTATCCATATCTCAATTTTATATTATAATATCCGGAACATTTATAATAAATCGCTACGCGGGCTATTTTAAGTTACTCAATATTTATTTTTTATGTCCAGAATAAAATATAAACACATATTTAGGATCTAATTAATTTAAAGATTTTTTTAATGTATACGGGTGTTATAGCGAAAATTTGGCCATGGATTATCTCAGGTCAAATACGTGTCAATTGAAATTAAATTGGGGGGAAAATATGGAGTATTAGGTTTTAGGATGCAATGGATGAGAGGAGGACGCGTCCTACCCCTCGGACCTATCCCTAGTACGCGCCCTCATTTGGTGAAATACATGATATGGGTTACTTGAGTGTTGGATTGCAATACAAGGAAAAAAATGTGCATTCCATAGAGTGAGGACGCGTTCTAGCCTAGGCAGATGCCTGACTTTGGATTCATTAGATAGTTGGGTTTGTCCTCAACCAGGACAAGGAAAGCAAGGACAACCTTAGGATAAGAAAAACATAGAGAGAACAATAGAGATTATTTTTACTAACATATTTGTTATAGGTACTCTTTAAAGAATTTCCTCCTTGAGTAGGTCAAGGAGGGGGATGTCCATGAAAAGTTTGAAGGCCTCTAAGGGTATGTTTGATGATTGAAGGCATCCTCTTGTATTCAACGGGTATCCTCATTGGGGATGCGGGGTTAATATTGATGTGTTCATTGGGAGCTCTGTTCTTGTATTCAACGTCTGTCCTCGTTGGAGAACTTTGGAGTCATCATGAACTCTGCACCCCAAAACTTTGGATCACATGTCCATTTACTTGGTGGGTTATCCTCATTCGGGGGACAGGGACGTGTCTGGCATTTTAGGTGAAACGTGACTATACATGCGTTCGTAAATCAAAGAAGATAGTTGTAGTGGAGTGTTATCTTTGCGCAGGGAGATGCACTATCTGTGAAGTCCTTCAATTACGAACGACTCTTGGGCCTTTGCGGTTGAGCCTCAAAATTGGACATTTTTAAAGCTAACGGAAGATGGATTTTGGAAGGAATTCTACCGGGCCTGGAATAAAAAGTCTAAACCCATTAGTTTTTTTGTTCCCCAAGAACTACATCAGGCTTGATCCCTATATAAAGGGTACGTAGGCACATTGAAAGGGGTTGGAAGTTGAGAACTAAAAAGGGCCACCACTAATCCTAATCAATCTCATCCACCAATTAACACACAAAAACCACACACAACTTACTTTTCTGACGTAGAACCACCATCGTAGATCTTGATTCTGACGAAGAACCTCAAACTTTGTTGTTACTAGATTCCTTCATCAAAAAATTGGCGCTAGATTGAGGGGTGATGATCAAGATCATAATCTTAAGGAGAAAAAGATGTCTCACAATCGTGATGAAAGTTCTTATGATGAAAGTGATAGTGAATCTGAAGGAGATGATGGGCGCGGCTACGCTCAGCATGAACCCTACATTCCCACAAACCTGGAAAATTCTCCACAAGCTCCAAATGTTGGAGGAACACCACATGTGCTTATCAAAAATGCTGATATCTTGGAGTAGTTGTATTGCATGGGAGATACCTTGAATAGTTTCAATTCAAGATTGAACAACGTGGAGCGTCCAAGACGAGAAGAGGTCGTCATTATCCCCGCTATGATATGCTGCGGGAAAAGCCCTTATGGTTGAAATGAGCACACAAGATTTTTGTGGTCAATCTAATAGAGAAAACCCTCAAATCACCCCGCGGTCATTGGAGTATTCTGATGATGTTGAGCCTGTCATGAAGCTTGTTGATGAGGATACTGATGGGAGAGAGAGGCCTCAAATCGACAATCAGGTACCCCTTATTCTCACAAATATGGGCGCACGATGGACGAGCATCGTCGTGCGGAGAATATTCAAAACCAAGGTGAAGAGAGAAGAGATTTCCCATCCTTGAATAGAAGGCTTGGCATAAAGTTGGGAGATGATGACTTGAGGATGTTATTGTTGAAATGGAAAAAGGAAGGAAACGATGGAGAAGAGAGGCCCTGTGATACAAAGCGTATGCCTCCTACATTTCGAAGGTATGATAGGGCGCGAGACCGCGAATACGAGCTTGCCCCTCCACGTGGTTGGATTAGAAACTATGGACGAGGTTATCAAAGGAATGGTTAAGGAATATTGGTATATCATCATGGAAGAATGTTCCTGTGTGGGAAGGATAAGGGCACGCCCACAGGGGGTGTTGAAGTCCCTGTCATTGTTCATGTTACTTCTCATATGCTACTGGCAATGGACCTATGGCGCGTTCTCATGGTGAGGTGGCACTTAAACTCAAGAGAGGCCACACAATAATGAAGAGACTCAAGGACGTGGTCAAGGAGAACCTCAAATTCAAGGGGAACCTCAAAATTAGGATGAAGATGTCCCATAACCACAGCCTCAGAGCGAGGGGTGGAAAGATCCTCTAATACACTCGGGGGTAATCAGACGGGGCAGCAGCAATCCCCACAACCCAATGTTCAAACCATCCCAGGAGTTGGAACATTCAACGTAGATGATTTAAAGAAGTTACTCAATCACCTTGAAGGAGGAAAAATTACATCAACTGCGCAAACTCCGTCTCCCTTTTCTACTATGGTGAGAGAAGCGCAGTTACCTGCTGGCTACCAGAACACAACTAATGACTTGCGTTTTCATGGGAATTATGATGTCATGGAATTATTGGGGAGATTTAATATTCAGATGAATGTGTATCAAGTACATGATTTAGATAGATGTCGTCACTTGGTAGCTATTTTTCAGGGAGGGTGCTCAGTACTGGTTCCAGAAACTTGGACTCGGAGTTATCACATCGTGGGAGCAGATGAAAACTTTATTCTTAACTCAATTGTGAGTTGTTGTGAAGTATACTCCACCAGTAACTACATTGGTGAATGTTAAGAAGAAGGAGGGTGGAAGCTTAATTTCATATGTAAGGTCACGTAAGAGTGCTATTTTAAGCTAGAAGGGGGTTGAATAGCTTAATTACCAATGCAAAAATTGTTATGGCGTTTTAAAATAATTAATCCCTTTTTAAAACTTTACCGAGTGGTTATGCAGTTTATATATACGGAAAATAAAGTGCAAGGAAAAAAATACCACACGGTGATTTTATCCTGGTTCGCGATGGCGCAACCTCTAATAGATTCGCTCACCCCTACTTCAGTCCCCGAGCTCCTCTCCCGGACTCGGAATTTCCCTTTATAACTCGCTCCTTTAGTAGGCGGAGAAGACTTTACATCCTTACAAGTATTTGTCTTGGTGCATAACACAAGGGTCACCACCTCAAAATAAATGTAATACCTACACAACTTATCTTAGACAATAACTCCCCGTTATTTCTTCAAAGTTGATGTGTAACCTTTGTGTGGATTTGGCTTCCTTAGCTTTTGTCGGTCTTGGATCTTAGTGATTCGGTCTTGGGTCTAACCTCTTCCTCATAGTGCGAAGACTACTAACTCCCCGTTTGTACGTCTAGGACTTGGGTATTGGAACGAGAATCACCTCACATCACTTCACCTCACTACAAAACTAATAAGACAATCCACGAAACAAACCAAGTATAGAAAAGATGGTTTGAACTAGTATGTTACTATACTAGCCCACAAATAGTATAATATCCAAATAAGAATATTAAAACTAATTAGTTATACTTGACTTAGGATAATACAAGAAAGTCAAGTATAATTATAATTACTCCTTTACAGATAAATTAGATAGGTGGAGTAATATGAAAAGTCTTTTTATATAAAGCACTTATGGATTATGACTTCTTTAGTATTCTTCTTCTTTCGATTATGTATTTATAGATCGAAGAATACTTTTAATTACAACTTCGGAGTTGTAATTTACCTTTTAGTATATCCACTTAAGGTTTTAAGGTATACTTGTATATTGACCATTATATGGTCAAAGTATACTCTTTTAACTTCAAGCACGGTTTATAAGATTTATGAGTTTTAGCCAAGATCCAAATAAGTTAAGTGCAAGTAATTGGCTTAAGATTGTGCTTTTGAAGTTTGGACGAATAATTACGAGTATTGTATAGATATCGTATTATAACCCCACGGAACACTGAAGATGTTAGAAAGGGCTTATACGATATGATTCGTAATTGTTTATATACACGATATGTGTTAGCCAAGATCCAATTAAATAGCGTGAAATTAATTGGCTAACTCGTGGATTTGATTCGTCCTTAAATTTAATGGATGATTACGAAGTATTTATAGATCGAGTTATAATCCCCTGGAACACTAAAGATGTTAGAAGGGATTAAAACTATGCTTCGTAATAATTTATGTGCACGAGATATATTAGCCAAGATCCAATTAAATGAAGTAAAAATAATTGGCTAACTCGTGAACTTAATCTGTTTTGATATTTGACAAATTACGAAGTGTTTATAGATCGAGTTATAACCCCCCGGGATATTAAAGATGTTAGAAGGGATTTAACTTAACTTCGTAATATTTTATGTGCACAAATAATTGTTAGCCAAGATCCAATAATAAAATTAATTGGCTAACTCGTGAACTTGGGTCAAATATAATCTCCCTTTTGGAGATGAAGTACTTTTGCTTATAGATCTTCTACTTGAGATGATTTATGTGAAGATCAAGTACTTATTCGAATTTAGAGTTTGAATCTTAGTTCTCTTGAGAACTTTGTTTATAAGAGATCTTGTATTAGAGCTTAAGATGAAATAGAGAAATTAAGTACAAAGCTCAAATAAAAAGAATTAAAATAAGAAGCTTAAAGTTACCACTTTTGAAGAATAGTCGGAAAAGTTCGCCGCACAAATTCGCCGGAGGTTCGGTCGGATTTTGGAACTTTGGTCGAACGTGGGCAGCCCTTCGGGAGGCCGGGAAGTGGTAGTGGATGAGCTCACTTGGTGGGATGAAGGTAGGTTGGATGAAGCTAAGATTGGGTTTCAAAATCCTTGTATATATGTAAGTATATAGAAGAGATAAAAAGTTTTTGAGAAAAAGTGTGTGTATAGAATTTGAAAGAGATGAAGAGAGGCACTTCTTGAAAAAATCCCAGCAACTTTGTGACTCTTTATCTTGAAGAAAATGAGTTGGGGTGGGGGTTTATTTATAGGAGAATTTGGGTGGATTGAATGGTGGAAATTTGAGGAAAATGGATAGTGGATTGATGACATGGAAACTAGGTTGTGTTTCTTTGACATAGCCATAAAAGACAAACAACTTTATGGGACCAAAAACTCAGCTGATTTATTTTATATTCTAATGTATTTTCCTTTCTTTTAATCATTATTTAATCACGTATTTAAGGATTAAACACCATTAATTATGACCACCTTAAAAACTAATAAATAAATACCATAACAATATGATAATAACTTAAATAATATAAAATAATGTCCTGCAAGTTTTGGTCAACGTTGGTCAATGGTAGCTAGGTCAAACGTGGTCAACTGTACGACCAACTGCCTCGATTTTTGTGCCCGGACAAAATTTCTCTGAATGTTACGAAATTTTTACCATACTTAAAAGATACTATTTAAATAATTCATACCAAATTTCAAGTCATTTTAGTGTGTGGAAGTATTTTATCTAAAATAAAACTGTTATGTCAGCCTTTTCTTTCGAGTAAAAATATCACTTGTCTTGAAAATGAAGGAGATGGATCTTTTGACCAAAGTTTTGACTTGAATAAATACCTAAAATATATTTGGATGTTAGGAAATATTTATGAGTATTTTTGAATAATTTTCTCCGAGAACTGCTGATTTTACGAAACGGGAGAAAATTGTTGTGGGTGTACATGAAATGAGTTATACACCTGGATATTAATATTCTAACCATGAATATTAATACTCTTTGAATAAAAACTCTTTTGATATATGTAGAGATATATTTTAGAGCGAAGAGTGAAATATTTAATATAGCATGAGTCCTCTAAAGAATAATTCTGATATATTCCATATTCGAGGTTGTTGTCATATTCCTGTTGCAACACAGATCTAAGAAATATCATATATTGATGTTTCTTCTTTGATCATATATCCTTAGAGATATATTCCATAAAGATATAATTTTGATATTTACAAAAATGGAATATCTCTTTAAAAGAAATGATTTTGCTAGCTTGACTTTTTGACTTTGATTTGGATCAATTACATTTATGTCCTAATGGTAATGGAGAGGATCTACGTGTAATTAAATTTTATATTTAATCGTACAAATACCGAAATAAATAATATATCTAAGATATCCTTTTAATCTTCCCCTTTTGGTATTTTCCAAACAAACATAAAATTTAATTTTTGCAAGTGTGTGCTTCCCCTTGGTGTATGCATGAGTTTTGAAAAACCTATTTTGCATATAAACATTTAAATACTTAGAGGGTTTAAGCTCTTCTTTAAAATCCTTCAAAATATATTGTTAGATGTATCATAAAATATAGGAGCACAAAATACATGGATCCAATTATAACTAGCAAAACTTAAAAATTAAGTTAAGGTTCTCTTCCCTTTTTGTTTAGTGCATTCCAAAAAGTATATATTTACTGTGATCAAAAAGTTATATTTTATCTTTTAAAACATGGCATGTAATTATATTTTAAGAAGTTCAAAGCAGTGTTGCTAATTATTGAACTTGTACAGATTTGATGGTATAGAAATCTAAGTTATGAGAAGGAAATAAGGATGTATGCATGGTTTTGTTAAAAAAAATTGAGCATGTATTCAGAATTGACTGAAAGAGTTGACTTTGATTAAGGCAAGGATATCTGATGTTTGTAAATTAAGAGATGAATTTAGAGAACTCGGTTAATATTTGTTATTTTTAATGCTCAATTGCAAGTTTTCTAGTTCAAACGTCAAGTATTATTTCATTTTTCTTGTAATTATTTGAACGAACATTTAGCATTATACAATATCCAAATCTGTATCTCACAGAGTTTGACTTAAATGTCGAGGATCTTTACTTTGTAGCAATTGTTTGAAAATACAAACACATTAATGCACAAATTGCACAAATCATCCTGGACTTAGACTCACAAACTTTTATTCAGTTTACATGAAATATGAGCCTAATACATACTAGTTTATCATTTTGACTGTTCTGACAAATGCATTGTTACAAAATCTAATGCTAATACAATCTACTTCTATCCCAGATCTAAGTATTAGAATTATACAATTTGGAAAGCTAATACATTCTAAGAAATCCACATTTCTAAACAACCCATCACAAATACAATCTATCTAAATCCACAACTTTGATCAATATCTTCTAATACATTCAATTACCACAAGATGTTCTATTGGATTGGTTTGATACTGGAACTCAATACAATAATCTGGCGTATGTGTGTGAATTAGAATTTTCATAAGTTGAGAATTTATACCTATTTTACCTTGTTGATTATGACAGGTTGCTTGGAAAGCCAAGTTTTGTTCCTTGTATTCTTTGAGAAGCTCTTGATGGGATTTAAGGGAATTGAATTTGCCATTCCATGTATTGAGAGTTCCTGAGGGATATTTGATTTTCCTGCAAGTCAGTTAGATACAATATAAGAACCATCCTCTGGTAATCCTGCAGACTTAATAATACTTAGACGTTGTAAAGACAGATATTGCTGTTAATCATGATTTAAAGAATAGATCACATATACATTGACAAAATGTCATGACATGGTAAATACAGTAAATTTTACATCATTTTAAGTTCATGAACCTTGAAGATTCTGCATAGTGGTTAGTGAAAATATATATTTTGATTTCTGATTTATTTTTTTGTAAATATCACTTTTAGGTATAAATCAGAAATACTTTTTTAGATCAAGGTTTTTGAATACTGCATGATACTCGGCATGTCATAGTGCATAAAGAGTTAGACTGATAAAACATGACAGAAACTTATCAAGATACCAAGTACTATTATACTAGCAATTTTATCACAACAGAATAGCTAATCAGGATAGTGTAAATATTGTTCCTGCATAAGATATATATGAAAGGAATATGTCCTAAGTCCAATCATGTATGAGGATTTAGGAATAACTTTTATGTAATCTGTTTTGATTTCATTGATATTAATAAAAGACTTGTTTTATTTTTATTACGGGCTTTATCTATTTAAGTGTTTAAATAAGATATACCATAGTTTAGAGTAAAGCTTTTTATGGATTATCATGAGATCATAATAGTGAGACCTAAAAAGATGATAACTCTAAACTTAAATAGTTCCTGGTCATAGGATTACTAACTGGTAATTAATAATCCGCAAAGATCGGTACATACTATGTTTGCTTCATTATGAAGGATGTCTGTTCTCATAGATATTTGTGTGGTGACACTATAGCTAGTATGTAGGTGCTTATTATAGAATAACTTCACTGAACATGACTCGCACAGCTGAACAACTGATGGAGTTCACTCACGTGTCAGCAGTTGTTCACATAGTGATAGTTGTACAAGTATCCTTAGACTTGAGGTCATCATAGTCATCTTGTGTACACTGAACTATGCTTTGGTTTAGTTCTTAGTCTCCAGGGACAATTATTAGGGCTCTTCTGGGTATAGGAATTTGTACACGAAGATAGTGTATGATCAATAAAGGATCTACCCCTTCCAGTGAAGGAAGCGAATGTTCAAGGCTGATCCACTTATGCTAGTTCAGGAATCTCTGGCCAGCGTGAATGAAATTAGAAAGGAGTTTCTAATTTGCATAGAACTACGCATAGTAAATGGTAAGCAAAGTGATTGAATTAGATAGGCTTGACACGAGATCCATGCCTTGTATTTAATCGGGACATTGTAGGGTAGAAGGAGTTTATTGTACGGTAACTATTCACTGACAGGTTCTTGGTATTCTAAGCAGTGAATTCATATTATCCGGATAGTCGCGATATGTTGAGAAGCATCACTCACGATGTAGAATAAATGTGATTAATTAATTAATCATATTTAATAAATTAGAGAATTTATATAAATAATGATAAAATAGTTTTATTATTATTTATTTCTACTACCGGCTTAATATTGAACCTACAGGGTCACACCATAAAAAGAGAATGATTTATTGGTGGAGGAATTAATTAATAATGGCTAATAATTATTTATTTGTGAAATAAATAATTATTTGGCAAATTTAATAATTGATTAAATGAGATTTAATTGATTATAAATTAATTAAGAAAAGTTCTTAATATTATTAATTAAGGATTTAATTTTTGGAAATTAAATCAAGAGAGAGAATTATTTCTAAAGTGTTTAGAAAAAGGATTAATGATTAAAAGGTATTTTAATTATTAATGAGAATAATAAATGGGATAATAATAATATTTATGGGAAAATTTCAGCTGAAAATTGTGCCTATAAATACAGTATTATAGACCCTAATTTTATTCCAACCTCGAAACCCGAAAACCCAAAAAGTTTGGAAAACCCAATTCTCTCCACCTCCTTCCTCCTCCTTAACATCGTTTTCTTGGTGGATACCGGTGGAGTGCTTCACACTTGAGGAGCAACTGCTAAGGATCTCTGATCGTTGTCTCCGAATTATTTTTAAAGGTTAGATTCGATCCCTCGAATTTTTATTCATGATCTGTATGCTTTTATTTGGATTTTATATGTGTAAAAGTGTTTTGCCATGCCCCGCTGCGTTAAAAATCCAACAATGGCATCAGAGCATAGGTTGTATGCATATAGATCTGTGGTACAAATTTCAGAATTTTATGTGCTTGTATGAATTAATTATGATTTTTACAAGTTATATCATGGATTAATTTTGTCTGATGAGAAATCGTTTCTCAGAATAATTTTGAATATTGATCTGGGTTCTACAAGTGTTGTAGATCGTCTGGGTATTTTTTTCATAATTTTATGATATATAGATTTTTTATTATGAATTTTTGAAGTTCTTATAATTAAATTCGTAATTAAATAATTCAGATATTCATATATATATAAATTGTAAGTATATATATGTTTGAATTGCTTGTCTGTAAATATATGTACTGCATCTGCTGTCTGTAATGCTGCTGCATCGTAGAAGACAGAGTCTGACACCCACGTTTTTCGAGAAGAGAGAAGACGGTTGTTGCTGTAAAAAAAAAATAGGGGTGTAACGCATTCTGGGAATGCGTTACACACTTGTGACGCATTCACGGAATGTGTTACACCTTTTAAATGGCTTAAAAGGCTGTAACGCATCACTGGAATGTGTTACAGGGCTTGTAACGTGTTCCTGTAATGCGTTACAGCCCGTCTGTTGATTTTAAAATTGATTTTCTAGGAGTTTCGTAACTCCGTTTTGGGCGTGCAATATACCGTTGGATTCGTTTTTCTGAGACGGATCTAATGGAGTGATCAATTTTAGTTTATATAAAAGTTTTGAACTTTTTATATTCCATGAAGTATTTTAAAGCTGTTTTTGATCGTTTGAATTGATTTTAAATGCTTCATGTGATACATAGAGATGTATAATGCTTAGAATAATGTGCTAGATGATATAACATGCCTACCTTGATGTTTATTCATGTTGATATATGTGATATATGCTTAGTTTATCATGCGATGATAGATTTAGGTGAACTTAAATAAACATAAGGCGTTTGTTAGACAACCTAGTATAGTGAAATTGTTTCATAACCTTAAGAACAATATTATGAATACAATCATGAGATTCTTGTGTTTGTGAAACACGTAATTGAATATGAATTTTCGATATGAGAGAAAGGATGATTCTGTCAACAACAGATTTCTATCTGTAAGAAAGGGTTATTAAGTGACGCCTCTTGACAATGCTCCACCCGATCTGGGAATCGTCTGATTATTGATTATTGATTTGAAATATTTAATTTAAAAGGAAGAATCTCTTTATAATATGATTATGATTGTAACGTAATATAATCCCTCTAAAATTAAATAATATCAAGTAGTAATTGGCCAATGATACAACGGGCTTGTGTCTGTCATAGCCTTCCAACATGGTAGAAAGTAGTTCTTATTTTTGAATCATTGTCGGTTCGTGCTACAGCCGAGGGCTTTGATTTCGAAATAAGAAATACTTGTCTATTACATAGAGATGTGTACATTGAATAAGAATCTAAAGGTCGGTACGTGCTACAGCCGTGGGCCTTTGGGGACTGATTCAACTGTACGGAATGTTTGGTTAGACTTGACTTAGAATATTGAGTTTGTCGTGCTACAGCCGAGACTCAATTATTCAAGAGGCTAAAGTTTGATTAGGGAATAACATTAGATGTAATTGACAAGAGTTGTCTGCCTATTGAACATTACATGGCGGTTCGTGCTATAGCCGGGGTCGTGTAATGGAATGTAGGATCCCTATTCCCACTAGCATTATGAATGCTTAATTTTTCACGTAGGGGGTTGAATAAATTAGGAAAACTAGTGGGAGCCACTTATGAATAAAGACCCGATTCATGTAGTGTTTTAAAATGAAATCGAATATTTTCTAAGTGTTGTTATGTGTTTATCATTTACAGATTTACTTTGTACGTTATGTCTTCTGCACTATCACTTAGGAGCATACTGGATGCTCACAAATTGACTGGTCCTAATTATGCTGACTGGCTTCGAAACTTGAGAATTGTTCTCAAGATTGAGAAGCTGGAATACGTGATTGACTCACCTAAGCCTACTGAACCTGCTAGTGATGCACATAATGATGAACATGTTATGTATCGTAAGTGGATAGATGATGCAAATGTTGCTCAATACATCATGCTAGCTTCCATGAACATTGAGCTACAGAAGCAATATGAGCATATGGATGCTCACACTATCCTCATGCATCTACAAGAGTTGTATGATGTGGCAGGGAGGACAGCTCGATATAAGATATCGAAGGAGTTGTTCGGTTGTAGGATGTCTAAGGGATCATCTGTGAATGACCATGTACTTAAGATGATCAATTTGATTGAACGTCTTGGACAACTTGGTTTTTCCATGGATGGGGAGCTGAGCCAAGACTTGGTCTTGCAATCGCTTCCGAGTTCGTTCTCGCAGTTTGTTGTGAACTTTCACATGAATAAGTTGGATGTCAGCCTGCCTGAACTCCACAACATGTTGAAGACTGCGGACGAATTTTCCCCTAAGAAGAGTTCTGTTCTTTTAATTGGTAAAGGTTCCAATCCTAAGAAAAGGAAGAGGAACTCTTCCAAGAAGAAGAAAGTAGGTGAGAAAACGCCGATTCCACCAAAAGTTGAAGACCCCGAGAGCAAAATTGTTTGCTTTCACTGTAACAAGGTGGGGCACTGGAAGAGTAACTGCAAGGTTTACCTTGCAGAATTGAAGAAGAAGGGTAGTGAGACTACCGCTTTTGATTCAGGTATGTTCATGATAGAAGTGAATATATCATTTCTACTTGGGTATTAGATACCGCCTGTGGTTCTCATATCTGCAATTTGTTGCAGGGACCAAGGAGAAGTAGGACTCTTGAGGAAGAGGAGGTGATTCTACTGATGGAAATGGAGCAAGAGTTGTTGCTGAAGATGTAGAATCATTTCATTTACATATGCCTACGGGCAAGACTATTGTTTGAAATAATTGTTATTTTGTTCCCTCGATTGTGAGGAATATTATTCCCATGTTAGACTTGGCTGGATTTTTCATTTATTATTGAGAATAATGAATGTTCTATTCTTAGAGATATTATTCTTTATGGACGTGGTACTTTAAATAATGGTCTGTATGTATGTGACATAATTTATTTCAGATTGAACAAACTAATAAAAGAAAAGGGATGATTAAAATCTCACTTTCTAGTGGCACTGCAGTCTCCATTTAGTGGACATGGAGAGAGGGCTGCAGATTTGCTAGGAATGGTACACACAGTTGTATGTGGACCAATGTCTACGCAAGCCATGGGTGGATTTTCATACTTCATTACTTTCATAGATGATAGATCTAGATTCGGATATGTGTTTGATGAAACATAAGTCTGAAGCCTTTGAAAAGTTCAAAGAGTATAAGTATGAAGTGGAGAAACAACCAAACATAGTATTATAACTCTTCGATCAGATCGAGGTGGTGAATACTTTAATGGAGTGTTTCTAGATTATCTCAAAGTAAATGGTATAGTCTCCCAGTGGACTCCTCCAGATTAGTATCTGAAAGGAGAAATCGAACTTTGTTAGACATAGTTCGGTCCATGATGAGCTATGCAAATCTTCCAGTATTCCTATGGGGTTATGCATTGGAAACCTCAGCATATTTACTAAATAAGGTGCTTTCTAAATCTGTTCCTCAAACTCCGTATGAGATATGGAAAGAAAGGAAACCGAGTCTTAAACACGTTAAGATTTGGGGATGTCCAGCTTATGTCAAGAAAGTTGACCCAGATAAGCTGGAATATCGATCCGTAAAATGTAGTTTTGTGGGATATCCTAAAGAGACTATAGGGTATTACTTTTACACCGATCATCGGGTGTTTGTCTCCAGACATGCTACCTTCTTGGAAAAGGAGTTTATCCTTGAAGGAAATAGTGAGAGCAAAATTGGACTTGATGAAGTTCAAGAAGCACAAACTACTACGGATCAAGTGGAAACACCTGTTCTGACTGAACAACCTTTTGTGGAACAGCCCATTCATAGATCAGGGAGAGTGTCTCGCCAACCTGAGAGGTAATATGGCCTTGTCATTGAGAATGACAATGAGTTGTCGATCATTGATGATGACGACCCTGTGACCTATAATGAGGCTATGAGTAGTGTTGACTCAGAGAAATGGTATAGTGCCATGAAATCCAGAATGGAATCTATGTATACGGTATACAAAAGATAGATTATAGCAGATGGCCAGGTGGAGACCTATAAGGCCAGGCTTGTGGCAAAAGGATTCAAACAAAGGCAATGGATTGACTTTGATGAAACTTTTTACCTGTAGCCCTGTTAAAATCAGTTCGGATTTTGCTTGCGAATGCTGCTTACTACGACTATGAAATCTGGCAGATGGCCAGATGGTTTTCTTTCCAAAAGAAATGAAAACCTAGTGGTTTAAAGCAGGCTTCTCGAAAGATGGAACATTCGTTTTGATGAGACAATCAAAGAGTTTGATTTTATCAAAAACGTAGATGAACCATGCGTCTACAAAAGGGTTAGTGGGAGCACAGTAACATTTCTTGTATTGTATTGAATTAGAGTTGACACACATAACAACATAGCAGACCCACTCACAAAGCTACTTTATGAAAGTCACTTTGATCGTCATAATGACAGGATGGGTATTAGATACCAGAGTGATTGGCTTTAGTACAAGTGGGAGATTGAAAGGAATATGTCCTAAGTCCAATCATGTATGAGGATTTAGGAATAACTTTTATGTAATCTGTTTTGATTTTATTGATATTAATAAAAGACTTGTTTTGTTTTTATTACGGGCTTTATCTATTTAAGTGTTTAAATAAGATATACCATAGTTTAGAGTAAAGCTTTTTATGGATTATGATGAGATCATAATAGTGAGACCTAAAAAGATGATAACTCTAAACTTAAATAGTTCCTGGTCATAGGATTACTAACTGGTAATTAATAATCCGCAAAGATCGGTACATACTATGTTTGCTTCATTATGAAGGATGTCTGTTCTCATAGACATTTATGTGGTGACACTATAGCTAGTATGTAGGTGCTTATTATAGAATAAGTTCACTGAACATGACTCGCACAGCTGAACAACTGATGGAGTTCACTCACGTGTCAGCAGTTGTTCACATAGTGATAGTTGTACAAGTATCCTTAGACTTGAGGTCATCATAGTCATCTTGTGTACACTGAACTATGCTTTGGTTTAGTTCTTAGTCTCCAGGGACAATTATTAGGGCTCTTCTTGGTATAGGAATTTGTACACGAAGATAGTGTATGATCAATAAAAGATCTACCCCTTCCAGTGAAGGAAGTGAATGTTCAAGGCTGATCCACTTATGCTAGTTCAGGAATCTCTGGCCAGAGTGAATGAAATTAGAAAGGAGTTTCTAATTTGCATAGAACTACGCATAGTAAATGGTAAGTAAAGTGATTGAATTAGATAGGCTTGACACGAGATCCATGCCTTGTATTTAATCGGGACATTGTAGGGTAGAAGGAGTTTATTGTACGGTAACTATTCACTGACAGGTTCTTGGTATTCTAAGCAGTGAATTCATATTATCCGGATAGTCGCGATATGTTGAGAAGCATCACTCACGATGTAGAATAAATGTGATTAATTAATTAATCATATTTAATAAATTAGAGAATTTATATAAATAATGATAAAATAGTTTTATTATTATTTATTTCTACTACCGGCTTAATATTGAACCTACAGGGTCACACCATAAAAAGAGAATGATTTATTGGTGGAGGAATTAATTAATAATGGCTAATAATTATTTATTTGTAAAATAAATAATTATTTGGAAAATTTAATAATTGATTAAATGAGATTTAATTGATTATAAATTAATTAAGAAAAGTTCTTAATATTATTAATTAAGGATTTAATTTTTGGAAATTAAATCAAGAGAGAGAATTATTTCTAAAGTGTTTAGAAAAAGGATTAATGATTAAAAGGTGTTTTAATTATTAATGAGAATAATAAATGGGATAATAATAATAATATTTATGGGAAAATTTCAGCTGAAAATTTTGCCTATAAATACACTATTATAGACCCTAATTTTATTCCAACCTCGAAACCCAAAAACCCAAAAAGTTTGGAAAACCCAATTCTCTCCACCTCCTTCCTCCTCCTTAACATCGTTTTCTTGGTGGATACCGGTGGAGTGCTTCACACTTGAGGAACAACTGCTAAGGATCTCTGATCGTTGTCTCCGAATTATTTTTAAAGGTTAGATTCGATCCCTCGAAATTTTATTCATGATCTGTATGCTTTTATTTGGATTTTATATGTGTAAAAGTGTTTTGCCATGCCCCACTGTGTTAAAAATCCAACAATATAAAGACAGATTTACCCAGTTGCAACAAAATAAGACATGATATATTACCAAAAGTGATCTCAATAATCAATATGGTTCACTGATTATTTAGAACAAAATCCTAAACCTGTTTTAATTTATTACAAACCAGAGAAGTGCATACACTTCTAAAGACCAAGATCACAAGTCAGAGTACAGATTACAAGTATTACAAACCAACATCAAGTTACAATATAGAGAATAAACTTAAACAACAACAAGGGAGTGCTAAACAACAAACATAGGCACAGAAGCCATCACACAGCAAACTCAAGCAATCACATTTCCATCAGCATCACAGATTTGAACCAAATCAGGCAAGTTATAAATCAGTTGACCTCTAGCACCCACACTAACTTCTTGTAACTCATGAATCATAGCATTGTTATCATGCATAGGGATTTGAAAGGAATTAACAATGTCTTGATCAGTCATGCAAGTAGTTCCTAGAGTAGATGCATCCAATTATTCTAAATATGTAATTCTATGTTTGCCAGAGGCAATGAGACTTTCTAACTCTCCTACTTTTTCTTTTATTTAATTGTTTTTTTCCTTAACCCTCTTAAGTTGAAGTTTTAACTCATGAAACATGATTTTGATAGACTCAATTTTAGAGAGAAATACATCTTCCTCTCTTATGAACGGGGGAATGACTGTGGGAGTTGCCTCTTGAGGTTCACAATGCATCAGGGGCACTTTTGGTCTAATGTGTTCATTAGTGATTTGAGAATCAGCAAGATTAGAAAATGCTTCAGGCATGTTAATATTGCAAAGAGCAAAGATGGAGTAAAATGCAGTATGCCATCTACCCCTTTTATGATATTCATATTACAATAGAACTCTCCCATAAGATGTGTGCAGTAGTGTTTACCTAAGTTATACATGAGACCATCCCACCTAGCCCTTCTAATTATGAACTCCACTTCACCCTTCACATCAACGCAAGTACTAGGTTGGGCATTTTTGATAAGTTCAAGGAACTTTTTAGAGTTTGAAGGGTTTGATAGTTTTGGTGGAGGAGGCTTTGGCTTGTTCATGGTTGGTGTATTGTTTGGACTTTGTCTTAGGTTGTCCTTCATAGTGTAAACTTTGGCTTATAGGGGTTTAGGAGGTATAGGGTTAGGGGATTGAGGATTTTAATATTTCCTGCTTTGATAGAAAGGGATGGTGCGGTTCTTGTATCCCTTTCTAATTTATCTTGGAGGGAAATATCTTTTATGATAGTGTTTGGGAAGTGAGGATTGAACAGTTTTGAAAGCAGAAGTTTTGTAATGGTGAAACTGATTTTTCTCCATATCTTCAAGAAGATATGGATTTTCAATCAGTGGTCTGGGCTTGGGGTAATAGGGATTGGCATTTGGGTTTATGTTGCAAGTGAAGTGGACTTATGCAAATGCCTAGTGTATGTGTGTGAATGCAGCATATAAGATATATATGCATATATATAGCCTTTTAACATAAATGCAAAGGGATTTTGAAAAATAAATTTTCAAAAAAGAATTTACTGTTCATGAACAGTGAAAATCATTTAATGCATGGCTGTGTTATACCAAAAATCCAAGCCTATTTTACAAATGATACTAGGATGATGCATATGAGTGAGTAATGTAATGCAGCTAATATACACAGATCATATACCACTATAACAGAGAATAAAGAATTTATTTGTTCTTTGTTTTTATTCCCACTTTAGTAAACAGTTGAGTGTAGAAGTACAGATTTTTGAAAACAGTGAGACATAAAGTTGATGTTATAGCTTACTCTATAACACAGAGTCTATATTATAAGTACAAGAGCATTTAAGGAAGTTGGTGTGTTTCAAGTGAGTTTCATGGAAAGGCTGCGTTTTTAATTTGAATAAAGTTTTGTTACATTTGTTTCTCAAGGCAAATGCAGTTTAATGCAATGAATCTCAGAATGCAACACAGGGAATGTAAGATGCATTTCATCACTTAGCATTTATCATTCAAACATTTAACATTCAATCATTTAACATTTATTGATAAGCAATATTCATACTTCATTTATATTAAATAGCAGTTAATGAACTTAATAAGTGAGAACATATATTTAGCAATTAATTCCTAGAAATACTAGGTGGCCATTGATCACATCAGTAATCCAGATACAGGTATGCTCAAGGCTCCCCTGCCAGGTCTTTCTGTGAGGGCTGTGTGTGCATGTGATCTTACTCTTTACTTTTAAGTCAAGTTATGCATCCTGTCAATTACACATTATAATACACATTATGCATTTCTTAAGTCTCAACAAGTCATACTCATATACAGAGTACATTATACAATAAATAGACTTAAGATCAAGTTCATAGATCATATATATATCCAAGTAATCAAGATAAAAGAAATCAAAGTATTTAAGTACAATTCATCATTGATGTTTACTGATTAAATCATGTGTAAAATTCTCAATAGATTATAAACACAGGGCAGATTTATGATTGATTCAAGGATTTTGATGAGATAGTTCAAGTCCAGATATATAATTCTTAACAGTTAACATTTATCAGACAACTTGCACCTAGTATAGTGACACTATATCCTTAAGTAGTTCTTTAAGTTTTATCATACATAGCCATTGGTTGATTAATATTTTTTCATAAGCTTCTCACACAAATTTCCACACAGGTTCAAAACAGATGAAATTATAAGCAATTTTAAGAATTTTTCAAGAAACTGATTAGAATTAACTCAATCAAATAAGATACAGTTTCTACTTATTCAGTTTATATCTTAATTTGCACACTTAGATTGTTCATAAGGCAGCTATCAGTTAATCATACATATTAGCTTACAAATAACACCGATTTTAATCAAGAACTCAATTTAGACATATAATTGCTGTTGACTTAAGAATTCTTACATATACTTTATCAAACAGTATCAATTCATAGGGACTAGAGTTAACTGAATATACATAAGTTAGCCAACTCACAGAGAATGTGCTAAATTATACTTTCTCAAGAATATATTTAGATTAGGCTAATTTACTTTCCACACATCAAAATATCAGGATTGTTGTTTATATACAGACCTCAATGCACAAAGAACATGTAATTTTGCAAAACCTGTTACTTGGTTTGTAAACTAAAATATATAATTTAGTTTTTAAATCAAAACTACAAATCCTACATCAAACACATGAGCTAATATTGCAGTCTACCAAGTCAAATATTTATTCTTTTAATTCGAGTAAATATCACGAACACAATAAAATCGATTATATCAAAGACCAAGTCACAACTGTGTTCAAATTATCATAAGTATATCACGAACATATCACAAACCATATACCAAATCCATACTCTTAACTCGTGTAATATCAAAAATAATATGAACTATAATTGAATTGAACTCAAATAAGATCATCAATCATACTCGAACACCCTTAAACACAGATTCACAAAGATTCAAGTATGAACACCATAATATCACAATTTTAAGGGATTAATAAAAAAGGAACCCTTACCTAAGCCTATAGCCTGGCCTGGCTATCAGGACTTACCTCGTTGACTCAGTCGCAGACTGAGTCAACTTCCGATTCACCGATTCACGCCGCATGCAATTGCTTGTCTTCTTCTCCGAGTTGATTTTGCAACGATTCCAGTCTTCTCCTGTCATAAAACTCAAAAACACATTAGGGTTTCATAGAATCAATCAATCAAAATTGTAAAAGTATATATATATATATAAATTGATCAATTTAATGTCCGATTTGATGATTCTCGTTTAATTTATATAAAAATCATCGATTTTTATCATCCAAATCAATTTGTTTTCACCAACCAAAACAAGATTAACCATAAACGCATGTAACAAACTACGAATGATGATTTATATGTATATGTATGATTTCATCGAAGATTTGAAGAGTAATCAAAGCAATTGATCTAGGGTTTCAAAGAAGAAGCGGCAATAGAGAGAGAGAGAGGTTTGGGCTTAGGGTTAGAGAAGATTGAAATGAACTGTGCAAACAGTGTTTTTCTATTTATATTTTGTATTTCGAAAGGCCGGGATTGATTTGTGATAAAGATCAATGGTTAAGATTAGAGGGTTTTTAAAAAAACTAGTCTTTGATGAAAAATTAGGCTGGGCTTGGTTTTATATTTGAAAATATGGATATATATATCTATATATATATATATATATATCTATTTTAAATGTATAGTTGTGAATTTTTCATGGGCTAAAAAAATTTGGGTTGGGATATTTTTCTATTTGGGCTCAAAAAATAAGTGGATTATTTATATATAGTTGTCCTTATATATTTTACTGAAATTATTTTGGGCTTGAAAATAATTTTGGGCCTAGAATATTTTTTTTTCTGTTGGGCTGGTCCAAAAATTAATTCATAAAATATTTATATATATATATATATGTTTGTAAAAATGTTTTTCCAAAATAATATATATTTATATATATATATGTAAGTAAATATATGAGAATAATTATATATATATATTTGTAAAAAAAATTCAAGATCAAATAGGTAATTATATAAATAATTGAAATATCAATATAATATTTATTTTTATGAGAGTAAATTTACTGTATTTAAAAAATATCATGTAATAATAATATTCACTCGATTAGGTATATTTTCCCGGTAAATCTGGGCTATTTAAGTTATCTTAACCCGATCAATAAATTTCTTTATTAATGAATCTGAGTTATAGATAAATTTAATAACTTGATCGAGAAAATATCATTTTCGTGAGATATCTTTATAATTCTCAACTATTCTCCCTTTATTAGTGAGTATTTATATGAACCATTATTTTATAAATTCCAACATTCCTAAATCCAAGCGGAGTTTAGTGAATCTTTCAGAATTTAATGGTTTTGTGAATATGTCAGTGAGATTGATCTCAGTATCAATATGAGTCATTTTTATGTCGCCTTTATTGACATGATCACGTAAAAAATGATATATCACATCTATATGTTTAGATCTTGAATGTAATACGGGATTTTTGCTAAAATCAATAGCACTCGTATTATCACATAAGATTGAGATCACATCAAATTTTATATTATAGTCAGCTAGTGTTTGCTTCATCCACAGTATTTGAGCACAACACTTTGCAACTGCTATATATTCAGCCTCGGTTGTTAAGATGGATACATAATTTCATTTCTTTGAAAACCAAGAAACTAAACATCCACCGAGAAACTGACACATACCACTAGTACTTTTTCTGTCGACTAAATGCTCGGCATAGTCCGAGTCAGAAAAACATAATAAGTCAAATGGTATTCCTTTTGGATATAAAAGTCAGTGGTTCCTTTAAGATATCTTAATACCCTTTTTACCGCGGATAAATGAGATTTTTTTGGTGCTACTTGAAACCTAACACACTTACAAACACTATATTGAATATCGGGACGACTTGCAGTTATATAAAGCAAGCTACCGATCATTCCCTGATATTTTTTTGTGTCTACGGGAATTCCTTTTGGATCTTCCGTTAATTTATCGGATGTAGACATAGGAGTAGAGATGGGTTTGGCATTATCCATTTCGATTTTTTTCAACATCTTTTTACAATACTTGGATTGAGAGACATGCATGCCTTCATCAGATTGCCTTATTTGCAATCCCAAAAAGAAGTTTAATTCTCCTATTATACTCATCTAGAATTTTTTACTCATATTTTCAGAGAATTCTTTACATATTACATCATTTATTGAACCAAATATGATGTCATCTACGTATATTTGTACGAGCAATATATCATCTTTATCTTGCCTCATAATAAGGTTTTATCGGTCGTTCCCATCTTTAATTTATTTTCTAAGAGGAACTTGCTCAACCTTTCATACCATGCTCTTGGGGCTTGTTTTAAGCCATATAGAGCTTTATATAATTTATAGATATTATCGGGATGTGTTGCATCTTCAAAACCGGGAGGTTGTTTTACATATACTTCTTCTTCCAAGATCCCGTTTAAGAATGCAGATTTCACATCCATTTGATAGACTTTGAAATTTTTATGACAAGCATAAGCCAATAGCATTCGAATTGATTCAATTCTTACTACCGGTGGATATGTTTCATCAAAGTCTATACCTTCCATTTGGGTATATCCTTGTGCAACTAAACTTGCTTTATTTCAAACTACCATTCCATTTTCATCTAATTTATTTCGAAATACCCATTTTGTACCAAATATGGAAGTATCATGAGGCTTTGGGACAAGTTCCCACACTTTACTACGAGTAAATTGGAGTAATTCATCTTGCATGACAGAGATCCAATCCTTGTCTAATAAAGCCTCTTTCACGGTCTTAGGTTATCATGCCTCTTTCGCGATCTTAGGTTCTATTTGAGATACAAAACTAAGATGATTCACAATATTTTGAACTTGTGATCGCGTTTGAACTCCCTTCCTTAAGTCTCCAAGTACATTATTCGATGGATGACTTTTTATAGTGGGAATTTCTATAGGAATTTCATCTTCCTTTTCGTCCAATTCTAATCGAATTTATGTACGGGAATCCCGAGATCCATATTTTCAAATTGTCAAATAACCATTTCAATATCATCTTGTTCAACATTTTCTTGGTCAACAAGATCTTTATATTTCGCCAGTGGTTTACTTTCATCAAAAGCGACATTCATAGATTCTTCCACCACAAGCGATTTGAGGTTAAACACTCGATAAGCTTTACTATTGTTCGAGTATCCAAGAAATATACCTTCGTCTGATTTAGGATCAAATTTTGTAAGGTAGTCTTTTGAATTTAATATGAAGCACTTGCTTCCGAATACTTGAAAGTAGCTTAGTTTCGGAGTTTTGCCAAAATATAGCTCATAAGAAATCTTTTTTTATAGGTCGTAGCAAAATCCGATTAAGAATATAGCAAGTGGTTGATATAGCCTCAGCCCAAAAATATTTAGGTCGACGATATTCATTTAGCATTGTGCTATCCATTTCTTGGAGTGTTCTATTTTTTCGTTCAACTACTCCATTGGATTGAGGAGTGTATGGAGCGAAAAAATTATGTGTGATGCCATGTTCATCACAAAAGTTGGTGAAACTAGAATTCTCAAATTCTTTACCATGATCAGTCCTTATATAGACTATGGTTTTATTTTGTTGATTCTGAATCCTTTTACATAAAGATAAGAAGGATTCAAAAGCATCACTTTTGGCTTTGAGAAATTCAGTCCATGTAAATCGTGAATAATCATCCATAACTACCAACGTATATGAACAACCTCCGAGACTTTGTATAGGAACCGGACTGATAAGATCCATATGTAGTAGCTCGAGAAGTCTCAAGGTTGATACCATAAACTTTGCTTTGTGAGATGCTCAAATTTGTTTACCAACTTCGCGAGCTTCACAAGTATGATCTTTATGATAGTTTAGTTTTGGTATACCTCGGACATGGTCTTTAGTTGATATATTCTTTATCAACTTCATGTTGGCATGTCCTAATCTTCGATACCATAGCCATGGATAATCATTTATAGTGATTAGGCACATTTTCACTTGCTTGCTCATATCACATGTATAAACATTTTTTTCTGGGGCAAGTGAGAACCAACTTTCCAAATTTATCTAATATAGAACAATGAGTAGTGTAGAAAATTACCTTAAAATCATTGTCGCATAATTGACTAATGGAGAGAAGATTGTACTTTAATCCGGTGACCAATTAAATATCGGAAATTTTAACTTTCTCATTTTCGATATCTCCGATGCGGGCGATATTTCCTTTACTACTATCACCAAATGTTACGCTCCCCGCGGTAACCTTTTTAATGTTGTTCAAGAGTGACTTGTTACCGGTCATATATCTTGAACATCCATTATCAAGGTACCATATGTCTTGTTTCACGGAAAGACAAACCTACAAACATGATTAGTTAAATTTATATGTACCCCTTTGTCTTGAGGGTCTTAGGGTTAGTACATCATATATAACAATTGATTTTTCATGAAAGAATCTAGGAATGGTATAATTATCATTAGGCACATAAATATTTTTAGATGCATAAGGCCTAGTTTGAGGTTGATAATATCTAGAGCTATCATGAAATCTTGATGGAGCATGATAAACAGTATATCTATTATTAGCATGGTAAGTAGCATAAGCATTTCTATTAAGAGGTTGTTTCCTTCTAAATGCATTACCATTTACGTGATATTTTGTGTTTCTATTTTGAAACATAGTAGGTTGATGAGACCTTTCTTGCCTTTGATTTTTATATTCAATATTTTTGTAAGGCATATGTTTATCATCTTTCTTGTATGATTCCTTGAGAATCCATACATGCTTCCCCTTAATTTCACTATTCTTGAATTTTCAATATTGAATGGTATGTCTCATTTTATTTCAATAAGAACATTTATAAGATGGTGATTCGGGTGAAGTCTTTATTGGTGATACAAATCTCCGAGTATTTCCTTTAGGAGGAGTATTCTTATTATATCCCAAACCTTCATGATTATATGAGATTTTTGTATACACCATTTGATCCAACATCTTATTTGAGGCGCCCCAAAATCCGTGGTCATGGATCTAGGAGGCCACGCTGTCTTGAATCCTGTATAACACTTATCTCGTACAATAATATATAAATACTCACACCCTTACGACCCGACACTTATCACACACACACACACACACTTATAGGTTATTGTCTTGGAAACGAACCATTCATTACTAGAATAAATCAATTCACAAAGTGATTAATTATTACAATCGAAAAGTTATTAAGTCTTACTGTAACGCCTGGGAAATATTATGTAATTATTTTTATCAATAAATAATTATTATGTGAGTTTTGTGTGAATTTTGGTGAATTATTTGATGATGGATAATAATATTTGAATGTTTATTTCTGATAAAAATATAGATATTTTAATTTTTTAATTATCCAGAATTAAATATAAATAATTTTGGTATTTTTCTGGTAATTTTTAGATTACCATATGATTTTATAAGAATTTATAGAATTTATAATGATTATTTTACATAATTATAAAATTAATTTTTAGAATCAGAAATCGTCCCACTTCAACTGTTTTGCGTTTTTTATAACCCGAAACTCTTCTGAAAACTCCTTCCTAACCTAATCTGATAATTCTGAACACTTTTCATGTTTTGACTTTTTCAATCCGGGGTACGGTTTGACCTGTACGAGTCCCGGTGTGAAATTTTCGATACACAAATCATTTTATAGTGCGATAAAAATTCATATTCTCAAGAGGCAAGACATTATTACCTTATTTTCATATAAAGTATATTATAGGAAGCTCTGTTTTGATAATTATCCAAATTTGGTATCAAAATCGTATCGTCTTTTAGTTACTTAGCGGCTAAGTAACCCATTTTCGGAACCGATCTGTAAATGTAATTATCGAAATATTAAATATATAAATTATGCAAAGGTCCTGTTAGTGATGTGTGGCGGTATTGTTAATTTTGTTTGATTGGTGGAACCCGAAGATTACTTTTATAATTAATTATCGAGTTGTATGCACTTAATTCATTTTTAAAGTGATTGAATTGAATATTTATTCTTATAAATGTTAAAATTGTCCCTAAAATTATTTTTGTTGCTTTATAATTTTATTTATTATTTTTAGGAGTTAACAAAATTTAGAAATCAATTTTTATTGATTATTTATCTTTAAATGATTTTCTGATTTTCTGGAATTGTAAAATGCGGGTACGTAACGCGTTTTAAAAAATACTTTAAAAATTTTGGAAACTTTGTTTTAGTAATTTTAAATTGTCCCGAAAATTTTAGAAACTATTTTGATAAATTTTAGGGTTATTTTATTCATTAATTGTTCGTTAAAATGTTAAGTGCAGTGTTGTATTTGGATTAATAAAAGAAAAAAAGGGGGGTGCAGGGTTTAAAACCGGGTTTAACCCGTCCCATTTCTTCAGCCCTATCTCTCTCAAAATCTCTCCTGTCTCCCATCTCTTTCTTCTCCCGTTTTCTTCTTTTTCTCTCTTCTTTCCGGTGCGTCTCAGTCGTTAATTGACTCCGACCACCGTTCTTTTTCCTCCTCTCCGGTGAGCTCCGTAATTCTGTCCTTTTCTGGCATCCTGTTACTCGATTCTTATTGCCTAAGCTGTGTATGCATATGTGTAGGCCTGTGTGTGTATATTGGTTCCGAGTGTTGTTGCGTAAATTGCAAATTAATTCTTTGATGCTCTGTTTCTTATTGTCGCCACCCCTCACGGTTTCCGGTGAGGATGGCGGCGGGTGGCTATCGTATAGCCGCGGTCTTGCTGCCTGTTGCTTGTTCCGACGAAGACTGTGTTGTTTCCGATTGTTCATGTGCTTCTGTGTTACTGTGGTGTTGATGTGCGTGCTTGCACGCGATTGTTTTGGAAGTTCTTTAAATTATATAATTATTATATTTTTCAGCAGGAATAACTTTGAGTAATATCCGTGATATAATTTATTCGCGCAGTAATAATTATTTTAATTGGTGAAATCCGCGTTGGAAACCCGAATTTATTGGGTACCGCGAATTTTATCGCCGTCGGCGATGAGCTTCGGCGAGCCGACGGTGGACCGTGATGATTTTAATCTGAGTCCTACGTTTATTAATTAAACAAAATTAGTTTGTAAAATAAATTGCGCAATGAAGATGAATAATAATAATTAATATAGTGAATTGTGTTGGTGAATGGGATTAGTAATTGAATTGTGGACTGGATGTGTTATTTTGATTGGATTGACGTTGAATTGTTTCGACGGGTAGGCCGATAAAGAAAGGAGACGCTGTCCGATTTTCGGGAAAATAATTCCGAAAATACGGGAACGTGACCCATAATTATCGGAGACGTCGAATAACCATAAGTAGTGATAGTATATAAACTTAAGTGTGATTGAGACAAAATAATTTACAAATAATCAATTGCCCTGTTTTTCAAAACAACAAATATATGTACTTTCCGAAAATAAATATCGAACCGAGTTTCGAAGATGTGAACCATAATTGCTATGTGTATTTCGATAATACATATAAATATGAATTCAGTTATGAAATCGTATGGGTAGAATAGGATGACGATTTGATGTTAAGCTTAAGCAGTTATCTGAAATAGGGTATTTCAACCCTGTAGATTTTAGACGGAAGACCGAGATGTGACATCGGACTAGGAACGATCTAGTGATTAGACGTCGAGATCAACGAAGTTCCAACCGAAGGGTCTGAATGTTGGGATTGTATCGAGAATAGGATGGTAGGTTGACGATAAAGCCAAACGATCAAAGTCGAACCAAAGTCAACCAGTAATAATGGTTAAAGCTTATTGAGGCAAGTATTCTGGATTTTTCTTTTAAATACTACAAGTATTCTTGATTTTCTTTTAAATAATGCAAGTATTCTTGAATTTCTTTTAAATACTGTAAATATTATTCGCTCCTATTCTAAATTCAGAATAATTAACTGTTTTACATTTCGCTGCAATTACTCTGATTATGCACGTTCCTTTCATTATTGTTCCTGTAATTCGATTGCTCTCATGAGCAAATACCCATTCTTTCGGGTTATTTGCGAACCCTGAATTGGGATATTTTCAATTGAAAATGATTTGACATCAAAACACTCTACGGGATAATGATATTTTGGGGATTGAGTGTGTCTTAATCCTGAGGACCGGGATATGACTGGTGCCTCGATATGGGCCTTAGTGCCTAGGTACCTGAATGGACCTATACAGTTGGGTATAGATCCGTACTGTATCCTAACTGATCAGCAGGGTATAGTGCATATGTTAGAACTAGTGTCCAGTCTAATTTGTTGTTAATCGCCATTAATGGCATTCCTTCTTGAAAGAAAAATGTGACTATGGATTAAAGTTATTCTTTCTTAGCACTCAGTTTCGGAAAATTACAATGTTTCTAAATAAATTCGAGGTTCAGATTGTTGCTGCAGCATTAGTTGCTCAGTGATAGTTAGAATCTTGAATGAATTGAGATCTTCATAATTATTCAACCCGTCCTTATCAGGCTGGTTTAGCAGGCTAAGTCTATGGAAACTTAGTCGATAATGATGGATACTGAATAGTTAGGAATTTCTTGAACGTCATTTTATGAATAGTTGTTGCATTCGTTGCTCAAGTATGAAGTGTTACCAGAAGCTATTTTGAAAACACGCGATCTCTGAAGCTCTTATAAAATGTCATTATTTCCTATGTGATTTATAGCAATGTAAACCAAATTGATTTTAAGATAATGAACTATATCCTTTAAATGATTTCGTGTTTCGCTCTTCAAAATATTTCAGAGATTTGGTCCGGAAGTTTTCTTTGATATTAACGTTTGAAACTCAAATTATATACTTGCTGGGCATTTTTGGCTCACTCTTGCTTTATCAATTCTTATTTCTGCCAGAAACAGATAAGGATAAAAATGAATAGCTTAGATAGACAGCAGAAGTTCGAGAAATCTCCAATACGAGAGGTTTAAAGAAGTTAGAAGAATGTGTTACGAGCATTAGTTCAAAGGTATTTACAATTGTATTTTAGTTGTTGAAAGTTGTAGAAGATTAGATTCTTGTTTCATACCATAACCTGTAAACGATCCGAATTCAAGGGGTTATTTGTTTATTATTTTATTTTATATAAAGATTGTTTAGTGACACCAAATCTTGACCCCGGAATTGGGGTGTTACAGTTGGCATCAGAGCTGCAGGTTATTAGTCACTGAAATAAGAATAGGTGAGAGTAAGATAGGAAGAATAGGACGTACAGGGTAGGAAAGACACTAGGCATATTCAGGATAAATTGAGTTGAGTGCGAATTAGGGTTAGTAGATCCGAGATGGAATTGCTAAGATAGGATTGCTGAGAAAGTGTAAGGCGAATATCGCAACGCTATAGGTATATTTAATTTTTTAGACGCTACAGTAATGAGGAATCGACAGATCGATGGAGACGGGGTATGTTACCCTACTTTTCATGTGGTTTTAGAGACTATGCGATCGATTCTTGTGGGAATGTGTGTAAGAAAAGCTACAATTTAACTTAGAATTAGGTATTAGGATGAGTTCCACGTCGAAGGCAACTAGTTGATGGAAGCTGATGAAGAACCAACTTTGCATGTTTCGAAGGCACCGCCGTTGTGAGAAGGGTCCTATCACTTATTGGAAGCTGCGCGAGGAATGATATCTACCTTCCTAGATATAGGTAAGACTAGCAAGAAAATGTGACCCTATCTACAGACAGAACATCGAATCGCATGCGTGGTCGTAAGCATCACGTCAAGGACGACAACGAGAATATAAAAGATAATGGTTGGCGTTAGCATTGGGTTCGAGCTGCGAATAAAATGATATACAACGTTAAATGAAGTTTCATCGACTAAGAAATGCGAACAGAGTCCAAGGAAAAGCATGAAAGGCGTACCGAAGTAGAAGGACTTTTATATGGATATTCTTTTAATTAGACATTTCATTGGTAAACCATAAAAATAGCAAGTAACTTATATAGTAATGACGACCAAATATTTGATTTTTCAAAACTTTAAAAATGAGATTTTGGAAAAGATTTCCTTAATCAACTTCGAAAGATTTAGCATAAAATAAGTTTTACAATTTGATTGTCGAGGTTCTACTTAAGTTCTTGTTATTATAAACAGAAAATAACCTAAAAAGAAGAATAGAATTAGATTCAGTATTGTTAATTCAAAGGGCCAAGTAGACCCATTGGCAGGAAGAAAGGTTTAAAGTTTTCTGTGAAAAAAAATAAAATAATAAAGGTAAGCGTTGTTAATAAAATCAATAATTGAATCAACATATTATTTATTCAATTTATAAAATTATAAAAATTTAACGAAATTCGTGATTCGAATGGACGGAGGATGATTGAAGGAAATGGCAGAATCTTCTAGACGGTAGGCAGAAGAATCATATTTTATTGACAAAACTGAGGCGTTGCGTGATCGATGGTTATTTTATGCGGAATAAATGGAATCTAAAGCAATGGTTATAAATTTCAGAAGGACGCGATTAAGATCAAATTATTGAAATAGTTGATGTGAAGGCATTTCCAGGCAGCATTTCGAAGCAATGATGTGACTTGAATCGTGAACCGGTATCCGCACGATCCTGAAGGCGTACGTAAGTGAAGCGTGGAAGGTGATCGACACTAATATCTTTTCTTCCAATACGATAGCATATGTTCTTCTCGAATTTTGAATACGTATGAGCTTCTTCTGTTAATAAATCATATGAGGCGGAAACGAAAGAACATTTTTGTATCCCTTCTGAATTGTTTCTCTTCTCAAATTCTTGATTCCTGATTGAGACAACAGTGTTATGATATGACGCTTTGTCGAAATGACGAGGAGTCGGGTGGGACGCCACCTAATCATGTGCTGTATGCCATATAGTATAAAAGACTGGACATCTTGAGTTCGAATATGGTTGTCTCATTCTTCACTCATTTTTATTCCTTCAATTTATTAACTTACAGATTCTTCCAACTGTTTGTTGCATTGTTATTCCCTATCCTTCTTTTCATTCAAAATCATATTCATAAACTCTCCTCTTGCATCGAGTCTGTTCTCTGACGATTTCAAAAGAAATGAAGTATTGTGGTACGTGGAATCATACAACGAACATAGACACGACTGTAAATCGATAAATGGTGGATATTTGCGAGCAAGGAAGAATGGATACACCAACAATGTGGTCTTGACAAAGACATTAAATCTGATAGTTATTCGTGTTACGAGGATCTCATCAGCATGGTAGATTGCGTTAACTTAATGCACTTCAAACCAGAGGGTTTCGACGCGAAATGAATGGTTAGCAAATCGTATAAAATAAGGAAATGAAGTTGTGTGCTCAAACGGAGCAAACGAGTATCGGGACAACGATCAAAGATCAAAGAAATTCTGAACAATGACTCCGACATGCAATTATAACGTGAAACATCCCTTCGTCGCTGGAAGATACTTGTCGTGAAGATTCAAGATGGAGGAAATCTTAAATGTAATCAAACTTCGAACGTGTTCTTCAAGAAATTGTGAAGTTTTCTAACTTGCATAAATAAGTGATTTTGAATTCAATGCTCATACTTAGGTCAGTAATGAAAGTTCGATGCAAAGCCATAAGTGGAGATGAAGTAATGGTGATTCGACTGCGAAATCTTTTACAAAATAATGTTCTAACGATTGAGTTTCCACCAGATTGCGATGATAATAACGAAGACCAGGCGCGATTATTAAAAGATAAACTGCTTAATAATGGCCAGAAATTAATTAAAAGAATCGTGAAATCAAATTTTAAGTTCATTAATAACATTATGTAATATTTTGAAAGAACTGAGAAGGGTATGGTTATATCAATCATTGTTAGTGTAAGATCCAATTTCCCAATTAAAAAGATATATGTCATGCCAGTTAACTATACATATGTTGATCAAAAATGATATAATTTGAATTGTGTTGACTGGATGGATGTGACTGATGGGAGTGGACGGATATGATTACGGATGATGTGGTTGAGTGATGGTGTCGGCTTGAGTCTGACTAGTAGTCAATGGTGTAGGGGAAGTGCTGCCAAAATTTGCAGAAATTACCCTATAGTTAAGGACAAAGAAGTATATTGTCGTTCTCGTCAGTATTCCAAATAATTGTGATCTCGTCTCTTGAGAAAGTTGTTATGACCAAACTGACTTTATATAATTGGTCTTTGATTCTAGTTAGCTAGTCAGCATTTGGTTTAAGTGATCATTTAAAGGAGTTAATTGATCAACTTTACCAACTAATGGTTAGTTAAATGGAGATCGATTCCAATTAGATTGAGTCAACCTCTAACATGATTTCTAGATCTAAAATAAAAGCCTTCATTCCAGTGTGAACTCCAGAAATGACCTATCCAATAATAAACAAAGTAATATTACTAAGAAAAAAGAAGAAGAAGAAGAAATTTGTTATGTATGAAAAAGATACTGAATAATGAGAATGAAGAACTAATCAAGACAAGAAGTGGAATCAAAAGGATGATAAAGAAATTTTATAAAAATAATCCAGAAAATATGCAAGTTGGGAACGTCGGTTGTGCCAGAACTATTAGGAGAATGAGGTGAAACATCGATAGTTGAAGATATGAATTTCATTCAAGGAATACGTGTAAACATGAATGATTAAATAAAGGAATTAATGGCAAACGATTGGAGAAGCTCAAAATGGAATTCTTTAGAACTAAAGTGAAGTCCGGAGGTTCGAATGAATGCTTTATCAAGATTACCTCAAGGAATGAGGTGAGGATTTCTTGTCGGTTACTGCACAGAGTCAAGCTGGTGACAAAAGCCCCATATCGTCTAACTCAATAGGGATGAAATAATAAGTGAAGGAAAACCCCAGAAATGTTGAATGTAAGAATAAAGAAATAAAAAGTATTTTTCGCTAAGCATAAAAGGGGTTATGGAAAAAAAAAAGAAAAAGAAAATAGATATATGAGGTTACGCGTCGATTATCAGAAATTGTAAGTTTGAAGGATAAGTGAACACAATGTACCAGGAGTATTGGGATGGTGTGATTGTATTTATTGATAACATCCTCGCCGATTCAAAGACTAAGAAAGA
This sequence comes from Apium graveolens, assembly GCF_009905375.1. Lineage (NCBI taxonomy): Eukaryota > Viridiplantae > Streptophyta > Magnoliopsida > Apiales > Apiaceae > Apium > Apium graveolens. The sequence goes on along the minus strand of NC_133652.1, from coordinate 278,372,017 downwards.
CCAAGTTGAACGCCTGAAGATATGTTTGCGAAGAGTTGAAAAATAGCAGCTGCACTCTTAACTTCAAAGATATGAATTCTGGTTATAATTGATTATGAGCTCCAGTGTGTGGTTAACTATCAAACAGGAAAGGTCCATTTAGGAGCAAATGTGTCAAATAGAAAGAAAAGAGTGAATACCATTAAGATTGTTGAGAAATGGTTAAAAAAAGTGGAAAAGTTAGAAATTGAAGAATATATTTTGATCCATTTTCTGGGTTATAAAATGTTGTTAGCATCAAACTTCGTATTGATATCTAATGTAATAGGACAACAAACTGAGTATTAATACCAAGAGACCGGGTTTTGAATAAAGTTTTGATTTATTCCGTTTCAAATTGATATATTTCCTTTCAGATAGTAACAGATTCTCGCTCAATGAATATACTTAACGGTGATTGAAAAGAAATGGAAGTATACCACAAAGTGGTGGGTTAAATGCAATTGTCGAGATTTTCTTTACCTTTTTAGTTTTGAATAGTTGTAGAACATTTCAAAGCATCAGACGTCATGAACTCAGGACATCGGGTTCAGACGAATAGAGAATGCAAGCGACCGATTAAAGATTCTCGAATACGATTGGAAACGATCTTAGGTCAATCGAACCGAACAAAAGGAGACATGATAAGTAGAGAAGAACAGTCAGTGAAAATAGAAATTTCATGAACAGGAAACTATTAGAATCGGAAAGAAAAGAAGGTTAGTGTAAATTAAGTTGGTCCTTTGAAATAGTGAGATAGATAGAACGATTTGAATGAGTTAGTCTTGTTGTCACAGGTGTAACGAGTCCATAAGGTATTCATGTGTATATGACTATGAAGAGTAATTTAGGCCTCAATGTGAGAAGTAAAAGAGTGAATTAGGGCCTGCATGAGCAACTGATAAATTTGATGACGGCATGAGACCGTTAAAACGTGATTAAAGTAGTGAGTTCTGAGAAATTTTAAGTAAATACTCGAAATGTATCAATGTTTGTTCGTTAACATGATTCTGAGGACAGAATCCTTTTAAGGGGGGAAGGATGTAACGCCTGGGAAATATTATGTAATTATTTTTATCAATAAATAATTATTATGTGAGTTTTGTGTGAATTTTGGTGAATTATTTGATGATGGATAATAATATTTGAATGTTTATTTCTGATAAAAATATAGATATTTTAATTTTTTAATTATCCAGAATTAAATATAAATAATTTTGGTATTTTTCTGGTAATTTTTAGATTACCATATGATTTTATAAGAATTTATAGAATTTATAATGATTATTTTACATAATTATAAAATTAATTTTTAGAATCAGAAATCGTCCCACTTCAACTGTTTTTGCATTTTTTATAACCCGAAACTCTTCCAAAAACTCCTTTCTAACATAATCTGATAATTCTGAACACTTTTCATGTTTTGACTTTTTCAATCCGGGGTACGGTTTGACCTGTACGAGTCCCGGTGTGAAATTTTCGATACGCAAATCATTTTATAGTGCGATAAAAATTCATATTCTCAAGAGGCGAGACATTATTACCTTATTTTTGTATAAAGTATATTATAGGAAGCTCTGTTTTGATAATTATCCAAATTTGGTATCAAAATCGTATCGTCTTTTAGTTACTTAGCGGCTAAGTAACCCATTTTCGGAACCGATCTGTAAATGTAATTATCGAAATATTAAATAAATAAATTATGCAAAGGTTCTATTAGTGATGTGTTGCGGTATTGTTAATTGTGTTTCAATGGTGGAACCCGAAGATTACTTTTATAATTAATTATCGAGTTGTATGCACTTAATTCATTTTTAAAGTGATTGAATTGAATATTTATTCTTATAAATATTAAAATTGTCCCTAAAATTATTTTTGTTGCTTTATAATTTTATTTATTATTTTTAGGAGTTAACAAAATTTAGAAATCAATTTTTATTGATTATTTATCTTTAAATGATTTTCTGATTTTCTTGAATTGTAAAATGCGGGTACGTAACGCGTTTTAAAAAATACTTTAAAAATTTTGGAAACTTTGTTTTAGTAATTTTAAATTGTCCCGAAAATTTTAGAAACTATTTTGATAAATTTTAGGGTTATTTTATTCGTTAATTGTTCGTTAAAATGTTAAGTGCAGTGTTGTATTTGGATTAATAAAAGAAAAAAAAAGTGGGGTGCAGGGTTTAACCCGTCCCATTTCTTCAGCCCTATCTCTCTCAAAATCTCTCCTGTCTCCCATCTCTTTCTTCTCCCATTTTCTTCTTTTTCTCTCTTCTTTCCGGTGCGTCTCAGTCATTAATTGACTCCGGCCACCGTTCTTTTTCCTCCTCTCCGGTGAGCTCCGTGATTCTGTCCTTTTCTGGCATCCTGTTACTCGATTCTTATTGCCTAAGCTGTGTATGCATATGTGTAGGCCTGTTTGTATATATTGGTTCCGAGTGTTGTTGCGTAAATTGTAAATTAATTCTTTGATGCTCTGTTTCTTATTACCGCCGCCCCTCACGGTTTCCGGTGTGGATGGCGGCGGGTGGCTGTCGTATAGCCGCGGTCTTGCTGCCTGTTGCTTGTTCCGACGAAGACTGTGTTGTTTCCGATTGTTCATGTGCTTCTGTGTTACTGTGGTGTTGATGCGCGTGCTTGCACGCGATTGTTTTGGAAGTTCTTTAAATTATATAATTATTATATTTTTCAGCAGGAATAACTTTGAGTAATATCCGTGATATAATTTATTCGCGCAGTAATAATTATTTTAATTGGTGAAATCCGTGTTGGAAACCCGAATTTATTGGGTACCGCGAATTTTATCGCCGTCGGCGATGAGCTTCGGCGAGCCGACGATGGACCGTGATGATTTTAATCTGAGTCCTACGTTTATTAATTAAACAAAATTAGTTTGTAAAATAAATTGCGCAATGAAGATGAATAATAATAATTAATATAGTGAATTGTGTTGGTGAATGGGATTAGTAATTGAATTGTGGACTGGATGTGTTGTTTTGATTGGATTGATGTCGAATTGTTTTGACGGGTAGGCCGATAAAGAAAGGAGACGCTGTCCGATTTTCGGGAAAATAATTCCGAAAATACGGGAACGTGACCTATAATTATCGGAGACGTCGAATAACCATATATAGTGATAGTATATAAAATTAAGTGTGATTGGGACAAAATAATTTATAAATAATCAATTGCGCTGTTTTTCAAAACAACAAATATATGTACTTTCCGAAAATAAATATCGAACCGAGTTTCGAAGATGTGAACCATAATTGCTATGTGTATTTCGATAATATATATAAATATGAATTCAGTTATGAAATCGTATGGGTAGAATAGGATGACGATTTGATGTTAAGCTTAAGCAGTTATCTGAAATAGGGTATTTCAACCCTGTAGGTTTTAGACGGAAGACCGAGACGTGACATCGGACTAGGAACGATCTAGTGATTAGACGTCGAGGTCAACGAAGTTCCAACCGAAGGGTCTGAATGTTGGGATTGTATCGAGAATAGGATGGTAGGTTGACGATAAAGCCAAACTATCAAAGTCGAACCAAAGTCAACCAGTAATAACGGTTAAAGCTTATTGAGGCAAGTATTCTGGATTTTTCTTTTAAATACTGCAAGTATTCTTGATTTTCTTTTAAATACTGCAAGTATTCTTGAATTTCTTTTAAATACTGTAAATATTATTCGCTCCTATTCTAAATTCAAAATAATTAAATGTTTTACATTTTGCTGCAATTACTCTGATTATGCACGTTCCTTTCATTATTGTTCCTGTAATTCGATTGCTCTCATGAGCAAATACCCATTCTTTCGGGTTATTTGCGAACCCTGAATTGGGATGTTTTCAATTCAAAATGATTTGACATCAAAACACTGTACGGGCTGGATAGTGATATTTTGGGGATTGAGTGTGTCTTAATCCTGAGGACCGGGATATGACTGGTGCCTCGATATGGGCCTTAGTGCCTAGGTACCTGAATGGACCTATACAGTTGGGTATAGATCCGCACTGTATCCTAACTGATCAGCAGGGTATAGTGCATATGTTAGAACTAGTGTCCAGTCTAATTTGTTGTTAATCGCCATTAATGGCATTCCTTCTTGAAAGAAAAATGTGACTATGGATTAAAGTTATTCTTTCTTAGCACTCAGTTTCGGAAAAGTACAATGTTTCTAAATAAATTCGAGGTTCAGATTATTGCTGCAGCATTAGTTGCTCAGTGATAGTTAGAATCTTGAATGAATTGAGATCTTCTTAATTATTCAACCCATCCTTATCAGGCTGGTTTAGCAGGCTAAGTCTATGGAAACTTAGTCGATAATGATGGATACTGAATAGTTAGGAATTTCTTGAACGTCATTTTATGAATAGTTGTTGCATTCGTTGCTCAGGTATGAAGTGTTACCAGAAGCTATTTTGAAAACACGCGATCTCTGAAGCTCTTATAAAATGTCATTATTTCCTATGTGATTTATAGCAATGTAAACCAAATTGATTTTAAGATAATGAACTATATCCTTTAAATGATTTCGTGTTTCGCTCTTCAAAATATTTCAGAGATTTGTTCCGGAAGTTTTCTTTGATATTAATGTTTGAAACTCAAATTATATACTTGCTGGGCATTTTTGGCTCACTCTTGCTTTGTCAATTCTTATTTCTGCCAGAAACAGATAAGGATAAAAATGAATAGCTTAGATAGACAGCAGAAGTTCGAGAAATCTCCACTACGAGAGGTTAAAGAAGTTAGAAGAATGTGTTACGAGCATTAGTTCAAAGGTATTTACAATTGTATTTTAGTTGTTGAAAGTTGTAGAAGATTAGATTCTTGTTTCATACCATAACTTGTAAACGATCCGAATTCAAGGGGTTATTTGTTTATTATTTTATTTTATGTAAAGATTGTTTAGTGACACCAAATCTTGACCCCGGATTTGGGGTGTTACACTTACCGCGGAAATAACCTTTAATTAAGGTTAGTCTGTCGGCCAAATATCCGTTTCCTATTTATTATCTTACATAAGTCATACTTGTAAATAAGCCGGACTAAAAACAACTGAAAACCAATCCATCTTATTCGATCTACCTGAGGTACAACACCAAACATTCTACGGAATAGCTGGTCGTTTCCTACTTGTTTTCTGGATGTGAGTTTCATGATAGGCATCTTGATTCACTGTTGTGTTGTGTCAATTTAAGAAAACAAGTGTGAGCTATAATGCCTAGCATAATAATGTACAGTATGAAATGACTGTATGATAAACTCTTGTATAATACCATATATGATAATATGTTTTATTCAAAATAGTTTTCCTCGGTGATACACACCTTCTTTCGAAAATAATTCTTTAGTGGATTTATTATCCTGCGATTCTCTTAATGGTAAATCCAACACCTAGGCTTGGGTTATGGTATTGCATCACAATTCCAACTGGAAGAATAGGACATTCACTTGGAGCTACCGCATACGATGATCAGTCGTACTATGGACAATCAGTAACCTATTCTACTAGTAGAAGGACGACACCTTCATATCCCGGTTATCACCCTTGCCGCATACGGGCTATGTGTCCCATTTCGGGTATACACACACTTCGCAGGTCCTTAGATACATATAGTACAGTCTCCTACGATACTGGCAGTCTACCCAATACACGAAGTACTGGATCTCTACCCCTCCTTTGTGCTTTAGTAAATCCTATCATATCCCAAGAACTCGTATTCCTCGAGTTCCCATAGCATTTAGCTTATTGATAGGCACAACTCATGTTGTTAGCATATATATATATGTACTTCTGAGAATTTTCGGAGGAAGTACTAGGATAATGTGAATTGACCGTTGTCAACGAATAAATAAATGAGGGGGAGTTTCTTTTGAAACTATATTCAAAATATTTAAAATAAGTCGAGATAATATTCTTCTACGATCTGAAATTATTCGAATGATTTTATTAAATTCAGAAAGTATTTTAAATCAAGTTTTTCTTATGATTTTTAAATCATATTAAATCATTTAATAAATAATTATTAATTAAATAATATTCATTAAATAATTAAACCTCGAATAATTATATTTTAAAAGAATATTTGAAATAATATTCATCAACTAATTTATGTTTAAGTAATTTAAAGTAATTTTTAATAATTAATCGAGTTTGAAATAAATAATCGTTGGAGAATAATTTTTCTATATTAAATGAATACATGAAATAATATCCATTATTCGAATAATTAAATATAGTTGAGGGAATATGATCTTTGAAAATCATTTTAATAAAAGTTCGAGGTATTTAATATTTAGCAAGTGGACATTGAGTCCCTTAAAATAAAATAGGTATGGACTTTAATCGTCCAAAACATCACCGGAATTATTCCCGGGTTTTCATTTTAAAACTTCGACCGACTCTCGGTCTTATAATTATACATCACGCTCACTCATGGCGGCGTTATAACATTCTATGACATATACATATTGTAACACCGTCGCTATATATGCGAAAACTCAAATACTTAGTATTATGGAAAGTATGGCATTTATGCAAAAGATAATAAAACAATCCTTTCACCACATAATATTATATGGAGTTGGGTTCGTAAACTTTCCTGGGTACTTTAAGGTGGAGGATGCTCTAGGGTCCGCTAGGAAATCTATAAACATAAACATAAACCGTTTCGTTAGATCCCGTTCTTGTTTATGGCGACTCGTACACATATGCTACTTATTATTTGTTCTTTCAACTCATATTACCTTTATAATTACCTTAAGTACTTACTCATATCACGGTCGCTTCCTTTTCGAAGTACCTTATGTCCGTTTGCATTTTCATCATCGGCTCCGCTTATAATTTCTAACGGTTTTCACTTGAAAGGTTTATAGCAGTGAAGGAACTCTATTTACCACTCTCTGTAAAAATATCATGATTTATGAATATTTTTAAGTCGACCATTTCTATTTCCAAAGTTCATAATTCGTAGCAGTTTTTGTCGCATAAATCATTTTTACTAAAACGGTCATAACTTTTGATCCGTAAATCGGAATCAAGCGATTCAAGCTCCTAAACAATCCTTATAACATTTTCTATAATAATCAAGTGTTACGTTTCAAGAAACTACAGTTTAAACATTCTGGACTTTCTGCAGAAACTTAATATTGAGTTTTGTTCGTTTTAGCGAGATTTCGATTACGATCCGAGTTTCATTTACATCTTACATCTCTATACTACCACCAACAATCATCAAATCATCATCCCCACAATAACTTCTCTCAAGAATATCATGTTCTTGAGGCAACAATCATCAACCTTAGAACTAATTAACTAAACATCAAGATGACAACAAATCAACCACTAAAACTAAGTTTATAACTAGGTTTCAAAAGATTCTTGAACTTAAACCTTCAATAAAGATGGGTCAAAGATTTATACCTTTATTGAAATCTTGAGATGTGTTCTTGATGATGGTGAAGTCTTGGGAATTCTTGGTAGGGTTTTTGGAACCTAGATCAACCATTAAAATCAAGAAACCAAAGAAAAGTTACTATTCATATTATTCATTATTACTTTTCTTGAATTTATTTCACCCATCAAACCTCAATGAAATGAGCTCAAAAATTTATCTTACCTTAGTTTCAATTTGTATGAAGAGAGATTTTTGAATTTGGTTTTCTTCCTTTTCTTGTGTTTGGCCGAATGAAGAAGAAAGTGAGGGAGAGAGGGATTTTTGTGTGCTTCTTGATTGCTTCTCTTGAAAGATTGTGTTGTATAATTGTATATCTTTTATAATATAACCTAGGACTAGAAAATCTTGGCATATCTCAAGGCGTATCTTGCTAGCTTCCTAGGTTTACAAGCTAACTATCTAGTTTTAGGTTTTAGCTTTACTATTCCTAGCTTTAGGTCATCATGCTTCCTAGTTTAGGTTACTATTTGGTAACCTAGACATGGTTAGTTTCTTACCATGGTTAGTTAGTTTAGTTAGTTTGGTTCGATACGTTTATTTATTCATTTACGCGTTTGCTTGGTCGCATATTCGTTTTCGTAATAATTTCTCGTAAACGGTTCGTGGTGTAAATCCTTTCGTATACATTCTTTATGTTTTGAAGTATTGTTCTTGGATATAAATCCATAGGATTTTAAATTAGTAATTATATTTTGATTCCCGTAATCCTTGATGGTTCGTAGATACGGGCATTTTTCAAAGTTCGTTTTCTTCGAAAACTAATAGCATTTACTTACACTCATTTGGTACGTATAATCATGTTATCAACTCTGAAACTCAATTTCTCATGCACAACATAGTGTGGGCTAAAAAGTTTTTCCCGTCTGTCAGGGTTACTATTCATTAAGCGTTTTACAAAGTCTCAAAAATTTGAGTTATTAAAGTCTTCCCCTCTAAAAAGGATTTCGTCCCGGAATCAATTAGAAAACAAGTGGGGATATCTATTCCTCATTGCGTCTTCTAGTTCCCAAGTTGACTCTTCAACATTTTGATTTCTCCACAAGATTCTAACCAGCTTCACAGTCTTGTTCCTCAGCACTTGTTCTTTTTGGTCCATTACCCTTACCGGCTGCTAAACGTAGGTCAGGTCTGGTTATAAATCTACCTGTTCATACTCTATTACATGTCGCGCATCAGCATGGTATTTCCTTAGCATTGACACGTGGAACACGTTGTGCACTTATTGCAGATTAGGAGGCAAGGAGAGCTCATAAGATAGAGGTCCCATTCTCCTCAAAATCACAAAGGGTCCTATGAACTAGGGAATCAGCTTCCCTTTCTTTCCGAATCTCATCACTCCTTTCCATGGAGATACCTTCAACAATACTGAATCTCCTACTTCATATTCTCTATCTTTCTTGGTCTGGTCGGCGTACTTATTTTGTCTGTCTTGAGCTGCTACCACTCTCTTCCTAATGAGTCGATGGCGCATACTCGCAGCATATCTTCTAGGGTCTGAATAGTCCTTTCACTTTGCCCATCAGTTTGGGGGTGGTAAGCGATACTCATATTTAGTCTGGTGCCTACATACTCCTGGAAGCTTCTCAAAAATCGGGAATTAAACCTTGGGTCTCTATGTGACACTATAGCAACAGGAACACCGTGTCTTACCACTATTTCCTTCAAGTAAATCTCCACTAGCTTGTCTACGGTGTACCTTTCGTTGATTGGCAGGAAGTGCGCAGACTTGGTCAGTCTATTTATGATAACCCATATGGCATCATGATTGGTTTTCATTCTTGGTAGGCCGTTCACAAAATCCATGGCTATATGCTCTCATTTCCATTCGAAAATCTCCAGGGGCCGTAATAGTCCACTCGGTTGCTGATGTTCAGCCTTCACTCTCTGGCATGTCAAGCATTTGCTGACCTACTCTGCTACTTCTCTTTTCATGTTAGGCCACTAATAATATTCCTTAAGGTCATGGTACATTTTCGTACTTCCTGGATAGATCGAATATCTGGAGCTGTGCCCCTCGTGTAGCAGCTCATCCTTTAATTCTTGCATATTTGGAATCCAAATCCGGGATGCATACCTCATGATTCCTTTCTCATCTTTCACGCATCTGACTTCCTCACCGGTCAATGTTTCTTTTTCTTCATTCATCTTCTTTTCCTGACACACTCGTATCTTTTCAGTCAGTTCCGACACTAGATTAATCTCAAATAATCCTTCTGATCCTTTACCGGTTATTCTCACATCAATTTCATTCTTTTTAAATTACTTAACTAGCTCCTCAGATGTCATTATCATTTTGAGTCTCTCTTTTCTACTGAGGGCGTCAGCCACCACATTGGCTTTACCCGGTTGATATAAAATTTCACAATCGTAGTCCTTAATCAATTCTAACCACCTCCTATGTCTCATGTTCAGTTCTTTCTGAGTAAAAGTATACTTGAGGCTCTTGTGGTCTGTGTAAATCTCATATTTCTCACCGTACAAGTAGTGCCTCCAAATTTTTAGGGCAAACACTATGGCTGCTAATTCTAGATCGTGGGTTGGGTATCTGACCTCATATTCCTTCAACTGCCGAGAGGCATACACAATAATCTTTCCATGCTGCATAAGCACACATCTTAGTCCCTTGTGTGAGGTGTCGATGTATATCACAAACTCTCCCTTTCCATCGAGAAGAGCGAGCACTGGTGCTGACACCAGTCTCCTTTTCAGTTCCTGAAAGCTTTCCTCACATTTCTCTGTCGACATGAACTTCTCCATTTTCCGGGTAAGTCTAGTTAGTGGGCCGGCTATCTTGGCATAGTCTTGCACAAATCTCCAATAATATCCTGCTAAACCAAAAAAACTCCTAACCTCAGTTGGGGTAGTCGGTCTTTCCCAATTGGATACCATCTCTATCTTGGCGGGGTCGATTAAAACTCCTTTGCTACTCACCACATGTCCTAAGAACTGAACTTCCTATAACCAAAACCCGCATTTCGAGCACTTGGCATATAATTTCTCATTGCTCAAGATTTCTAAGACTATCCTCAAATGTTCTACATGTTGTTTCTCTATCTTTGAGTAGATTAGAATATCATCTATAAAAACTATCACACATATATTTAGGTACATTTTGAACACTCTGTTCATCAAATCCATAAAGGCTGCGGGTGCATTGGTTAGCCTAAACGACATGACTAAGAACTCATAGTGTCCATACGTAGTGCGAAAGGCAGTCTTGGGTATATCCTTAGGTTTGATTTTCAACTGGTGATATCCTATTCCCAAATCTATTTTGGAAAAGTGTATAGCATCCTTGAGCTGGTCGAATAGGTCATCAATTTTAGGGAGAGGGTGCCTATTCTTGATAGTCAGCTTATTCAACTCTCGGTAGTCTATGCATAATCTCATACTACCATCCTTTTTCTTTACGAACAGTACTGGCGCTCCTTACGGTGACACAACGGGTCTTATCATCCCGTTATCTAATAACTCATGTAGTTAAGAAGCTAGTTCCTTCATCTCAACTGGGGCCAGCCTATAAGGGGCCTTGGAACTTGGTGTCGTTCCCGGTGCTAGTTCTATAAAAAATTCTATTTCTCTGTGGGGCGGCAATCCTGGTAAGTTCTCTGGAAACACATCCTCGAATTCATTCAATATTGGTATGTCTTGTATGTTGGGACCTTCCTTCTTAGTATCCAGCACATAAGCCAAATAGGCCTCGTTACCTTTCTTTAACAATCTCTTCGCCTGAAGCATGGTCAGAAATTTCCGGGTCTGTCGCTGACCTTTGAACACTATTTCCTTTCCATTTTGCACTCTTATCTTTACTCTCTTTCGCTCACAATCTATCTGCGCTCCATTACTGGATAACCAATCTATTCCTAAGATTATATCGAATTCTCCTAACACAAATGGGATTAAGTCAACCTCAAAAACTTTCCCTTCTAATTTCAATTTGCATTTAGGGTGTACTTGATTTATATGAATTATTTCTTTGTTATCTATTTCCACTTGTAATACCTCACGTAAGGGTATAGCGTTAAGTTTTAACTTCATAGAAAAATTTTGAGATATAAAAGACTTGGTCGCTCTACAATTAAATAGACAATTTGTATGTTTGAAATTTAATAGAAGGGTATCTGCTATCACATCAGTGTTGCGGACAGCGTCCTGAACGGTCATGTTAAAAGTCCTAGCAGCTGGGGGCCGGTTGGACGCAACTCTGCTCATCCCCGAGGCTGGGGGCCTTAATGTCGGGCAATCCTTCCTCAGGTGCCCTACCTTCCCATATTGGAAACACGTCACGTTGAGTCGGGGGCAGTTGTTGGTAAGGTATCCGGTTTGGTCACACCTATAGCATTTTAGAGGGGCTCTCGCCTGGTTGCACACTCCAAGGTGTCTTTTTCCATATGTTTAACATTCCGGTATTGGGGCGCGGTGTTGGCTATGAAATGTTTCCCTAGATTGTCCACCGCCCTGGCCAACGCTCTCACTTGGGGCCTTTCTAAATCTGAGGCCTCTCGCAGGTTGGGACACCACTCCCCTAATAAACCTGCTTGGAAGGCTCCTGTTCCCGGTTCATCCTCCTCCGCCTTGACTCCCTATCTTTCTTTTCCTATTTTCCTTTTCCTTCAAACTTCACTACCAGCTTCAACAATCGAGGCTTTCTACACCAAGGTGGCGTAATCTATCAGTTCTGGTACTGCTACTCAGTTTCGGATCCACTGTTTCAGACCAAGCTGAAACCTTCGCACTTTATTTTCCTCGCTATTCACAAACTCAGGTACAAATCGTGATAACTCAGTAAACTTGGCCCTGTACTCTGCCACAGTCATCTTATCTTGTTTCAACTCTAAAAAACTTAATCTCCATCTGAGTTTCCATAAACCTAGGGAAATACTTGTCTAAGAACAATCGGATAAATCTATCCCATGGAATCACAATATCAGTCTCGAGGTTTCGTTTGGACTCCCACCAGTAGTTAGCCTCCCCTTTCAGCATGTAAGAGGCGAAAATGGTCTTCTGTCGTTCTTCCATACCTAGTATTTCGAAGGACTTTTCTGTTTCCTTGAGCAAGGCCCGTGCCTCAACGGGGTCGGCGAATCCTAGAAACTTTGGGGGTTTGATGGATTTGAATACCCTGAACGCAGTGGCCGCAGTCTGTTGAGCAATATGCGGTTGTGGTGGAATGGGCTGTTGGTTTGGATTTGCTCTTAAAAGTTCCATAAACTCATTCATGGGGTTCCCTCCCTGATGGGTATCCTCATCATCTTCCTCTATATACTCTTCCTCATCATACTCATTATAGTCTAGGTCTTCTTCACTTTCTCTCATTCACTATGTGGTTAGGTTCATTTCATTGTTGGTTAACAGATTCTGTGGGCCGTGCCCTGGTTCCTCTTCTACAGGGTGGCATCGTTCTGATAACGAAAATATATCAATACAGTTGCAAAAAAAATTACATTTGGATTAATTTATTATTAGGTAAGCATGTCATTAATTATCTAGCATGTCTTTATAAAGTGCAGTAAATATGGACATTAATTTCTTAATAACTGCTAGATATATACCATAGGGTCTCCCATATTATATCTTGGGGACAAAATAACCATCTGAGTTCATACATGATCCTGAATATAATATACCAACTACTTGGTCCTGAATACTGAAATACAAATACATACACCGGGTACCCTGAAGGGCTAGGAATGCTATCTACTACCAGCTATCCTAACAAAATTGGTGACAAGTCACCCAATCCTTTACAAGGTCCATAATTAGTCGCTCGCCTCTCAGTCACTGTCACTGCTTGTGAGGTCTCGAACCCTCCTCATCGCTCCTGCCAACATCAACATTGTATCAACTACTGGGATGTATAGGTCGCTGGGGGTGGTAGAGGTAAGTCTAGGTCACTAGAGGATATGTCATGAACCTCGTAGGTCTTTGCATCCATCTCGTCATCCTCATCCTCATCAATGTAGGGCAAAAGGTTCAGCATCCCTGGGTGGGGTGTAGGAGGGTAAACGGTCGGGAGAGGATACATCTCTATGTCTGTCCAGTCTACGCCATCGCCTTGGGGAATCTCAACATCATCAGCTATAGGGGCAGGTAAGTCAGTCTCCTCCTCCGGGGGATCCTCAATAGGGTCATCATTTGAGTCATCAATAGGTGGGTCCTCCGGCTCCGGAGTAGGGTCACGCTCAGGGGCTATACCATCATCAACAGGGTCAACCTCCCCCATAGGCTCTACTGGTACCTAACACAATAGGCAAGGTGTTACTAACTTAGAATCGGAATTCCCTTGAGGGTAAAACTGTCAAGACTACCCATGTAGCCCGACGACGAACTCGACTTGAGCTCTAATTGATTATTATTATCCTTATGTCTACATATTTTATATCCTATCATTTGCAAGATTTGATAACTTAAGGCTCTGATACCATTTATATGGCGCCCCAAAATCCGGGGTTAGGGATCTAGAAGGCTACGCCGTCTTGAATCCTGTATAACACTTTTCTCGTACCATAATATATAAATACTCACACCTTTACGACCCCATACTTATCACACACAGACACTTATAGGTTATTATCTTGGAAATTAACCATCCATTACTAGAGTAAATCAATCCACAAAGTGAGTAATTATTACAACCCAAAAATAATTAAGTCTTACCGTGGAAATAACCTTTAAGTAAGGTTAGTCCATCGACCAAATATCTGTTTCTTATTTATTATCTTACATAAGTCATACTTGTAAATAAGTCGGATTAAAAATAATTGAAAACCAATCCAGGTTATTCGATCTACCTGAGGTACAACACCAAACATCCTACGGAACAGCTGGCGGTTTCCTACCCGTTTCCTGGTTGTGAGTTTCATAATAGGTGTGGCGCCCTCCAAACCCGGGTCAGAAGTTTGGGGTCCACACACACCTTAATTATAACCTGCTTATAACAATAATAAAGATAATAATAATATATGCAGTGACCCTACTTACCAACCACCACGGACCGCAACAGGTTAAAGTATGCACACAAGACAAACACACTAATATATTACAAACCGTTCAAATCCCAACTATTTCAAACTCAAACTGAGTATTAAACATTATTACAAACTTTTACAAACTTAAAATATCCCAAAAGAAGCCTACTAGCTCAGCTTTCTCAACCTGAACCCCTAGCTCTCGCGCTGGACTGGGGATCCTCGCTACCAACTGGTTCCTTTTTAACTGGAAAGAATATAAACAACATCGCACAAATGAGCTAACTAGCTCAGCAAGTCACAATGACAAAACTGAGAATAATGATCATCAGGTGAATATGATTATGATATCAAGTGAACATTGGATTATGATTTAGAATTGGATATTTTACTTTTAATTTAAAAACCAAGGTTAGGCTGCTGATCAGTCACGCACTAACCCCGAGCAAGGCACACGGCATTGCTCTAACTACTGGATCCAAGGCACACATTGGCCTAACTTGACCATTATATGGTCTGACCACGAATCTGGTCCACAATTTTATAAAAACAATCCAATTCTAACATAATAACAGAATATGCAATAATAAACAATAACCGAAATCATTAACAACAATAAATGTTTAACAATGAAAGGGTTTCAATCCTTGTAAGGATCAATAAGGAAATTTAAAAGCTTGAATGCTGGGTAATGAAAGAATTGGATAACAAAGGAATCAACATTTCAGGGTTTCAAAGATTTGGGCTTTCAAAGCATAGGATACAATGATTGAATGTACAAGTAATTCAGTTCAGTGTTTGGGATTTTGTTTACATGTATTTGTGGAGTAATATCGTATACTTGAGATTTGTGTTTAGGTATACAACAATCAATGGTCTAGAAAGAATAAGGTTTATGGCTCAAGAACAATAGCTGGAATCAGGGTTTAGGTTTCAGTGCTTCAAAGCACTTGCAATATCAACAAGACTATCACGTATTACAATATTTCGAGAAAGTTCGGAATACTTGCCTGATATTAGCTTACTATACTGCACTCGCTTCCAATCACAACCGTCTTACTCCTTAACTCTCTGTTTCCCTTTCTTACGTCTTGCCTCTTCTGCTCACATATCATAAGCATCTATCAATAATTTACTCATGGAATTCTATTCAACACATACTTCTATCTACCCTTCGTTTTATCCAAATCCGATTAACGGATTAAAAGTTATGCAATAATCAAGTAAACACCGAATATATAGACCGATAGTCAATTAACAAGTCACATATAGCACATAATACATCACGTAATCAATGATATATTATTTATAAAGAAGTCTCGGGTCATAAATAGGCTTTCTGGTACTTAAAATGATTTTTAAAACATTTTTCGGAATTAAAACGGGTTGTTGGATCAATTTCGGGTTAATAAACAGGGTTCGGTTGGCCAATTCTGGCTCCGAAATAATTTTAGAATAATTATCGAGCCTTGGAAATAATTTAGAATAATATTTTAAAGCTTGAAACTATTTTTCAGAATTTTTAAATCATTTTTAAAAATTTAAATCTAATTAAATAATTAATTAAAATCAATTAATAATTAATTAAATCAATTAATCAATTAATTTTCGAATTAATTGACCAATTAATCAATTAGAAATTAACTGAAATTAATTAACTAATTAATTTAGATTTATTTGTGAATTAAAAATAATTTTCAGAATTAAAATAATAATTTTTAGAGTTTTCAGAAATTAAAAACGAATTTTTATAATAAAAATAAATAGGAAATATGATTTTTAAATATTTTTAAAACAGAAATCCAATTTTTGCAAAGTCTGGAAACTACAGGGACCAAACTGCATCGTTTTCAAAACTATAGGTACTAAACTGTAATTTTCTAGGGGGGTCGCCGGAAAACAGTCGGGGATGGTCGGAGAACACGTTCCAGGGATGCTCAGGCCACCATCACCTCCAGATCACATCTACACAACACCAGGAACACAACCTTGCAATCAATTCATCCTAACAATCCCTGAGTTGGCCGTGAAATTTTCCAGTTTCCGGCGAACATCGGAAAACTTTAAAACACAACTCCCTTCTCTACAGACCTCGTTGGTTCATGAAACTTATACGACTAGATTGCAAATTTCACAGAGAACACAACCCACTATAACACAACATCAATCTATCACAGAATAAGAAACCCCCAAATTTCAATTAAGAACATTCAACGGGTTATAAACTCTAATTTTAAAATTCGAAAATCAAACTCAAATTTGAACATGTTATTGAACTCCAAATCAGACGTATGATATATGAAAATCATCAGGAAAACAAGCTCTACAACATGCAATCATAAAATCATACAAACAATCATCCGAACAAAAATTCATATTTTTAATAAAATAAATTCAAAAATAAATAAATTTTTAGAAAAATAACCTTGATTTCTGCAGGTGTATGGATTACAGAATCTGGTAGAGCTCTTCAAGACCTTCAGATTGGTTACTCGAGCTTTCCAAACCGAATTCAATAACACCTCCAAATGCTTGTTTAATTCTTAGAACAGTTTTAGGAAATTAGGGTTTTTCTCTGAAAATTATATAATTATCTGTCTGCAAATGATTTTGATACGAAATAAATTACGGTAAAAGGCTATTTATAATTACGGAAAATTAGTATCCCGTTGGATCATTCCGGATATAAAACGGTACGTTTATTTGTAAAAATGATCCAAACGGTATCGGTTTTCGGGATAATTATCCAAATCAGTACAATTTGTACTGCGGTCTTGGTCTCAGAGCCTGGTTACACGTATTACGAAGTGATAATTGTGATAGTTTAATAAAAAGCTCCCGTTTATCGAAAATACGGGTTTTATTGATTTACCGAAATGAATATTGTATCGAAAATGTTGCACCGGGACCCGCGCAGGACAAACCGTACGCCGGATCGAAAAAGTCGAAACATGGAATATACTCGGAATATTGCAATTAGGTTAGGAAGGAGTTCTCGAAAGAGTTTCGGGTTCCAAAAACGTAACAACGGTTGACGTCGGTTGGTTCCCATTTTTATAAAATAGATTTTAATTACCCGGAAAAAAGATTTTAGAAATTTCATATGATTCTTATAAATCCATAAACCAACATAAAAATAATTAGGAAGATATGACAATTATCTATATTTTATTTTGGACATATAAAAATTAAAATACTCACTTAATATTATTTTTGAATAACCAAGTACAGATAACACTTTAACAATTAACTCATAGAATAGATACTGAACACAAATAATAATTATATAATAGCAAAATTAATTACATGATACATCCCGGATATTACAATAGGCATCTTGATTCACTATTGTATTATGTCAATTTAAGAAAACAAGTGTGAGCTATAATGCCCAGCATAATAATATACAGTATGAAATGATTGTATGATAAACTCAAGTATAATACCATATATGATAAATATGTTTTATTTAAAATAGTTTTCCTCGGTGATACACACCTTCTTTTGAAAACGATTTTTTAGTGGATTTATTATCCTGCGAATACCTTAATGGTAAACCCAGCACCTAGGCTTGGGTTACGGTGTTGCATCATAAATCCAATTGGAGGAATAGGACATTCACTTGGAGCTATCATATACGATGATCAGTCGTACTACGGACAATCAGTAACCTTTTCTACTAGTAGAAGGACGACACCTTCGTATCCCGGTTATCACCCTTGCCGCATACGGGCTATGTGTCCCATTTCGGGTGTACACACACTTCGCAGGTCCTTAGGTACATATACTATTGTCTCCTACGGTACTGGAAGTCTACCCAATACACGAAGTACCGGATCTCTACCCCTCCTTTGTCCTTTAGGAAATCCTATCATATCCCAAGAACTCGTACTCCTCGAGTTCCCAAAGCATTTAGCTTATTGATAGGCACAACTCATGTTACTAGCATATATATATATATATGTGTGTACTTTCGAGAATTTTCGGAGGAAGTACGAGGATAATGTGAGTTGACCGTTGTCAACAGATAAATAAATGAGGGGGAGTTTCTTTGGAAACTATATTCAAAATATTTAAAATAAGTCGAAATAATATTCTTCGACGATCTGAAATTATTCGAATGATTTTTTGAAATTCAGAAAGTATTTTAAATCAGGTTTTTTTATGATTTTTAAATCATATTAAATCATTTAATAAGTAATTAATAATTAAATAATATTCATTAAATAAATAAACCTCGAATAATTATATTTTAAAAGAATATTTGAAATAATATTCCTCAACTAATTTATGTTTAAATAATTTAAAGTAATCTTTAATAATTAATCGAGTTTGAAATAAATAATCATTGGAGAATAATTCTCCTATATTTAATGAATACATGAAATAATATCCATTATTCGAATAATTAAATGTAGTTGAGGGAATACGATCTTTGGGAATCATTTTAATAAAAGTTCGAGGTATTTAATGTTTAGCAAGTGGACATTGAGTCCCTTAGAATAAAATAAGTACGGACTTTAATCGTCCAAAACATCCCCGGAATTATTCCCGGGTTTCATTTTAAAACCCTGACTGACTCTCGGTCTTATAATTATACATCACGCTCATGGTGGCGTTAAAACATTCTACGATATATACATATCGTAACACCAACGCTATATATGCGAAAACTCAAATACTTAGTATCATGGCAAGTATAGCATTTATGCAAAAGATAATAAAACAATCCTTTCATAACACAACAGTATATGGAGTTGGGTTCGTAAACTTGCCTGAGTACTTTAAGGAGGAGGATGCTCTAGGGTCCGCTCGGAAATCTATAATCATAAATATAAACCATTTCGTTAGATCCTGTTCTTGTTTAAGGCGACTCAAACACATATGCTACTTATTATTTGTTCTTTCAACTCATTTTACCCTTATTATTACCTTAATTACTTACTCATGTCACGGTCGCTTCGTTTTCGAAGTACTTTATGTCCGTTTGCATTTTCATCGTCGGCTTCGCTTATGATTTCTAACGGTTTTCTAATCGCGCGGTCTTAGTACTGATATTTTTATAAAATTGAAAAATCCTTATTTTCACTTGAAAGTTTTAAAGAAGTTAAGAAACTCTATTTACTACTCTCTGTAAAAATTTCATGATTTATGAATATTTTTAAGTCGATCATTTCTATACCCAAAGTTCGTAATTCATAGCCGTTTTTGTCGCGTAAATCACTATTACTAAAACGGTCATAACTTTTGATCCGTAAATCGGAATCAAGCAATTCGAGTGCCTAAATGATCCTTATAATATTTTATATAATAATCAAAATTTTACTTTTCAAGAAACTACAGTTTAAGAAGATGGTACTTTCTGCAGAAACTTAATATTGAGTTTTGTTCGTTTTAGCGAGATTTTGATTACGATCCGAGTTTCGTTTACGTCTTACATCTCAATACTACCACCGACAATCATCAAATCATCATCTCCATCTCTCATCTCTCTCTCTTGCATGCAACACTCAAACCTCACTCAAACTCAAAGATATTACTCTCCTTAGTCTCTACTTTCGGTATACTTCTCGATTTCCATTTGCATGTAAGTGTTGTGTAAGTGTTTTGATGATTAATCACTATGGTGGTGTTCAAGGAAAATGATTTCTTGATACATAACTATAAGAGTGAATCCAAGAGATTTTTGGGGTCATGAACTCGAGAGGAGACCCGTTATGGGCTCTCTTAAGTTCGACCACCACCGGCTATGATCCAAGGAGAGCCGGTGGAGTTTTTATGATATGTTAATTTGAATTTTAAAACTTTGCATGTTTGGTTTTCGAAAAGATTAAAAGAGTTTTTGGTATTTTCTTTAAAACTTGAGTATGTGATTGAAAATGGATTGTTTTGATTATTGATGTGTGTATAAGTTGTTTGATGATTAGAAGATTAAAATTTAAGGTTGCATGTTGAGTTTATCATTCGGCTTGGTGCTGATTAAAAAGAGGAATTTGATTTGATGAGTTGATCTTAGTGAACACTAAGCTTATTTAGCATAAAAAGTGATTGCATGTTAGTTTTAGAGAAAAACAAGTAGTGCATATAATTGTTGGATCCTTGAAGTTGTAAATCATGTTTTTGCCGAATGGAAAAGGGATTTGCTTGATGATTAAGTGAATGCATGTGGATTAAATGAGTTAATTAAAGTTGGAGTCACTAGGTGATGCTTGGTTTTGATGTTTAATGGATTGAATGACTAAATTAAGGACTAAAACAAGTGGGAAATGTGATATATAACCTTGCATGTCAAAATTGATTCTTGCATGTTTGATTTATGGAAAAACCCGAATGGGTCTTAGGAGTAAAAAGAGGAATTAAGTTGGTTTTTGTTAATTATCTTAATGGCTAGTGAGAACTTGATTGCATGACAAAGATTGGGTGGTTTTTATGTTCGAATTTTGATAATTAAAAGAAAGTGTTGATTTCGATTCATAATGTAATTGTGATTCGGATTTTTGATTAAAAAGGATGAAGTTTAAGTGCGTAAATGACTCTTGTGATTTGCATTAGTTGTGCTTGATTATATGAGATTGAAATTGAATATACATGGTTATGTTTTATATGTATGGTTCGAATTAAGGAATAAAAGGAAATTAAATCGTTTGTTATTAAGAGCTATAAGTGATAGTTATGGTCGTAAAAGAGTTATATTAGTATGACTTGAGAAATAGCTAAGGTGAAGCAAGTACGCTTCGATTGTTAAGTACATAAGGATATAAAAGTTACGAGAAAGGGATATGCTATGTGCTATGTGCTTATGTGTATAAGCTATAATCGTATACTCGAGTCAAGGATATAATCGAGTTATCGTATTGAGTAATCGTTTCGGGAATGAGAGTTGAGAAACTGATTACGGTTTTGGCTTTATTATAGATTTAGAGCGTGAGGGCATTCAGGCTAGAAAAGGAAAGGACACACTAGGTGGCAGTAGTTCAACCTTCAAAAAAGCAAATTCAGGCAAGTAACTCTGATTACTTGTGTAAATGGTTATAAAGAGAATGTTGTTCATACCATGTAGAGTATTGAACTGTTTAATTGTGAAACCCTGATATTGATTTGAGATACCATGCCTTTGTTCTTGATAAACTGTTATTGATAAGCTTAATGATTCAACCCTTTGATAATTTGTCCTTTCTGTTCAAGTTATTTATTAAGCCATGAATTGTATTGAACCCTATGATTATCCCTGCGAACCCTGTTTAATGATACTTTATTTCCTGATCACCCTATTGGTCCCTAAACAAATGTTGATTCCTCAAATTTAAGAACCATGTTATCCTTGATACAGAATCCTTAAGAATTGTTCCTTGTTTAACCTTGATTCACTCCCTGAACTTTATTTCCTTAAAATCTGAATTAAGAATGAGTTTCGACTCGAAAGAGTCTGAATGATTTCATATTCTTGGTAATGATAAAATGGATTTTAGAAAACCTATTTATTTTTCCAACTCAAGGTTTTCCAAATGAATTCCTGATGGATTGGATTGGGACATAAGAGGCTAGTGGGACTAGTCCAGTCATGGTAAGAGGCTAGCGGGGCTAGTCCAACTTAAGGCTGAAATTATGCCGATTGGTACCTTAAACACCAGAATGAAGGTCGGTACGGGCTGATCGCCCGTATATAATGAAATGGAAAGATAAAGTGATCCAATCTAGGGTTTTAAATGATTATTTAAAAAGGGAACTGAAACTTTCTGTTCAATAAATTGATTCTTGAAAATGAAAATGGTTTATATTGTTTTGAAAAGAGTTGATTATGTCAATGTGAAGCTTAAAGCTCGAGAACCCTGATTCTTGAATTTGTTGATCATATGATTGATTCCATATATTGAAATACTGTTGCTTTCCTCTTTTGAAAGATCTATTCTGACCCTTTAATGATTTATGATGAATGTCGGCTTTCGTCCTGCATTGAGCCTTGTTCCTTGAAAGCCCCACATTATCCTTCGAAACCTTTCTTTAACCCAAAAGCTAGAAATCTGCCACCTAGATCAAATAAAGTAGAATGCCCTGAGTTTGGTAAAGCGTATTGTGAATTGATATTGTAGAACTGCTATATAGTTACTTGCTGAGTTTTATACTCATATGTTTTGTTTTAATCTAACCATGGCAGTTAAGCAAGAAGATGGCCAGGCTTAGGCGCACTGCTCGTAAGAGCGTACCTGGTGGTCCCTACCGTGTTGAGGGCTTCCGGTTGCCAGAGCAGGTAGTGGTATTTTTGAGTGAGCACGCGCCTAAAAGGAATTTTGTAAAGATACAATGGGTTATCTGTCGGTTCCCATCCGGAATCGTTATTGTTTATTTAATAATATTTTTGGGTTGTGAGTTATATTTTATGATTGGTAGTTGTAATCTTATCTCATACTTTATCATGTTGATCCTGTTAGTAGTTAATCGGGGTTTATGCTTATTTAATTATTAGATGAAAGGTGTGTGAGTCCTCATTTCCTAACCCCGAGATTGAGGGCGTCACATCATCCCTTTGAGAGTTTAGGACATTCTCTTTTATAATGAACGGGTTGTTTACACTCAAAACACACATCTTGTGTTTCCTCCGGAGACGGATCTTTAGGTTTTGGAGGAGTGTAAACAGGATGGTTTGTAGAGGCATTGACATTACTATAGGTATTTATATTTGATTACATTTGCCTTTATTATATCTCGCTGACGGATAATTACTCTTATAGTTGGAAGAATAATTTTGAGAGTAATTTGGCCTTCCGTTAGAGTTAAAAAGTCTTTGTTGATTATTTGATTTTAGGAAGCCTTTTCCGTATCTTTGAGTTTTGCTTTGAACACACGACGAAGTTGTCTCGTGAGTAGAGCAATTTCACTCTCATCAAGATTTTGGAGTTCCTCATTTAACTCCTCATCGTTTTCATCTTCATCAATTAATATGGCCTTTCGAGCCATATTTTTCTTTTTATCCTCCACTTTTGGAGCAACCTTTCCCGAAATATTATCTTCTTCATAAGCACGATGATTTCCGAATAGGTTATCAATCTTATAATCATTTAAGTTGTGCATCTCTTTTATAGTAGTGATTTTAACCTTCCAATTAGGAGGTAGAGATTTGAGCACTCTTCTATTCTTTTCATTTTGAGTATAATTCTTTCCAAGTTGAGATAACTCATCGATAATACGAGTAAATCTTGTTTCCATATCGATAATATTTTCTCCTTCTTGGAGTTTAAAGTTATAATACTCTTGGATCAATGTATCCATCCGAGAATTTTTATATCAGTGGTTCCTTCATAGGTTACCACTAATTTGTCCCACATTTCTTGTGCCGACTTGCAATTATTTACTCTTTTATACTCTTTTTCTGCAAGTGCACTTGTGAGAACCATTTCCGACTTGGTGGCTATATTCATTGTGGTTTCTTCCTCAAAGTTATATTCACTAACCTTCTTTTCGATGATGATGGCATCGATAGTTTTGGTAGGAATGCGAACACCGTCTTCGATAGCCATCCAAACTTTGACTCTCCAAGATCTAGCATAAATGTGAAACCTTGTTTCCATGTTGTAAAGTTGGTGCCATCAAATAGAGGAGGCCATGAGCTTGACAGACCTTCACCATAACCAACGGGATTAATATAAGTCATTCCGGATCACTTTTTATTGTGCCTGTAAATCTGCAAATCACTTAATAAACACATTAAAAAGCACTGCTCTGACACCAATTGTAAGGTCCTGTAAGAAGGCTATTTTAAGCTAGAAAGGGGGTTGAATAGCTTAATTACACATATAAAAATTGTTATGGCATTTTAAAATAATTTATCCCTTTTTAAAACTTTACCGAGTGGTTATGCAGTTTATATGTACGGAAAATAAAGTGCAAGGAAAGAAGATACCACATAGTGATTTTATCCTGGTTCGCGATGGCATAACCTCTAATAGATTCGCTCCCCCATACTTCGAGTCCTCGAGCTCCTCTCCCGGACTCAGGATTTTCCTTTATAACTCGCTCTTTTAGTAGGCGGAGAAGCCTTTACACCCTTACAAGTATTTGTCTTGGTGCGTAACACAAGGGTCACCACCTCAAAATAAATGTAATACCTACACAACTTATCTTAGACAATAACTCCCCGTTATTTCTTCGAAGTTGATGTAGAACCTTTGTGTGGACTTAGCTTCCTTAGCTTTTGTCGGTCTTGGATCTTAGTGATCCGGTCTTGGGTCTTTCTTCTTCCTCGCGGTGCGAAGACTACTAACTCCCCGTTAGTACGTCTAGGACTTGGGTCTTAGAACGAGAATCACCTCACGTCACTTCACATTACTACAAAACTAATAAGACAATCCATGAAACAAACCAAGTATAGAAAAGATTGTTTGAACTAGTAGGTTACTGTACTAGCCCACAAATAGTATAATATCCAAATAGGAATATTAAAACTAATTAGTTATACTTGACTTAAGATATTACAAGATAGTCAAGTATATTTATAATTACTCCTTTACAGATAAATTAGATAGGTGGAGTAATATGATAAGTCTTTTTATATAAAGCACTTATTGCTTATGACTTCTTTAGTATTCTTCTTCTTTCGATTATGTATTTATAGATCGAAGAATACTTTTAATTACAACCTCGGAGTTGCAATTTATCTTTAAGTATAGCAACTTAAGGTTTAAAGGTATACTTGTATATTGACGATTGTATGGTCAAAGTATACTCTATTAACTTCAAGCACGTTTTATAAGATTTATGAGTCTTAGCCAAGATCCAAATAAGTTAAGTGCAAGTAATTGGCTTAAGATTGTGCTTTCGAAGTTTGGACGAATAATTACGAGTATTTTATAGATATCGTATTATAACCCCACGGAACACTGAAGATGTTAGAAGGGGCTTATACGATATGACTCGTAATTGTTTATATACACGATATGTGTTAGCCAAGATCCAATTAAATAACGTGAAATAATTGGCTAACTCGTGGATTTGATTCGTCCTTAAATTTAATAGATGATTACAAAATATTTATAGATCGAGTTATAATCCCCTGGAATACTAAAGATATTAGAAGGGATTAAAACTATGCTTCATAATAATTTATGTGCAAGAAATGTGTTAGCCAAGTTCCAATTAAATGAAGTGCAAATAATTGGCTAACTCGTGAACTTAATTTGTTTTGATATTTGACAAATTACGAAGTGTTTATAGATCGAGTTATAATCCCTTGGAACACTAAAGATGTTAGAAGGGATTTAACTTTACTTCGTAATATTTTATGTGCATGAATAATTGTTAGCCAAGATCCAATAATTAAATAATTGGCTAACTCGTGAACTTGGGTCAAACATGTTGGGAACCACGGACTTAGGGTGTTACTACGTTTTACGATAAAGATTACGAAAAGAGGATTACCTTATTAATGGTTGATTCCACGCTCTTCTATTGTATTCCCAAATTCCCTTGAGCGAAGTGTGGCCTCCGTCTTCTCAAGTTATCCTCTCTTCTTGCTCCTTGGTGGCTACAATATATTTTCACACAATTTCCAAGCAAGAAGAGAATAAGAATATATATAGGCTACAATAGGGACCATGGATAATTAGGTTGGGCCTTCTAATTACATCTTGAGCCTAGCCCAATGTAATTAAATATTAATTCAATCCACTAAAGAATTAATATTTGCACTACCTTTCCTAATACCGTAATTTAATTAATTCGGTTCCAATATTATTTGCTTATTAAATTCCCCATGTTTAAAATATCATATGTCCATTAATTAAATAAATTACTGATAATTTATTGAATTAATATCTTTTATCCTTGATCATCCACTCAACCTTTATTTAATTATGCCAGAATAAATTCCACCTGCAGGGTTTCACATAATTAAATCTTTTTGAGCTTTCAAGGGGACATCATTAACCCGAATATTATTAGGACATGGATTCCTTCAATAAATAATATCCACCATGTTTATAATTCCATCACCCAAAATATAATGATATAATTCAGAAGAATTATTTCATATATAAATCAGAGCATATAAATAATATACACGTGTCAATTACTATTTCTGGATTAAGAACCTAAGCATTAATAATAACATAGAATCTTAATTCTCCTTCTTAATCAGTATTAAGGGAACAATTCTAAATTTGATCCTGTTCAATATACACAAAGTATACTAGCATTATTTATTAGTCAATATAAACTAATCTAAATAATACTACAGCCATACCAGTGGATTGTCCAACACCACCTGTGCTGTGAACCTTATTATATTATATAACCGTATTTAACAATCTAATATTCTGTATCCTATTTGATACTAGATTGTTCACAATATATAATATTAGACAACATGTAAACATTCAAATGATTCTCAAATAAACTGGCCAGAAATAAATGTACATACTTCAAATAAATATTTTCAGTATACACTAACAATCTCCCACTTATACTCAAAATATTCTATGTGTACATCAGTGTTTATTTAATCCACTATTACATAAATATCTATGTGTCCATCCATTTGACTCCTATCGCTTCCACATGCTTGTCAAAAACCTTGGTTGGCAAGCTGTTTGTGAAAGGATCTGCTTGGTTGTCTTCTGATGATATGTGAGCCACAACTATATCCCCTCGCTTTACGATTCCTCGTATGAGATGATACTTACGTTCAATATGTTTAGCTGCTTTGTGGTCTCGCGGTTCCTTTGAATTTGCCACAGCACCAGTGTTATCACAATACACCGTCAAGCTCCTAGGCAAATTAGGTACCACATCTAAGTCCAAAAGGAAGTTCCTGAAGCAGACAGCCTCCTTGGCAGCCTCAGAGGCCTCCACGTACTCGGCCTCCATGGTGGAGTCTGCAATGCATTTCTGCTTTACACTCCTCCATATAATGACTCCACCTCCCAAAGTAAAAACATATCCCGAGGTTGATTTCCTCTTATCCCTATCTGATTGGAAATCTGAATCAGTATATCCCAAAGGAAATAGATCTGAGGCCTTGTAAATTAACATATACTCCTTAGTCCTTCTTAGGTACTTGAGTATAGTTTTTACTGCACCCCAATGTTCCTGACCTAGGTTCGACTGATATCTACTAACCATGCCTACAGCAAAGCAAATGTCAGGCCTCGT
Organism: Apium graveolens; assembly: GCF_009905375.1. Classification (NCBI taxonomy): domain Eukaryota; kingdom Viridiplantae; phylum Streptophyta; class Magnoliopsida; order Apiales; family Apiaceae; genus Apium; species Apium graveolens. The sequence goes on along the minus strand of NC_133652.1, from coordinate 278,344,424 downwards.
ACATAATATAGCATACATTAAGCTTCCACATGCTGAAGCATAAGGAACTGCTTTCATGCTCTCTATATCCTTAGGTGTCGAAGGACACTGCTTCTTAGATAGAGCAACTCCATGCTTAAAAGGTAAAAAACCTTTCTTGGAGTTCTGCATGTTAAAACGAGCTAATACTTCATCAATGTAGGGCTCTTGAGATAAAGCCAACATCATTTTCTTGCGATCCCTTATAACTTTGATCCCAAGGATGTATGCCGCTTCACCTAAGTCCTTCATGTCAAATTGTTTGAACAACCATGCCTTTACTGATGACAATATCTCAACATTGTTTCCAATGAGTAAAATATCATCTACATATAGTACTAGAAAAACCACTGTATTACCTTCACTTCTCTTATACACGCACAATTCGCTTGGACTTTGATCAAATCCATATGACTGGACTGCCTGATCAAAACGAATATCCCAGTCTCTAGAAGCTTGTTTAAGTCCATAAATAGACCTCTTAAGCTTACATACCAGATGCTCTTGGCCTTCCTTAATGAATCCTTTTGGTTGCTGCATATAGATGGTTTCTTCAAGACTTCCATTAAGAAAAGCTATCTTGACATCCATTTGCCAAATCTCATAATCGAGATGAGCTGCTATAGATAAAAGAATACGGATTGACTTAAGCATGACTACCGATGAAAAGATTTCTTCATAATCGATACCTTCTTTCTGAGTATACCCTTTCGCAACAAGTCTTGCTTTCCAGGCTTTCACCTTTTTATCTAATCCCCTCTTTTTCTTGTAGATCCACTTACATCCAATAGGTTTTATACCTTTGGGTGGTTCCACGAGCTCCCAGACCTGATTAGAATACATTAATTCTATCTCAGATTCCATCGCCTTTTGCCAAATATCTGCATCTTTGTCTTGTGCTGCCTCTTCGTATGTACGGGGATCATCATCATGTTCACCAGAGACCAAGTCTGAAGACTCTCCCAAAAACATGAATCTTTCAGGCTGTTGAACAACCATCCCACTACGACGAGGCACTGCTGCGGTATTAGTGACAGGTTGTACATTATATTGTGGTTGTTCTACTTGTACTACAGTTTCATGGGTATTATTTGTCCCTCCCACTAGTTCCTCTAAAACGACATTACTCATGGGTTTGTGATTCATTATATATTCCTCCTCTAAGAATCTTGCATTGGTGCTAACAATGACATCCCGATTCTTCGGACTATAAAATAAATATCCTTTCGTTCTCATGGGGTAGCCTACAAACAACCTTACTTCTGTACGAGATTCTAACTTAGTCGCGTTCTTGTTCAGCACATGTGCTGGACAACCCCATATTCGAATATGTCTTAGACTCGGTTTATCCCCGATCCACAATTCGAAGGGGGTTTTAGGAACCGACTTAGAAGGTACTAAGTTCAGAAGATAGGCTGCTGTCTCTAAGGCATGTCCCCAAAACGACTTGGGTAAATCCGAATAACTCATCATCGATCTAACACTCTCTAAAAGAGTCCGGTTCCTTCTCTCTGCTACACCGTTCTGCTGGGGTGTGCCTGGTGCAGTTAACTGGGATTCTATCCCATTTTCTGATAAATATTCCCTAAATTCTCCAAGCAAGTATTCACCACCACGATCTGATCGTAGTGACTTGATACTTTTATTAAGTCGCTTCTCTGTTTTAGCTTTGTACTCTTTGAACTTATCAAAGCACTCAGACTTACGATGCAACAAATAAACGTACCCATATCTAGAATAATCATCAATGAAAGTGACGAAATATTCATAACCACCTCTTGCTTGGATATTCATGGGTCCACATAAATCAGAGTGAACCAATTCTAATACTTGTTTGGCTCTATTCCCCTTTACCTTGAAAGGCATATTAGTCATTTTACCTTCCAAGCAGGATTCACAAACTGGAAATGGCTCCACTGCCAATGAGCTTAAAGGCCCGTCTACTACCAGTCTTTGAATCCTCCTCAAGTTAATATGACCTAATCTCAAGTGCCAAAGATATGTTTGGTTCAAACTAGAAGGTTCCTTTCTTTTAGTAGAGTTAGAAGATGTGTTGTTCAATTCCCTAAATTGTAGTTGCAGTGCAGGTTGACTAGGATTAATTATATACAAATTGTCTTGCAATGCACCAGAACATATAATTCGTTTATTCATCATAATAGAAACATTACGATCCAAACAAACATTATAACCATCCAAAGCAAGTTTAGAAACCGAAATTAATTCCTTCTAAAAGAAGGTACATAAAGACAATTGTTCAAAACCAAAATCCTGTCAGAACCAAAAGATAAATGAATAACTCCTACTGCAACTACTGCTACTTTCGTAGCATCTCCCATGAACACGTATATCTCACCATCTCTAAGCATTCTGAATAGTTGGAACCCCTGCATAGAATTACAAACATGATCAGTGGCTCCTGTATCTACACACCAAGTGCTCGTAGATATAGCCACTATAAATGTTTCTGTAACTAGAGAAAGAGACATACCAGTATTGTTTGTCTTCTTAGGAAGAGGACAATCCTGTTTACAGTGACCTGACTGTTTGCATCTGAAGCACTTTCCCTTAGGCTTTTTCACACCACCCTGAACTCCCACTGCCTTCACAGCTTTCTGTGTCTGAGCCTTTTTCTTCTTCTTAATACCTTTCGGCTTAGAGGAAGAACCTTTCTCAGCCACATTCACTTGAACACTCTGCCGAAATAATCCTTCAGCTGCCTGAAGTTCTGTCAGCAGTTCCGCAAGACTATACTGCCTCTTGTTCATGTTGTAATTCAAGCGGAACTGCTCAAAACTCTTGGACAAGCTCATAAGGATAATGTCAATATGGGTTTCCCCGTCAAGTTCAGCACCAAGGATCTCTATCTCATTCAGATGCGACATCATCTTGAGAACATGATCCCTTACAGGTGTGCCTTCAGCCATCTGAGTGTTCATTAAAGCCTTCATGGCTACTTGCCTAGCAGCCCTATTCTGATCTCCAAAAAGTTCCTTGAGATTAAAGAGGATATCCGAAACAGTGGCCATAGACTGATGCTGATGCTGCAAAACACCCGACATTGCTGCCAGAATGTAACATCGTGACATTTCATCAGCCTTAATCCACCGTTTATAATACTCTTTCTCATCTTCAGGAGCATCAACAGCAGGCTGTTTAGGCTTGGGTTCATAAGTGCAAAACTTGTACTCCTCAGCAGTCAACACAATGTCCAAATTTCATTTCCATTCAATATAGTTAGGTCCGGTAAGTTTGTTATCCTTAAGTATGGTGAATAGTGGATTAAAGCCCATTTTATCCTGAGAATCATGCATAAAAACATCACATAAATAAGGGTGCATTAATTATTAAGATCTAAATTATTAAAATTTAATGCACTAACATCTAAACACCATAAGCTTCTGGTACGCCATGATGTGTGACATGTATACCACCTAATTTTGTTTAAATGTTACTTCGGTCCTATTACTAAACAATATGCCACGTTGGGGTGGACTATATTATTTTTCATAGCTAAGTGTATACCATCACCAAATCTTAAATTATTCAAAATCTATGGAACTTGGTACGCCACGATGGGTGGCGTGTATACCTTCCAATATTCGTAATTTTGCCTTGAATAGAATACTTCAATTCAATATTCATCAATGGTTTGATTTCCAGGTAGTGGAGGAGTCACATCGGTCTCGCTTAAAACCCACAGCCTTACAAGTTCGATGAACCCGTTTTTGACAAAATTGCCCCAAATCAGAAATAAAGAAAATCCGTATTTATTCCTTTCAAAAGTTATTAATTTAAGAAGTTTGTTCTAGTAATTTCTATAACATTTTAGACACCATAAATTATATGCCACGATGGGTGACGTATATATAATTTATATTCGTCTTTATGTTAAATTACCTACAACCAATAATGGAGACCATGGGATTTAATTTCATATTAATTCCCTCTCCCACTTAGAATTTTTTTTATATTAAAATTGAGGAATTTTAAAATTGAATGGGGCCCTATGTTGTTATAATTATGTCTAATCATGCATTCAAAATACACACATAATTTTAGCAACATATAACATTTAATCAAAGCAATAAATAAAATTTATGTCCATGTCGTCCTAATTAAGTTAAACATGCAATTTTAAAAGAATTACACACATAATTAACGACACACATAATCAATAAATTAAAGCAATAATTAAAATTTAATGGAAAAATTAAAATAAATTTTTCCACTATTATGGCCCTTGAAAAAAAATCCAGCTCTAAAAAAAAACTGCCCCAAGCGCACCCCGACGCCCCCAGCAGCCCCAGCAGCCCCAGCTGCCGCAGCTGCCGCAGCGGCCCCAGCAGCCCCAGCAGCCCCAGCTGCCGCAGCGGCCCCAGCAGCCCCTTGTAATCGCACAGCGGAACAAAAAACTACCGGAATTGATTTCTGATCGCACATAACTATTAAAAAATACCCGGAACAATTACAAAAAAATAGATCTAATACAAAACTAATTTTGTAAAATCTATTCTAACACGATCAACCCTCGTGTAAATTACAACCACGATTAAACCACGTGGAAACCAAAACAAAAATTAACCACGATTAAACAACGTGGGATCCAAACACATAATTAAAATATACATGGCCATAATAGTGGATTGACAACCTGCATCAAAACCAATACAAGCAAAACACTATATACACACATATATAATTACAACATGGACATTATATCATAAAACGTAGAACCCATTACCAGGCTCTTGATACCAATTGTTGGGAACCACGGACTTAGGGTGTTACTACGTTTTACGATAAAGATTACGAAAAGAGGATTATCTTGTTAATGGTTGATTCCACGCTCTTCTATTGTATTCCCAAATTCCCTTGAGCGAAGTGTGGCCTCCGTCTTCTCAAGTTATCCTCTCTTCTTGCTCCTTGGTGGCTACAATATGTTTTCACACAATTTCCAAGCAAGAAGAGAATAAAAATATATATAGGCTACAATAGGGACCATGGATAATTAGGTTGGGCCTTCTAATTACATCTTGAGCCTAGCCCAATGTAATTAAATATTAATTCAATCCACTAAAGAATTAATATTTGCACTACCTTTCCTAATACCGTAATTTAATTAATTCGGTTCCAATATTATTTGCTTATTAAATTTCCCATGTTTAAAATATCATATGTCCATTAATTAAATAAATTACTGATAATTTATTTAATTAATATCTTTTATCCTTGATCATCCACTCAACCTTTATTTAATTATGCCAAAATAAATTCCACCTGCAGGGTTTCACATAATTAAATCTTTTTGAGCTTTCAAGGGGACATCATTAACCCAAATATTATCAGGACATGGATTCCTTCAATAAATAATATCCACCATGTATATAATTCCATCACCCAAAATATAATGATATAATTCAGAAGAATTATTTCATATATAAATCAAAGCATGTAAATAATATACACGTGTCAATTACTATTTCCGGACTAAGAACCTAAGCATTAATAATAACATAGAATCTTAGTTCTCCTTCTTAATCAGTATTAAGGGAACAATTCTAAATTTGATCATGTTCAATATACACAAAGTATACTAGCATTATTTATTAGTCAATATAAACTAATCTAAATAAATACTACAGCCATACCAGTGGATTGTCCAACACCACCTGTGCTGTGAACCTTATTATATTATATAACCGTATTTAACAATCTAATATTTTGTATCCCATTTGATACTAGATTGTTCACAATATATAATATTAGACAACATGTAAACATTCAAATGATTCTCAAATAAACTGGCCAGAAATAAATGTACATACTTCAAATAAATATTTTCAGTATACACTAACAAAACATAATCTCCCTTTTGGAGATGAAGTACTTTTGTTTATAGATCTTCTGCTTGAGATGATTTATGTGAAGATCAAGTACTTATTCGAATTCCGAGTTTGAATCTTAGTTTTCTTGAGAACTTTTTTTATAAGAGATCTTGTATTAGAGCTTAAGATGAAGTAGAGAAATTAAGTACAAATCTCAAATAAAAAGAACTCAAATAAGAAGCTAAAAATTACCACTTTTGAAGAATGGTTGGAAAAGTTCTCCGGAAAAATTCACCGGAGGTTCGGCCGGATTTTGGCACTTTGGTCGAACTCGGGCAGCCCTTCGGGAGGCCGGGAAGTGGTAGTGGATGATCTCACTTTGTAGGATGAAGCTAGGTTGGGTGAAGCTAAGCTTGGGTTTCAAAAATCTTGTATATATGTAAGTATATAGAAGATAGAGAATGTTTTTTAGAAGAAGTATGTGTATAGAATTTGAAAGAGATGAAGAGAGGCACTTCTCGAAAAAATTCCAGCAACTTTGTGACACTTTAGCTTGAAGAAAATGGATTGAGGTGGGGGTTTATTTATAGGAGAAGTTGGGTGTATTGAATGGTGGAGATTTGACGAAAATAAATGGTAGATGTTGTAAGTCACATGGATTGATGACATGGAAAGTAGGTTGTGTTTCTTTGACATAGCCATATAAGACAAACAACTTTATGGGACCAAAAACTCAGCTGATTTATTTTATTTATAATGTCTTTTCCTTTTTTTAATCATTGTTTATTCACTTAATTAAGGATTAAACTCCATTAATTATGACCACCTTAAAAATACCTAAATAAATACCATAAAATATATGATAATTACTTAAATAATATAAAATAATGTCCTGCAAGTTTTGGTCAACTTTGGTCAATGGTAGCTAGGTCAAATGTGGTCAACTGTGTGACCAACTGCCTCGATTTTTGTGCCTGGATAAAAATTCTCTGAATATTATGAAATTTTTATCATACTTAGAAAATACCATTTAAATGATCCATACTAAATTTCAAGTTATTTTAGCATGTGGAAGTATTTTATCTAAGATAAAATTGTTCTGTCAGCCTTTTCTTTCGAGTAAAAATATCATTGGTCTTGAAAATGAAGGTGATGGATCTTTTGACCAAAATTTTGACTTGAATAAATACTTAAAATATATTTCCTAATATATAAAATATATTTGGATGTTAGGAAATATTTATGAGTATTTTTGAATAATTTTCTTCGAGAAATGTTGATTTAACGAAACGGGAGAAAATTGCTGTAGGTGTACATGAAATGAGTTATACAGCTGGATATTAATATTCCAACCATTAATATTAATACTATTTGAATAAAAACTCTTTTGATATATGTAGAGATGTATTTTGGAGTGAAGAGTAAAATATTTAATATAGCATGAGTCCTCTAAAGAATATTTCTGATATATTTCTTATTCGAGCTTGTTGTCATATTCCTGTTGCAATACAGATCTAAGAAATATCATATCTTGATATTTCTTCTTTGATCATATTGCCTTAGAGATATATTCCATAAAGATATAATTTTGATATTTTTCAAAAATGGAATATCTCTTTAAAAAAAATGATTTTGCTAGTTTGACTTTTTGACTTTGATTTGGATCAATTAAATTCATGTCTTAATGGAGAGGATCTACGTGTAATTAAATTTTATGTTTAATCGTACACATACCAAAATAAATAACATAACGAAGATATCCGTTCATCATACTTCAAAAGGTTCAACGCAGAGTCCACGTTGGTGAGAGAAGAACCAGATGAAACATCGAAGAGTTTTCTCATTGCATGGTTGCATGTAGTGAAAGATTTCTGGAAACACTTACAAGAGAATGATCAGACATCATTTTATGATGTTCTTGCTCGGGCTGAATCCTTCAAAGCTATACAACAATCACTTGCTGAAACTAAAAAGAATGACAATGTGAGCAATCCAAAGGGGCTAGCCAAGAGAAAGGATGGATTTGTAAGTCGGGAATACAAGCATAACGCTCCTAGCCCCAATCAGGTTAATGTTACTCGTACGCAAGGAGAATGGAGTCCGCCGTCAAATTATGAAAAAAGGGCGAGTAGCTATACTCTTTTGGATGCATCTATTGATCACATCTTTGAGGTTAATAAGGACATAGGACTCCTTAAGAAGCCAGAATGTTTGACCTTATAGAAAAGTAGGGACAAGAAGAAGTACTGCGAATATCATGAATCTACTGGGCATGATACTCACGAGTGTCATCACTTAAAAGATGAAATTGAGGAACTGATCATGGTTGGTTATCATTGAGAGTGGATTGTAAAATAGGTAAAGTTTGGTTCACGTGGTTTGCAGGCTATTGCGTGAGCTCGTGGGGTTTACCAAGTGCGCACCCCAAAGGGTAGCGGCTGCGGGTTCCCTACGATAAAAAAAGAAGGTAAAGTGACGCAAAGGAAATGATGATAAAGAATGGGATGGAGAACATCCTCTATGAGCATATCTTAATGAAAACTTAATGATGCACCATCCGATATCACCTTAGAGAGATGGAATCAAGGTAGGTGCATCATCCTCACAATGATGTACGGGTGATAAGTATGCTTATCGGATCAGTGAATGTCCATCGAGTTTTCCTTAATAATGGAAGTTCCACAAATATCATATACTAAAACACCTACAAGAAGTTGGGATTCTCGATCAGTGATATAAACTATGAGGATGCACACGTCTACGGTTTTACTGGAGAAGCAACAAGAGTCATGGGTTCAATCAGATTGCAAGTTACACTCGGAAAAGAATCTCTTTCCACTACTCAGATGATAGAATTCAAGGTATTGGATTAGGATTCCGTGCATAATGTGTTAGTGAGAAGACCTTGGTTGCGGGCTTTCAGGATGATAACTTCAATACACCACATGATGATAAAGTTTCCTACACCCAACGGGGTGGGTAGTACGTGAGGATTGCGGTATGTCCGACGTGATTGTTATCACAAGGTTGTTAAAGAGTTCATAGAAAGAGCTACAATGAAGAAGTCTTCCTGAATAAAATGCAATAATTATGCAATCCCAACCTAGTGGTGAAATTCATGTCAACTACTTTGTTGAAGATCCAGAAGAAAGAAGTACACGTGAAGTGATTCCTCCAATTTAAATGTTGGAAAATGGTCTAAGAATCAGCATTGTTGAGGAGGTTATGGTGGGGCGTGAAGGAGATGTTGTGCAATGAGAAGTAAATGGAGAAAGGTTAGAAGGAAGGAATGAATCCTTTCAAATTCTGAATAACTCTCACGATGTAGATGCTTCCCTAAAAGAGGACGCGCCCTCAAGGAGTGAAATATTAAAAATGAAAATTTTGTGGGAGTTGCTCCTCTTGGGGAGAATGCGCCCTCAAATTGTGTAATATTAGAAACTTTGCCTTGTCCTGAGGTAGATGCTCTCATCAATGAGGACGCGCCCTCGGGTAAAATAATGGATGTTGAAGATCCTCGGAACTTTGATTTTGATCTAGATCCAAGAATCCTTATGCCTACAGAGAAGACGGGGTCAGCTGAAGATACAATATCTTTTCCCATAGAAAAGGATGATCCGAGTAAGTTTTTTAAGATCGGATCTCAACTAAGCCATGTGATGAAAGAAAGGCTCACCCAATTTTTATTAAATAATCTTGACGTCTTTGCATGAAGTCATTCAGACATGGTTGTAATTGATCCAAGGGTGATGTGCAACCGTTTGAACATTTTTCCCAATCAGACGGGCATACGATAAAAACGTCATCCAATGAGTGGGGAAAAAGCAGTTGCTTTGAAAGAAGAGGTGGATAGATTGTTGGATGTTGGGTTGATCAAAGAATCTTTTTATCCAGAATGGATAGCAAATCTAGTACTTGTGAAGAAACCAAGTGGAAAGTGGATGACTTGTGTGGACTTCACAAATTTAAATAAAGCTTTCCCAAAAGATAGTTTTCCACTTCCGCGAATTGATCAGTTGGTCGATACAATGTCGGACATGCATTATTAAGTTTCATAGATGCATATTCTGGCTACAACCAAATTTTCATGTACGGGCCTGATCAAGGGCATACATCCTTCATCAGTGACAGAGGATTGTATTACTACATTGGAATACCGTTTGGCCTGATTAATACAGGGGCAACCTATCAATGGTTGGTGAACATGATGTTCAAGAATAAAATTGGGAAAACCATGAAAGTTTATGTGGATGATATGCTGGTCAAATCTTTTCGTATCCTCTTGTTCTTCGGATACAATTCGATCCTTCTACGACCAAATCTCAATTTATGGAAAGCCTTCGATGGCTTCCTTGTAAAAACATTCATTTTTATTTGGGTACAAATGGTATCTCTTTATTCTTCGTGATATTGACCACAATGAAGTGGGAGACCATGTGAAACACCTGGGGGAGATGTTCAACATCTTGAGAAGATATCGCATAAAGTTGAACCCGCAAAACTGTGTGTTCGGTGTTGAATCAGGCAAGTTTTTGGATTCATTGCCAATCATATAAGAATTAAAGATAATCCTGCAAAAATCAAGGCCTTGCTCGACATAAAATCTCCCGTGAATGTAAAATAAGTGCAAATCTTAACTTGATGAATTGTTGCATTAAATCGCTTATGTCCAAATCATCCGACAGGTGAAAAAAATTCTTCAAAGTAATTAAAGGAGCAGGGAAAGACTTTGCATGGACACCAGAGTGTGAGGAGGCCAATGACGTGTTGGTAATGGAAAAATGTAATAACCCCAATTTTTGGAAAATTTTTGAAACCCTTATGAATATTGTTTTTGCTGAATGAGAAAACTTTTCATGCCACACTAGGTAGGGGTTCTTTTATGGATATTCTGAGATTTTATTGGCACTCTATATGGTATATAAGTGTATGTAAAGATCGTCAAAATCCAATTCCGAACACTTTGATTTTTCCCGAAAATCCACTAGATACGGAAAGAATTGAGTATAAGGTAACATGATAAAAAGGATTTAAATTAAAGGATTATAAGAGAGGATCATAAAAGGAATACAATATATTGAGAAAGGTTAAGGGAACTTAAGTAATAAGATCCCGGGTATGATCCCTCAAACGATAAACGAAAACGAAAGTTAAGCGAACCGTATAACAGATCAGCGGTCATTAGGCAAACAATTAGAAACTAATCAAAGAGATTAGAAGGGATGATGACATAGCAATGTGACATAAGCATGACATAAGGGGAAGGAGATGTGGTTGATTTAAAACCACACAAAGTCAAGGCTAGAAAGGTAATTAACCAAAAAACAAAACAAAAAGCAACCAACCAAGCCAAAACATTTCATTTTCATCAAAAAACACAAAACCCCCATTTTCTTCATGAAGCTCTCGGCCCCTTTTCTTAAAAAATGAAGATCCAAGCTCCACCACTTACTATTTAGCAAGGTATTTATCTAAGCTTCCCCATGGATAGTTACATACTTCCTATAAGTTTAAGCTTCTAACTCCAAGCCAATCTTTTTCTATAAATCATGGAAGAAGATGGTGAATAGTACTTTCTTGAAATTAATTTTTGTGTTCTTGATTTCTTTGAAAGAACAAGCTTGTAGGAGGTTAGATTAAGGCTTCCATGGGCATTTCAAGGATCTTTCATGGATTAAAAGCTCCAAGGAAGGTATAAACTCCAAACCCTAGCTTTGGTTTTGAGTAATTAGAAATGAATATGATTGATATAGTATATGTGAAGCATGAGGCTTGTTTGCTTAAAGTTTGGTTGAGTTTGTAGAGATTAGTTGGTTTTGTGGTGTTTTTGGAGTTGTAAATCTTGTTAATTAGTTAATGAACTTAAGTATAGCTTTTAGTTCATGTTTGAGGGTAGTATAAAGTTGATAATATTGAGTTGTTGGGGCTTTTGGAGTGTGTTTTGGATGGATGTTGGTTGTATGATTGATTTGGGGTTGATTGGTGGTTGTTTTGGAATGGTTTAAATTTGGGAAATCGCGTAAACATAGCCGCCATAATGCCCGATTTACCGTAGACTGTTTTTGTTCTTAACATCAGAACCCTTGAACTCACTGCTAGGTTTTGACCATTGCCATGTTTAGATAGTTCATGTTACGAGCTTCGTTTTGATATGTGGTTCGTTTGATTCCGATGAACGGTTTAGGAGAAACGGCCGTTTTAAGTAACGACGTTTCGCGAACGAACCCTTACCCCTCGCCTTACTTTGAAACATAGGTTAAAGACCTTAAAGGACTAATTGAAGTATGAAACATTTATGTAAGGTGTAATAGGCAGTTGGTAAGACACTTGCGAAAGAATCGCTTTAAAACTCGTAATGGTTAATTTATTAAAAATGGGGAGCCGAGGGTACTCGAGTGACTTAAGAGAATCAGTAAGCGCAAAACGAGCATGAGAGTCTGAGTTGGTTAGAGTATAGATTTACAAGTGACTTTGGTTTAATTCCAACTTACTTGTTGCTTATAGGTTACCAGACTCGTCCCGAGCCATTCGTAACCCCCAGTCGCTCAGGCAAGTTTTCTACCCGTTATACTGTTGTTGTGATGTATATGTGTATATGCATGATTCTTGCGATATATTGTAGCATGTGATATGGTATATATGCATGCCTATTTCATATTTTTGGATTATATATCTGTTGGTTAAAATGCTTACAGTTGCATAATACCTATGCTAGAGATAAGCGGTATTGAGTTTACCCTTAGTATAGGGGATCAAAAGGTGAACATATTTCTAAACCGGGAGTCGATGTTCCCGAGTATAATATATATATATTTTTATATATATGTGGTTATAGTTTTCACAAGTATTAATCGAATAAGGTTTATTCGATAACTTTATTTTATTATTAAATATTATTTCGAATATTCATCCGAGGACTTATGACTCATTTCTTTTATTATTGAATATTATTTCGAATATTCATCCGAGAACTTATGACTCCTTTATTTTATTATTGAATATTATTTCGAATATTCATTCGAGGGCTTATGACTCAGCTTATTTTATTTATTGAATATTATTTGAATATTCATTTGAGGATCTATGACTCCGATTATTTGCTGAGATATATTCTTTATTTTATTAAAGAATAAGGTGTCGATAATCAAACTTATTTTCGATTATTCAAATAAAGATAGTACTTTCATATAAGTATATATTTGGTTATTTAATATCCATTTCAAGTATAAGTTTTAAAACTTCTACTTCGATTATTTTTATAAGGATTATCTTTATGAGAATAATATTTAAATAATAATATTCAGATATTTTCTAATATATCGGGACTGATTTATTTTAATAAATCAGCAGTACTTCAAACATTCTTAAAAATGTTTTCGAGTCTTCAAAATGATTTTTAAAGTTAGAGTGGACCCCAAAACTCATTTTTTTATATTTGAGATCTTCCTTTCAAAGGGGATTTAAATACTCGCTTAAAACCTGGGGGATCCAGCTCTGTGGTGCATTTTACATTCGCAACGTGGTTGATGTTTTGAGAAAACAAATGAATTGATTACTTACCCAACGTTCGGGAAGTAAGCCCATCTAATTGAGTCGGCATAAGCGATAGGCCGGGGTACGGTCTATCAAAGTGTAAGTGGCTGGGTGGCAGTCCATCAACGCGTAAGAGGCCGGGTGGCGGTCCAGCACAAGGTCCTTATGTGGCCAGGGTGATGACCGGTGGGGGATTCATCCATCTACTAGTAGAAAAGGTTACTTATTGGTATCTTTGCCTGATCAGCAAGATATCATGTTTATGCCAAAATTTCTTTTCTTTCCAAATTCATTGGATATTGCAACTCTGTTCATACTTCACATGACAGAGGTTTTCAGGAAATGTATGAGAGATATATATAGGTGTATATATATATCGGGACTTAATGAAGTATCTCGTAACTTCATTTCAATCAATAATATTTCAAAGATTGAATCTATTCAAGTATTATCTTGTAGTCTCATCTATGTGATGAACTTTTGAAACTAATTATAACTTGAACGGTGGTAGTTCAAGTAGTATTTGGAAAAGATATAAGTATATTGGAGTATCTTGTAACTTTATCTCTTAAACTTATATCTAGTAAATGATTATCTTATGCATGACAAAGATTTTCAGAAAAACGTTGAGACAAGGTTAGATATATGAGATCACCTTGCAACGATATTTTTATACAGTTATACACTGGAACTCTGTATGTATTATGCATGGAAGAGGACTTCCCATATTTTGAAAAGTATATATATATATATATACTGAATATTTTGCGACTTCATCGCATTAAGATATCAACTTGGTTCATTTCTTTTGACCAAGAGTTTCACGAGTACTATGAGAAGGCTCATATATTGTTAATCATTATACATATTATTTTGGCGGGCTTGCTGCTCACCCTTGCTTTCTTCTTTTATCACACAACATCAGATAGACAAGATGAACAGGACCAAGCTCCCAATTCGCGAGCGGATAGGAAACGTTCCGCAGTTTCCTATAGGCGTTGATGTCGCTGTAGCTAAGGTAGGAACTACCAATAGGCTAGGCTTTCAACTTTTGATGTATCAGATTATGTATATTTATGAATTGTAATAATGGCAAAGAAATGTAAATTTATTCAGAAACCTGTTTAAGGTGTATTGGCATATAATTGTGGAATAAAACGACTTGTGATTATTTTTGGATATTCATCTCTGAGGCTATAACTTGTGGTGTGTGTGTTTAATGGTGGGGTCACAGTACAGAGTAGTTGATTATTTATTAAGATTGGGTGTTGTTAAGGGAAATGGAACTCGTGATAACCCGGATCCCCGACCCCGGATTTGGGGGTGTTACAAAAAAGATGGACAACAGTCGCCAGTGTACTATGTGAGTAAGAGGTTGCATGACACTGAGACTCGGTACACCAGTATGGAGAAGTTGGTTTATGCGTTAATCCTTGCAACACGAAAGCTACGCCCATACTTCCATGCTCACAGGGTTGAAATTCACACAACGTACCCATTACAACAAGTCCTTCACAAATCTGAATCATCAAGAAGGATATTGAACTGAGTTGTGGAATTAGGGCAATTTGATTTGGAATGCATGTCATGCACGACAATCAAAGGACAAGCCTTAGCAGATTTTCTCTTGGAATTTGATTATGAGATTGATGACAGAGCCATAGTAGCCTTATATCCTCCTTGCCTTGAAGGAAATTTTGGCCCATCACAGGAGGAAGAACTTTCACATCCCTGGTGGATTTTGTATTTGGATGATGCAGTGAATAATGAAGGGGCAGGTGCATGTATAATACTTGTATCTCCAGAGGGACATCATCTAATGAGTGTTGTTCATTTCAAGTTCCGTGCTACAAACAACGATGTTGGATATGAAGCTCTGATCATTGGCTTGAAGATCTCTTTGGAGATGGGTTTCATGAATTTGATCGTCAAGAATGATTCAGAGTTGGTTGCGAACCAGGTGAATGGGGGATTCCAAGCCCGAGGATCCCGAACAGAGTTTCACTTGAGGTATGCACAACATTTACCTTGGAACTTTAAGGAATTGAGGTTAGAATATGTACCACGAGAGAAAGACAGTAATGCAGATGCCTTGGCCAAAATGGGATCTCAACAGGAAGCCGTGTTGCTAGGCTCCATACCTATGGAAATTCAGGAAGTTCCAAGTATTCCAGAGGTGTAAGTGATGTAAGTAGACGATACTCCTAAAGTAACCTGGATGACACCTATTATAGCCTATATCAACAAAGAAAGCTCCCTAATGAGAAATTTAAGACTCCACGACTTCGATACCAAATATCGATGTATGTGATGTATGATGGAGTGCTATACAAAAGGGTTTTAATCAGCCGTTGCTTAGATGTGTTGACGAGCAAGAAGGAAACTATATATTGAGGGAGGTACATGAAGGAATTTATGGAAATCACTCGGGGTGGTAACTCGTTAGCGATGAAGATATTGCGCCAAGGGTACTACTAGCCAACAATGAAGGAAAATGCTGTAAAATTTACTAGAGCATGCGATCAATGTCAACGCTTTGCCAATTACCCATCTTTGCCTACAATATACCTGACATCTATGATGAGTCCATGGTTGTTCGCCATGTGGGGGATTGATCTAATTGGAGAACTCCTGAAAGCTAAATGAGATGTCAAATATGCAGTGGTTGCGGTTGATTACTTCACAAAATGGGTCGAGGCCATGCCCTTAGCAATTATCACTGCTAAGAAAATCTGGCACTTTATTTTTAACTCAATTGTGTGTCGGTTTGGAATTTCATACAAACTTGTCTCTAACAACGGGTATTAGTTCGACAGCTAGGAGTTGCGTAAGTTGTGCGAAAATCTGAAAATCAAGAAGGAGTTCGCATCGGTATATCACCCCCAAAGTAATGGGAAAATTGAAGATGTCAACAAGATCATAAAGCATACTCTCAAAACTAAGCTGGAGGAATGCAAAGGAAATTGGCATAAAGAACTTCCGAAGGTCTTATGGTCTTACTATATAATTCAAAGATCTATTACTATTGGGTCTCCCTTTGTGCTTACTTATGGATATGAGGTCATGGTTTCCGTGAAAGTTGGTTCGGGATCACTTCGCATGGATCATGATGCAAAAGGAGATGCAGAGGTTAAACATAGGCTTCACTTGGATTTTTTGAAGGAAGCAATTAGAATTCTCAACTGAAGTTTCCAACATATCAGCAACTTATAAGCAACATGCAGCAAAGTATTATAACCAGAAAGTGAAAAGGCAATGGAGTGATGCCTAATACGAAGAATCCTCTCCACAGGGTCTTTCGAGCTAATTGGGAAGGAACATACAAGATCAAAACAATAATTTAAAAAGAAACTTATCATCTTGAAGACTTAGAAGGGAAGCTAGTTTCGTGAGCTTGGAATGCGGAACACCTTCGAAAGTATTATCAGTAGGGTGCAGCAATGACCTTATTATTATTTCTATTTTCAGTTGATTTGAGTAAGTCTATGCCTGAATAGTAGACTAGAAGCAATAAAATTCCTACTAGCTTAGTGGTAGTGCATGTACTATTCTTCCTTGGAACTAGTTGAAGGATCGTATTTCCAATTAAATTCCCTATAGAAATAGTAACCATGGGACCGATGTAATTTCAATACTGGAGTGCATTATTTATGAAAACTTTGAAAAAGTTCTCATTTGTCGTTGGTTTTTACCTATTTACTCCTATGTAATGGAGAATTTTTATAAACACGGAAGGAGATGCATTTTACAAGGAGAATGCATCCAATGATACTAAGGGAAAAAGACTAGAAAAATGTCTAAGTAATATACCACATTAAGTGGAATAAACGAATGGCGCGCCATACAAGGATGACGCGCCTTAGGCCAAAGTAAACATAATGAAAAGTGAAATAAACTCCTATAAGGGCATTTTGATAAAGGGTGTGCCCTCAACCTTTGTAATGGGTGAATACGAGCCGTGATTTTTAAAAATATTTGAGAAAGGTTACAGTTAATTGATAAACGAGGAAGACGCACCTTAAAGGCTTGGCGCGCCTTCTTCATATAATTTTTAAGGCAAAACTATCATTTTCCATGGAAGAATAGTACATGCACTATTTTCCATGTCTGACTATTTCTATAGGGAATTTAATTGGAAATACGATCCTTCAACTAGTTCCAAGGAAGAATAGTACATGCACTACCAACTATCATTTTCCATGGAAGAATAGTACATGGAAAATTATATGAAGAATGAAGCTCCCTGTTGATAGTTTTGCCTTAAAAAATACACGATTGTATAATGGTATATAAATGATGCAATACGACAAGTATAAAGATGGTTGACGCACCTTAATGTAAGGCGCACCCTCTTTGAGGATAATGCCCTAGGGGAAAGTTTACAAGATAGAAAAATATGCTTCATATCTGATACATGTGCAGAAATGTTGAAATCAAGGCCCAAAAATATATGAGGACGCGCCCTAATATGTGAAAGCACCCCATCCAACATTTTTCCTTAAAAAAAACACGGCAAGAAATTTGAAGTGCACAAGGAATAATATGAGCTATCTCACGGATTTCAACTCCATGCACAAAGGTAGACGCGCCTTAGTATGAGGGCACGCCCTTATGATATCATTACTATTCTATGATATGCACTTATGCAATATTATAGCAATAAAAGACATGGAAAATGATAGTTGTACGTAAATTAAAACCTAAGACATGAAACCTTATATAGTATCATCCAGAAAATTAACAAGAAACCAACAACTTGCAAGGATTAAAGGGACCTGCACCCATAATTGTTTATAAATTTAAAACAATGGAACTTGTAAGGCATGTCCTAGGCTGTGGGAGCATCATGGTTGCCATCCTTAGGAGTTGAAGGTTGTGGTTGAATTTGAAGTGGAGAAGGTGGTGGAGACGCGTCCTCTTCTTCGGCTTCGTCCAAGCCAAGGGTTATTCTCTTATTCTTGATTGAATCAGCTTCCCTTGTCCTAAAATCACCTACCCATTTATGGGTTTCTTCATCAAACTTAGAGAAGGTGTACTCTGGATTATTAGAAATAAGACCATAACACCACTCCTCAAACCCAGTAGTGAAGCCAACCTGCCTCACCAGCTTCCTCTCAGCCTTCCACTCATGTTGCCTGTCATCATTCAAAACATCTAAATTTGTTTATTGAGAAGAGTTGAGGGAAACCACTTGATCAACACCATCATCTCTATAGCATTCACCTGGCCCTCTAGACGCGCCTTCTCCATCTGCAAGCTTCTAATTTCAGCATCTTTCTCCTTGGTGAGAATGAAAATGTGTTTTTCAAGAACTTGGCTTTGTCCTGAAATTTGCTTTTATCATTCTCAAAATTGGCAAGACACATCCTCAGTCTAGTAGCCATGTTTGCATTTTGATTTTCATAAAATATGGAGCTCAGCTGCATTTCTCATCATGGCTTTTTCCGTTTGCTCCTCAGTTCTGAATTTCCATTCATTAACCTCTTCTTCAGTAAAGAAACTGGATGAGGACGCGCCTGAATACCTGTGAACAAGAGAATGCTCATCAGGGATAGTTTTTTGGCGCTTCGTGGACGTGCCCGCATTGTTAGGAATATCCACCACACTAGTATCAATAATGACTTTATGAGGAGGAGTTGGAGTGTTAGCAGCAATAGCTTCCTTGATCTTGGCATCTTTCTTAATGGAGCTGATTTGCTCTTACTAGCCTTTTGCTTCTTAGATGCACCAATTGTGAATCCCTTAGGCGTCATTTCTGAAAGAAAAGCATGAGAATATTTATTGACAAGATGCGTCTAAAAGAGAAGACGCGCCCTATAGTGTTTGATATGTTGACTCTGTAAATAAGCTATGAAGGAACAAGCACAAGTAAAGGAACAACAAATGATGCGTGTTAGTCGCTAAACATGCGCTAAAATTCACGCAAGTATACGCATTCGCGAGTAATATAGAATTATTTTTAGTTCGATCCCACAGAGACTGATTTAGGTCAACCTTGTGATTTATGCACTTATGCAACAATAATATGGCTATTATTTAATGCTAAGACGGATAACAATTTGGGTTTTGATTATACTAGGATTAATTATTGAGAATTATACTAAAGAACATTAACTAAAGAGAGTAAAGAGAGTTGAATAGTATATGAAACAAACTTGGGATTCTAACTTCATTAAGTACTTCATTCAATAGCCTTTTCATTTTTAACCTTAGCATATAATGGTGATGAAACTAATTAGATAATACAAAACTGATAAATGCCAACTTTCGTTCTACAAATACCATACTACCAGACATCCACAAAAGAGATAGAAGCTGAATAGACACCAATTATATTGAGACCCTATATGTCTATAAAATTTGACAATATAACGGTTTAATGCACAAGTTATCTATCGTGATTACATAGGGCAAGTAAGATGATTAAAATTACCTACGAATCATGTATAACAATAACACATGAACCTATGCTAGCATGGCAAGTTCTAAATTTTAAATTCACTTTCGCTTCATTAAGAATTAACACTCGATCTTATAAGTTCGCGACGCTCATAAGACGAATAAGCGCAATCAATACTAGATTATCATACAATTACCACACACTAAGGCATCGAAACAAATTAACTAAATAAATCCATAAATAAATTCGCTAGAACCCCACGATAACGATTAGCCCATAATTGGACTCATCTTCAACGTGGGTTCCGATGAAAGCATGGTATAATAAACGTAGTCTTTATATTTAAATAAAACCAAGTACAAAACATAAGTAAAGGTTCAAGAATAAGAAAACTAGCATCCAACGTTATAACTAAAACAAAGAATTGTAAGAATAAACTAGATCTTCTTCGCCTTGGTTGAATTGTGCTCTCCGGTCTTCTTTACTCATTTTCCTTAGCTTTTGTACGTCTCTCCTTATGCAAAACGTCTTTATTTATGTATATGCTATAGAATTGACCAGGGCTTTAAACTCTTAAAATCCTAGTGGAAACAGAATTCTGCTACCCCGACCTGGCGCGGGCGCGCGCTTGACTAGCGCGGGCGCGCTGAGTTTCTGATCTTTGGGCGCGATCGTGCTCTTGACCAGCGCGGGCGCGCCGTTTTTCTGAATATAATTCTGAATTCTTTTCTTCTTCTTGCTGATTTGAGCCGGTCTTTTCACGAGCCTTTATTCCAACACCATCCAAACTCCCAGTTAGCACTATAACCATGCTAATTTACCTGATTACCTGGAAATTGGCTGCAATGCAAAAACACTTCAAAAACACGTAATAACACCAACAACTTGAGTACAAATACACCAATTCAAAGCTTTACGGAGCGTAATAAAGTGTCATAAATGCCACTCAACATACCCCCAAACTTCAATCAATGTTTGTCCTCAAGAATAAACAGACTCAAAGAACAAGAAATAAAAATGCATGAATGCAACTAAATGAATGCAACGATCCCCAATAGAATAACTAAACCAATCAGCAAGTAACATCTCAACAAATGCAGTTATTCGCATAAAGATCAATCAAATCTCACAAATCAACCTACAAACCAGAGACGTGCGTGTGTGCAACTGCTTACAGATAACTACCGCAACTAGATCAATAATCATGACGCACTACTCATCAAAACAATCGCAAGGTTATAAATAGAATAAAAGCTAGACTCAAAATAAATTATAACACTTCAATTCTTATTTTGGAGTTTTATATAGATTCATGCTTTTACTCACAACAAAACAACAAATATGCTTATTTGACTGTGCAATAAGTGAGGTCCACAAAAGACTTATACAATAGTACCCATGTAGCGAGTGTTAGGTTAGCGGATCCCAGACTATTAAAGCCTTAGGTCACTAGGCACAAAGTCCCCTAAGAACTTAATAACTCGAGTACTAAAGAGCCCACTCGTGATCAATTATACATAACACTTATTTTTTTCTTCTTTTTTTTAATTCTTTATTTCTTTTTTCTCTTTTTTTCACAAATTTCTGAACGAGTGCATTTTGCTCCATCTCGCTCAACCCTAGACTACTCATATAAATATGAGCCGGCTACTAGCCATTTGACACCTAGCCACAACAACTAGCAAAGAAATCCAATTTTCTCCAATTTTTTAAAAATCCATGTTATTCTATTATTAAGAGAATATCCTAAATTTTAAATATAAACAAGCGATTAAACCTTGACAAACAACAAACCATGACCATGATCTAGAACTCAAGCAACTTATAAGACTTAGTGAACTATAATTGTCTCTAGCATGCAAATCAATTCGACAAGACTTAACATCACTAAATACGACATCACTATACTAGCATCAATATCATAAGTCGATCGGAAAAATAACCTAAGAGATCATGTTATAATGCAAATGCATGAATCTATATGAACAAAATATCATAAATACTACCAAAAATAATAAAAAAAACTATCATGGTAAAAATATGCAACTAAATGCACTAAACTATCATGAATATGCAAACTATATGCGACTCACACAAAACATAATCCTTCAACTACTACCCCCAAACTTAAAATATTCACTGTCCTCGGTGAAGGTAATAGTAAGGAATCAGGCATACCTACTCGGAATCAGGATCATCACCCTCAACGGGTGGTCTTTCAGGTGTATCTGGAGGTGGATACATGGAGTCCTCACCAAATACTGGCCACTGGATGTCAACACCAGTGGCTCTGAATACAGTCCCAAGTGCCTAGGTGAGATCACGTGCAAACCAACTATGAATGTCATGTATCGCATCCATCCTCCTCGCTGCATATACTGCGTCGTGCTCAAACCAGCTCCAAAATATGCTCCCGCTTCCTCCTCCTCCTACTGTTGCGATGGACCAGCCTCACCCAACTCAGCTCTTCAAGCTGCCTTGCTCGCCTGCACCGTGCCACCAGCATATGCCTGAGGAGCTGGCCTTCCACTTGGCAGATGGTCATAAGAATATCCAAGCCCCTTAGGATCGGGCTTCCCATCATACCAATCTATCATGTTCAACAGCGTCGAATTGTCGATAGGAGCACTAGGAAGCTACAGTTGCTCATGTGTGGGCCAATGAACACCAACTGCCACACACAGCTTCGTCACAACGGACGCATAAGGTATAGAACCCGTAGTACCTCCTCTCATGAACCTCAAAATACCCTGGTAAATAACCATCCCCAAATCCACATAATCCCCCTGAAGAATACCCCACAACAGACGAGCACGCTCCACAGTAATCTCATGTACATGATAAGATGGCATGATGTTAGCATAGATAAATGAATTCCAAGCATGTACAAACCTGTTCATGCACGAAGCCGGGAACTTGGAATAATCAGTTGTGCCCCTCTTGAACTTCCAATGAATCTCAGGCACACACAAAGTAGCAACAATCAGATACATATCAAAGTCCTCTGGAGTCTTATCGTTCCAAGTGTCCTGACCGGGCTTCCTCGCGGGCTGCTCAATCACCCTTCATATCGCATCAGCACTATATTCCACAGTCATCCCCCTAATTATAGTGAAGCCATTCTTCTCCGCTTTTGCATTAGCATAGAACTCTCGAACAATATTCATGGGTACAGCAGCGGGTGCCTCACGAAAAGGAACCCAGCCCATCTCCAAGATCATATCCAATAACTTACCATCCTTCCATGATGGCAGAAACCCTCGCTCCTTCGCTATAGGCTTCGAGAGAAGCCTCGTGTACTCTGATTCAGCCTCGGGAGTTGAAAACCTTGGCCTCACACCACCCACACTCGAAGAATCGGTGGTGCTGCTGCTTACTTGAGTTCTTTATCTCTTGGGTGCCATTAGGATTGAATAAGAGAGAATAAAAGTTAAGTGTTTGAGAGAGAATTATGTTTGAGAATTTGTAAAGTAGTGAAGAAGTTTATGTATAAGTGTATGTATACTTAGGAGGTGAAAAGAGAATTAGATATAGAATAGAAGTGGGAATTGATTATAAAAAAAGTGGGAATAATGAGTTTGATTTGGAGAGGGAAATTTGGGATGTGGAAGAGAAAAATCGGGTAGAAGTTGATTTTCTATTAAAAAACCCCGATTTTCTCTTCACAAACTACTATTATTTTATTTTCTGATTCGGGACCCCAGCACGGCCGCACGCTAGACCAGCGCGGGTGCGCTCATCTTGTGCCAAATCGGTGCAGCCGTGCGCTAGATAAGTGTGGGCGCGCCTGGTTCCTGGAATTTCAGCGCGGCCGCGTGCAAGATCAGCGTGGGCGCGCCCAGCTTCAGAAGTTGGCCCTGAAATTTTCTGTTTTTCTGTTTTTTTGTGTTTTTCTCTTTTCTTCTTGCTTTCACTACCTACTAATGTACAACAAACTTGGGTTGCCTCCCAAGAAGCGCTTGTTTTACGTCGTTAGCTCGATGTAGAAATGCGAGATCAAACGGACAATAAAACGGCACCAACCATGTCGTGGTTAGCCGTGTCACCATAGTAATGCTTCAACATCTAACCATTTACCTTGAATGCTTGGCCCGGATCATTCTCAAAAATCTCCACCGCTCCATGTGGAAACACAGTTTTGACAACAAACGGCCCTTACCACCTTGACTTCAACTTTCCAGGAAAAAGACGGAGAGGAGAGTTAAATAAAAAAACTTGTTGCCCCAGCACAAATGATGTGAGCACTAGACCCCTATCGTGCCACCTCTTGACTTTCTCCTTGTACATTTTATTGTTTTCATAAGCTTGAAGTCGAAACTCATCGAGTTCATTAAATTGAAGCATCCTCTTCTTTCCAGCTGTATCCAAGTCCAGATTCAACTTCTTCAAAGCCCAATACACTTTATGCTCTAGCTCCACCGGCAAATGACACCCCTTACCATAAATCAACTGGAACGACGACATTCCCAATGGAGTCTTGTATGTTATTCTATACGCCCAAACAACTTCGTCAAGCTTCTAAGACCAATCTTTCCTTGATGGACACACCACCTTCTCTAAAATGTGCTTAATCTCTCAGTTAGATACCTCAGCTTGACCATTCCTCTGAGGATGATAAGCCATAGCAATGCGATGATTCACATTATACCTCTACATCATAGCAGTGAACTTGCGATTGCAAAAATGCGACCCCTCATCACTGATTATGACTCTAGGAGTTCTAAATCTTGTGAATATCTGCTTGTGAAGAAAATTAAGCACTACTTTTGCATTATTCGTTGGCAACACCTTAACTTCAACCCATTTCGACACATAATCAACCGCCAACAAGATATACTGATTGTTACAAGATGAGACAAATGGCCCCATGAAGTCAATTCCCCAAACATCGAAGACTTCAACCTCGAGAAGCACATTAAGAGGCATCTCATCCCTCTTAGACATATTACCCACACGTTGACATCGATCACATTTCAAAACGAACTGATGAGCATCTTTAAACAAGGTCGGCCAAAAGAAACCTGCTTGAAGAATACGAGCTGCTGTCTTTTCTCCTCCATAGTGTCCTCCATAAGCCGTTGAGTAGCAATCTCGCAAGATTCCCCCCGTTTCACTTTAAGGAATACATCTCTTGATGATTTGGTTAGCTCCTTATCGAAAAAGAAATGGCTCATCCCATATTTACCAATTTACTTCATGCAGCAACTTTTTCCTTTGAGCATATGTCAAGTCGGGAGGTATGATATTACTCACAAGATAGTTCACAATGTCTGCAAACCACGGTTCTTCCTCTAGCACTCCAAACAGCTGCTCATCGGGAAATGACTCATTGATTAATGTCTTATCTAGTGAAGTTACACATGGATCCTCTAGATGCGAGAGATGATCATCGACTTGATTTCCAGTCCCTTTTCTGTCCTTGATCTCTAATTCAAATAGCAGTATGATCAATCTAGGCTTCGAGTCCTTCTTCGAGACGAGATATCGAATAGCAGTATGATCATTGAAAACTATCACCTTCGTCCCAAGCAGATAAGATCGAAATTTCTCAAAACCATAGACGATAGCCAACAGTTCTTTCTCCGTAGTAGTATAATTCAGTTGAGCACCATTTAGATTCTTACTAGCATAGTAGACTACATGAAATATGTTGTTCTTTCTCTGCCCAAGAACTGCTCCAACTGCATAGTCACTTGCATCACACATCATCTCAAAAGGTTCACTCCAATCAAGTGCAGTTATGACAGGTGTCATGATTAAACTCTTCTTTAAGAACTGAAAAGTAGCCATGCACTCGTCGTCAAACTTAAAAGGGACATCCTTCTCTAGAAGATTAAACAAGGGTTTAGAAATTTTTAAGAAGTCCTTGATGAAATGCCTGTAGAAGCCCGCATGACCAAGAAAACTGCGAACCCCCTTAACAGAAAGTTTTTAAAGTTACCTGGGGATTGGTCTGTCTTTGTTGTTGTTGTGCCAGGTGAACTGTTTGTTGGGCCAAGATTTGGAGAATCTGGGCTATTGCTGGGTCTATGGGTCCTGGGTTCACATTCTGGTTTATCTCATCTTGGTTATTATTGTTGTTGTTGTTGGTTACTTCATTCTGGGTGTTGGTGCGGGTATTTCTTTTAAGAGGCATTTTCTGTAAAGAATCAAACAATTTATTTAGCTTTTGAATCAAATCTTTATATAAAGGAAAAGTTTTGTAAAACAGGAATATCTCCTTTTTGAAAATAATTGTAACTAAGTAAATTGCATGCTTCTTTACATAATATAAACAGTTATGGAAAACAGGGTACATGGTATCACAGGGTATAACTGGTGCAATAAATAAGGTAAAGTAAAACAGGTGCGATAAAGTAAATGACAGTGCTGGAAAAGAAAAGGTACTGATATATTGATCAAAAGTTTTAGGGTAGTACAAGCGTAAAGATGCTTCGGAAGTAAAAGCAAAAAGGGTACAACAACCTACTCACTAGTCAGCATCGCAAGTCTATATATACAACTCAAAAGTCTACTGATACACACTACACACTACTGTACATACTACACAACCATACAACACTACCCAGTCTCTCCGTCTCTGAATCTCTGACTCAGCTCCAAGGAAACTCTGGTCCTGCCAGCCTCTCAAAGTCCTCCATTACCTCAGTAGCCCAGCCCATCAGTACATCAGGGCCTCTGCCAGGTAGTGTAGCTCCATGCAGCCTAGCCTCAAGAACCCTCCGTGTCACATGAATCTCCTCTCGAAGCTCCCTCACACCACGATCAACATATGTAGTCCTGATAATATGTTCTGGCTCTCTGATTTGAGCCAACAAGGAATCACGTTCCAATAGAAGAGCCTCATACTGGTAATAAGGAACTGGGGGCAACGTGGACTGAAATGGGGCACTCACAACTGAATGTCCAGTGGAATCTGAATCAGCTGGTGGGGGTCCTCTGATAGGTGGCCTCATGCATGGGGGTGGAATAGCCTGCAGTGGTATGGGCTGCAACACCGGTGGAGATAGAATAGCCAATGCTGGTGGAATAACAGGACGTAGATCCGATGCTGGCGCTCCAACTGAAGGCTCTGAGTGATCAGCTGATACGGGAATAAAAGATTCGGTCATCGGTGTTATCTGAAATTATATCGCAATATCAGAATCTTAAACCATGACGCGAACTAACACCGGTTATACCATAACACTCAACCTCTCGACGTTCTATCATTCTATTCCTTACTTCTAATCCTAACCCTCTACCCATTCCCGTCAACCTAGGCTTGTGTCAGTGACTTATAACCTGTAGCTCTGATACCAAAACTGTGGCGCCCTCCAAACCCAGGTCAGAAGTTTGGGGTCCACACACACACCTTATTTATAACCTGCTTATAACAATACTAAAGATAATAATAATATGCAATGACACTACTTACCGACTACCACGGATCGCAACAGGTTAAAGTATGCACACAAGCCAAACACACTAATATATTACATACCGATTAAATCCCAACCATTCAAACTCGAACTGAGTATTAAATATATTACAACTTTTACAATTTACATTATTCCAAAAGAAGTCTACTAGCTCAGCTTCAATAGCCTTAATCCCTAGCTCTTGCACTGGACTGCGGATCCTTGCTATCAACTGGTTCCTTCTTAACTGGAAAGAGTATAAACAATATCGCACAAATGAGCTAACTAGCTCAGCAAGTCACAATGACAAAACCGAGAATAATAATCATCAAGTGAATATGGTTATGATATTAAGTGAACAATGGATTATGATTTAGAATTGGATACCATATTTTTATTTTAAAACCAAGGTTAGGCTGCTGATCAGTCACACACTAACCCCGAGCAAAGCACACAACATTGCTCTAACTACTGGATCCAAGGCACACATTAGCCTAACTTGACCATTATATGGTCTGACCACGAACATGGTCCACAATTTTATAAAAACAATCCAATTCTAAAATAATAACAAGATTAAACAATAATAAACAATAATCAGAATCATTAATAACAGTGAGTGTTTAACAATGAAAGGGTTTCAACCCTTGTGTGGATCAACAAGGTACTTTCAAGGCTCAGATGTTGGGTAATGAAAGAATTGGATAACAAAGGAACCAATGTTTCATGGTTTCAAGAATTTGGTCTTTCAAAGCATAAGATACCATGGGTTGAGTATATAATAATTTAGTTCAGTGTCTGGTATTTAGTTTGTATATATTTGTGGAGTAGTATCGTAGATTTGTGGTTCGTGTTTGGGTATACAATAATCAATGGCTTAGAAAGAATATGGTTCATGGCTCAAGAACAATAACTGAAATCAGGGTTTAGGTTTCTGTGCTTCAAAGCACTTGCAATGTCAACAAGACTATCAAGTACTACAATATCTCGAGAAAGATCAGAACATTTGCCTGGTATTAGCTTACTATCCTGCACTCGCTTCCAATCACAATCGTTTTACTCATCAACTACCTGTATCCCTTTCCTATGTCTTGCCTCTTCTGCTCACATAATGTAAGCATCTATCAATCAGTAACTCATAGGATTCTATTCAACACATACTTCTATCTACCCTTCGTTTCACCCAAATCCGATTAACGGATTGAAAGTTATGCAATAACCAAGTAAACACCGAATATATAGACCGATAGTCAATCAACAAGTCACGTATAACACATAATACATCACGTAATAAATGACATATCATTTATAAAGAAGTCTGGGGTCATAAATATGCTTTCGGGTATTTAAAATGATTTTTAAAGTATTTTTCAGAATTAATACGGGTCGTTGGATCAATTTCGGGTTAATAAACAAGGTTCGGTTGGCCAATTCTGGCTTCGAAATAATTTTATAATAATTATCGAGCTTTGAAAATAATTTAGAATAATATTTTAAAGCTCGAAACTATTTTTCAGAATTTTTAAATCATTTTTAAATAATTAAATCTAATTAAATAATTAATTAAAATCAATTAATAATTAATTAAATCAATTAATCAATTAATTTCCGAATTGATTGACCAATTAATTAATTAAAAATTAACTGAAATAAATTAACTAATTAATTCAGATTTATTTTTGAATTAAAAATAATTTTCGGAATTAAAATAGTAATTTTTAGAATTTTCAGAAATTAAAAACGAATTTTTCTAATAAAAAATAAATAGGAAATATGATTTTTAAACATTTTTAAAACAGGAATCCTAAATTTGCAAAGTCTGGAAACTTCAGGGACCTAACTGTATCGTCCCCAAAAGTCTAGGGACCAAACTGTAAATTTTACACCCCGTTGCCGGAAAACACAGGGGTGGCCGGAGAACACGTTCCCGGCGTCCTCACCCCACCAACACCTCCATATCACATCTATACTTTACCAGGAACACAACCAAGCCAACAAATCGTTCTAATCATCCCTGAGTTGGCCGGAATTTGGCCGTGAAGTTTGCCAGTTTCCGGCGAACTTCGGAAATATTCAAAATACAACTCCCTTCTCTACAGACCTCGTTGATTCATGAAACTTATACGACTAGATTGCAAATTTCAAAGAGAACAAAATCCACTATATCACAACATCAATCTATTCCAAAATAAGAAACCCCCAAATTTCAATTAAGAACATTCATACGGGTTATAAACCCTAATTTTAAAATTCGAAAATCAAACTCAAATTTGAACATGTTATTGAACTCCAAATCAAACGTATAATATATCAAAATCATCAGGAAATCAAGCTCTACAACATGCAATCATCAAATCATACAAACAATTATCCGAACAAAAATTCATATTTTTAATTAAAATAATTCAAAAATAAATAAAAATATATAAAATCAACCTTTGATTCTGCAGTAAAATAGGTTATGGAATCTGATAGAGCTCTTCAAGACCTTCAAATCTGGTACTCGAGCTTTTCAAACAAAGATCAATAACACCTTCAAAAGTTGGTTTGATTCTTGGAATAATTTATGAATATATGATTTTTCTCTGTAAAATTATATAATTATCTGTCTGCAAATGATTTTGATACGAAATAAAATACGGTAAAAGGCTATTTATATTTACGGGAAATTAGTATCCCGTTGGATCATTCCGGATATAAAATGATACGCTTATTTGTAAAAACTGATCCAAACGGTATCGGTTTTCGGGATAATTATCCAAATCAGTACAATTTGTATTGCGGTCTTGGTCTCAGCGCCTAGTTACACGTATTACGAAGTGATAATTGTGATAGTTTAATAAAAAGCTCCCGTTTATCGAAAATACGGGTTTTATTGATTTACCGAAACGAATATTGTATCGTAAATGTTGCGCCGGGACCCGCGCAGGACAAACCGTACGCCGGATCGAAAAAGTCAAAACATGGAAAATGCTCGGAATATTTCAATTAGGTTAGGAAGGAGTTCTCTGAAGATTTTCGGGTTCCAAAAACATAACAACGGTTGACGTCGGTTGGTTCCCGTTTTTATAAAATAGATTTTAAATACTCGGAAATTTTTTTTATAAATTTCATATGATTCATATAAATTCATAAATCAACATAATAATAATTAGGAAGATATGACAATTATCTATATTTTATTTTGGACATATAAAAATTGAAATACTCAATTAATACTATTTTTGAATATTCAAATACAAATAACACTTAACAGTTAATTCACAGAATAGATACTGAACACACATAATAATTATTTAATAGCAAAAATAATTACACGATATATCCTGGATATTACAACTTGTACCCATCTTACAGTTTTACTTTTCCATCACTTTCCTTCCTTTTCTATGCCTTGCTTCTATTCATCGATCACTTGCTTCCTTTTTCTACACTTCAGTTCTATTTACTGATCACCGGCTTTCTTTTCTATGCCTCGCTTACACTGCTAGGCATCACAAGTATCTATCAATATTCAATCTCATATCATTATAATCGTCACATAGACGTCATAAGCTTTTATCTACCCTTCGTTTTACCCAAATCCGATTTACGGATTGAAAGTTATGACTAAAACAGTCAAACAATAACCACATAAGCATATAACACATCAATCAGATAGAATGTAGCACATAGCATACATGATATTCGATCAAAATAATTTTTTAAAGAAGATTCGGGGTTAAAATGATTTTCGAGGTATTAAATACGAATTTTTGAACATTTTTTGGAATTAAAATATGACTCCAAATCATTTTATAATTAAATAACAGGGTTCGAACACCCGAATCTGACTTTAAAATGATTTAATAATAATTATCGAGTTTTGAAAATAATTTAAAATAATATTTTAAAGCTCGAAACTATTTTTCGGAATTTTTAAATCCAAATTAATAATTAAATCTAATTAAATAATCAATTAAAATCAATTAATAAATAATTAAATTAATTAATCAATTAATAATATTTAAATTAATTGATCAATTAAATAATTAATTATAAACTAAAATTAATTAATTAATTAATCCATATTTATTCTGAATTTATAAGAAATAAAAAAATGAATTTTTGGAAATTAAAATGAATTTTTGAAATTTAAAATATGAATTTTGAATTATTATTTTAAAAGAAATTGCACAAACAGAAAACTGAGTTCAAGGAGGTGGGGTTGGGGAACAAACGGTGGCAGGGGAGGGGGACAACCGACGGGACGTGGCCGGAAACTGCAAAACGATCCAGAAACCGGCGACCCCTTACCAAATCCGGCAACTCCCGAATCTGCCCGAAGATGTGCAATTTTTGCTTGGTTTTTGGTTCTAATCAAAACATACCATCTCCAAGAACCCAGAAAACACCACAACAACCATATACAGTCCCAGAATCAATTCATCCGGCTAACAATGAAGAACAACCGGCGAGTTTCCGACGAGGCACAATCGGCCTCTAACACAGCTTCTCAACATACGATTCAGTCCCAAAATCCACGATCTACCTTCTAGTATGCTTTATATCTACCCAGAACTTGTAAAAACCAAAACCCCAATTTCAATTCAAAAGCTTCAAGAACTCCTATAAACCCTAATTTCGAATTATCAATAATTAAACCACGATTTACACATGTTACTGAGCTCCAAATTTCAAGTATTATATATGAAAATGAATGGCACAACATGCTCTACATCATGGAATCATCAAATCACATAAACAACATCAAGAACAAAAATTCCTAGTTTAATCTTTAACTAATTCAAAATAAAATAATTAAATAAGAAAAATACCTTGATTTCTGCATAAAAATGGATGGTTGATTCAAAAAGGTATTTTCAAGAGATTCAATTTGATATATGGCACGCCTGAATCGGAGTTCGATAACGTCTTCGTTCGTGCGTTTAATTTTCAAGAACGCGACATGAATTCGATATTTTCTCTGTATTTTATGGGATTTTACTAACTGATTATGATTATACGAATAAAATGAAATAATAAAAGAGCTATATATATTTATGGAATATTGGTTCATTTTGGATCATTTTGGATCGATAAATTAGTTACTTAGCCGCTAAGTAACTGCAAAACGATCCGATTTGATATCCGTATTGGATAATTATCCAAACCGGGCTTTTTATAAAACACTTTATACGAAAATAATCTAATAATATCCCGTCTTTCGAGAATATGGCTTTTGTTGATTCACCGAAATGATTATCGTATTGAAAATCTTGCGCCGGGCCGCGCACGGGTCAAACTGTAATCCAGATCGAAAAAGTCAAAACACAGAAAATGTCCAGAATTACTAGATTAGGTTAGGAAGGGGTTTTCGGAAGAGTTTCGGGTTGTAAAAACGTAAAAATGGTTGAAGTTGGACGATTCCCAGCTTTATAAAATAATTTTGTAATTTTTCAGAAAATAATTAATAAACTCATAAATCAATATAAAATCATATAACAGCCCAAAAATTACCAGAAAAATACCGTAATTATCTATATTTTATTCTGGTCATAATAAAATTAACATACTTATACTTTGCCACATATAAGCATCTACATATCCACACCTATCATCATATAATTCACCAAAAATCACATAATAATCACATAAAAATCATTTATTGATAAAAATAATTACACGCGAGATCCCGGATATTACATCCTCCCCCCCTTAAAAGGATTATGTCATCATAATCACACTAAGGATCAGTCAATGATATATTCAAGTATCTCACTTCCATTTCCTCAAGTTGATCCCTCAACCTTACAACTCTTTATCACTTTTGCTCGTAGCATCATTCATTACTTAACAGCCTCTCGCTGACATCATATTCTATTAGTTACTCATAATATTCACTTCAAACCTCCATTTTATATATAATGGAGCTAAATTAGTCTTCATGAGTATACATCTATACACACCTATGAACCTGCTATACGTGTGGCGGTGAAGCTAATTCACTTACACTTATCATTTCTATTTTACTGTTCCAAAAGGACCAGCATAATGTCTAATAATTCTCTTTTCTTTCTAATTCTAGTAATTTATGCTCATGAACGTTTGCAATAGTTACTGGTTATTGAACCCCATTCCCACATGTTTCTCTGTTCAATTAACCTAGTTTGTAATCGCTTCCAATCGCATTCGAGGCTCTTTAATCTTTCTCTTAATCTTCTCGTCCATCTGCGAATGATATACTGAAACCATGGCGTACTCAATTTCTAACGTTCTCGAAATTACTTTAGAATTAAAAATTAACGAGAAAATCTCGATTGAATATGATTGACGCACAAACTTATCACCATATCTTATTTTCCTTGAATCATAATCGAGTATATTTGCTGAGCGAAAATCTCTTACTATTATGAAGAAAGTACACTAGCCTGGAGGCATCACCGGCATTTTCTAACCCATATTATCAATTAT
This sequence comes from Apium graveolens, assembly GCF_009905375.1. NCBI lineage: Eukaryota > Viridiplantae > Streptophyta > Magnoliopsida > Apiales > Apiaceae > Apium > Apium graveolens. The sequence goes on along the minus strand of NC_133652.1, from coordinate 278,310,792 downwards.
TTTGGTTCTAAGAAGTCCTCATAAGAAACTGACTGCAATGTTTTCCTTGACATCTAGTCACATATAACGTTTATTCTTTCTTTGTGCCATATTATCCGAAAGTCTTCTTTGAAATCTATGTCTCGTATCATATTCTCGGAGTAGCTTGAATCCTGAGTTATCGTAGCCAAATTCCTATCTTTTAGTTTTGCCTTACTTAATGCCCGTTCCTCTAAGAGTGGTATATACTATTATGGTTCGACATAATTCATCGTATTCTGAATACTCTTGTCAAATCCCAAATCAAACAATATTGATCATTTTCAATCAATTTCTGGATCTGATGACTTACCATCATTTCTTTAAGCAGGAATTAACCCACTTATTGGATAAATCGTCTATTAATACAAGAGAATAATTAGGTTTGGATAACCTATCGATAATGATGTAGTTAATGCTTTCCTCACCTTTGGTTCTCAGGTGACTTCACTACGACGTCTCTTGGTGAAATATATCCATCTAATCTTTGATGTCTTGCCTTAACTCTTGGGGAGGTCTAAAATTTACTTACATGTTTCTCCCATTTTCTCTTCATGTCTGATCACTAGATATTTTCTTTTAGCCCTCGGTATTTAATTGTACTTCTGAGATGCATTCCATATCTCAATTTACAAATTTTTTCCTCAAACTCTTTACGTTACTCCTATCCCACATAATAACCACATTTTACCTATATCCTGGCATTTTCTAAAGTTTCTTCATCATCCTTTTGATTCCACTTCCTTTCCTATTTTCGTTCTTCATTCTCGTAGCTCATTCAAAACCGAACCCTTGACATTAATACTCATTTTGATGTCATATCAAATTAGATATCAATAATAACTTTGATGCTCACAATATCCCATTCTGAAGTAAACATCAATCATCTATATTAATACCACTTTTAATATTTAACAACAACTTAATTATCAACATCAATCAGAAACTGATTTAAAACTGTATCTCACACTTTATCCAAAACAGAAATACTTGGTAGATAATTTATTGTATGATTATCAAACAATTTAGATACAAGACATCTTTTAATAAACTTCATTGCAGATGATAAAATATCATTGATCGACTCATAAAATCCATATTGGTGTAGTTATTAATCTCTTCTTTATTCCACCTTCCTTCTTCCTTTCCTTCCGTCTATTTGCTCTATCCTAAATCTTTAGTTCTGGAAAATATTCTTCTCACTTGTCCATACAGATAAATTTTTATTTTTCTTGTCCATTATAAAGGGCATATTCATCCAAGTAAATCCTCATGCACTTACAGCAACTTTTGAATTCTAGTGATGTCCATACCTTCTCCATATTCCTCATTGCTTTGATTTCGGATTCGGAGGTCACATCAAACTTTGACTTAATCTAATTGGAATCGATTTCCATCTATCTGACCATTAATTGGTAAAATTAACCAATTAACTCACTTAATTGATCAATTACACCAAGTGATGACTAGCTAAATGAAATCAAAGGCCAATTATATATAGTCAGATTGGCTGTAGTAACCTTTTTTAAGAGCCGAGATCACAATTATTTGGAGTATCAACATGAATATCGATAACACACGGAAGTATACTCTCTATTTTTAAGAGTAGGGTATTTTCCGAAAATTTGGGCAGCATCTCCTTTATATTATTGACTACCAGTCGGACTCAAGCCGACTTCAACAATCAATCACACGACCAACAATCAACCCAGAAGTAGACCAATCAACTTCCACCTTCTAAACTTACCATTTCACCAGCACATGCCAGCCGGTATAACCTATATTTTAGTTCAACTTAAGATTATAGAGAACAATTCTTATTATACCATACATTCTCGCATATCTTCTGATTATAACAGATTATCACTACTGAGTTCAATTATAAATTATTCTAGAATTCTTCTAGTTCGTGTTTCAATTCAAGCTCTCTAATTAATAATTTATCCATCCTTGGAAACGTACACTTATTCTTATTAGTCAACTTGTTCAGCTTCTAATAACCAGCACGTGGTCTTAACCAACTCTATTATAATCTTGTGAAAGAATTTATTTGGTTTTAAAGCATCACATCTTAAAAAAATTGTTGCAGTCAAACCACCCTACCTTCATTTCCACTTATGCTTTTCTATACTGCACCTTCTTCGCTGGCTCCGTCATGAGCATCAATTTCACCATAACTCACTTACTTGAGTGGGAAAGCCCAACCATCCCTTGATGAACACACTCAAAGTTTATTCGTAACTAGCATTTCTTCGATCTTGAATCTTCATGACAAATATCTCCCACCTGATTGAGGTATGCTTCATCTTTACAACGTATTAATCGAGTATCTGGGTATTATTAAAACTTTTTTTATTTGCTTCCGTTGTCCAATCAATCATTTGCCTTATCCGATATACGCAGCTTTTCTTCCTTATTCCTCTAGTTAATTTACTTCATACGGTTCGCTAACTACTCCAATTCATGCCAAAATCTCATACTTACAACTTATCGTGTATACAGATTTTTGCCTTTGATGTGATATCCTTGTAACAATCCCATTGTCGGCATAATGGTTCTCCTTTGCACGTAAATGTCCACCATTTATTGGATTGCAATTATCCATACTCATCATATAACTCCATCTGCTACACGGGTTTGTTTCACTTCCTTTTTAAAATATTCAAAGAATAGACCTTACACAGGAAGGAAATTTATGTATATGATTCTGGTTGGAAACCTTTTGTAAGGAATTAGAGTACAAGGAAATAATCGGAAGGATCCATGAATCAACAAATCATGATTGAAAAAGAAAGAAGGAATATTGATTTAGATATGAATGAGACAACTATATTTGTACTCAAGATGGCCAGTCTTTCATACTATATGGCATACAGCACATGATTAGGTGGCGTCCCACTAGACTCTTTGTCATTTGGACAAAGTGTCACACCATAGCATTGTTTGTCTCAATCAAAAAATAAGACTTGAGGGAAAAAAATGATTTTGAAAGGAATACAACAATTTTCTTATCACCTTATAGAGCTGATTATGAACGAATACATACTTCATTCAAGATTCATAAGAACGAATGATATTTTAGAAAATAATGATAGCATTGGTCACCATCCACATTTCATTTATTTATAGTTTCAACGCTGATTCGATCAATATATTCCAATCTGAGTCATATATTAAACTTAGAAAGTTCTCTGACATGCCTTCTTAATCAATCATTAGAATAAATTCCCCTGTACTGGGTCTTGTATCTTTAGCGTCGCGCTTCCATATTTATAATTCGAATATATTTGCAGTTTTACGAGATTTACAATCATAACTTCAAATTTCGCTTATGCTGCTGATCGTTCAACATATCGCCTCTTTTGTTAACAACGTTCTTCCTTAGAAAAGTCTGGAAATTTCTCAATCTTCTTTAATCATATTCGGCTTCTTGTAAATCGACGTACCCTTTGAACTCTAATTGTCTCAAATATTGGTTGAATAGTTTCTCCGTATATCGGTTCTGTCATTTAAACTTATCAAGAAAGATTTGCACTCTTCAGTTAGAAACAATCAAATCTTTTCGGTAATAGTGGGTCCACTTGGCCTTCTAAACGAACCATACTAACTTTTAGAACCAAAATTCTTCTAGGTAATCCAAATCTTATAACAATCGAGAAACTCAAGTAGTAATTTGACAACCAAGTTTTTTAAAACTTATTTTGTTCAAAGGATTTTTTTTTTGGAAAAAAATTGTTAAGAAAAATCTCTTTTAAAAACTGGTTTAAAATTTTTAAAATCATAAACCTGATCATCATTACTGTATGAGTTGGTTGTCGTCCTTTTCAACCACTACAAAGTATGAAACTAGGAACACAATCAGATAAAAGCCCATTCATTTCTGTATATCCTCTACCCCTTGTTGGGTCCATTTTACTTTCATTGGTCAACAAAAATTCCAATTACCGTTGCATATTATCTTATTCGTAACTTCACTTCTAGTCTTTTATATTGGTAACACTCTCATCATCATCTCTTACGATTACTAAGTATAACAAGTCTATCCAGTATTAAATCCATTTTATACAATAAGGTCGACTAATATCACATCACATTACTACTATACATATCAGGATTGATCATAACATTATCACCTAATTCCAAGAAAACTCTTGATCTTCCAATCTTCTCAAACTCCTTTAAAATCCATCTAGCTCACTTCACAAGATAATCATGGGTGGCATACTTACTAGTAGTTTCATATAACCTGGTAGCGGCTATCTTCCGGAACACATGTATCCTCACTCTCGGTTCCTTCTCTCATTTCTTAATACCTCGTGTGCTTACTATATGCTGTAACTCTCGAATCCATCCTTATAGGTGTTGTTACTTCATAAGACGAGTTTTAAGTTGATGGTATAAAACAAGGCATAGTGTAGACATAAAAGATGTGCTTACCGCTGAATATCCGGTAGAACCAGAATTAGCATGTGGGAAATTCTCAAATAGGTAGTCTCGCATCAGGGGATGAGATAATAGCTGAAAAAGGTACAACCGTCACAATAGGAGGTAATATGGCTAGCACCGGCGAAAGAGCAGGGCGTGATTCAGATGATAGTCCTCCAATTGAAGGCTCTGAATGATCAAACGATCCCGGGATAAAAGAATATGCCTTCGCCACTACCTGAAAATCGCGTCGCTAGATAAGAATCTCGAATCTCATCGCGAATCATACCAAAACCTATTGTACAGTCGCACTCAACCTTTCGATGTCCTATTTTTCTATTTCCTAATCCTAATCCTAACCTTTTATCCATTCCCGACATTCTAAACTTGTTTCAGTGACTTATAACATGTGGCTCTAATGCCAAAACTGTAACGCCCTCCAAACCCGGGTCAGAAGTTTGGGGTTTACAACACACACACCCAATATATAAACCTTTATATAAAATATTATATGCATTGACCCTTCTTTACACAACCACGGATCGCAACAGGTTAAAGTATGAAAACAAGCTACAACCTTATCTTTTATTATATCGTACCAAATCCCAACTAGTTCAACTTACAACTGATAATACTATCGTTCTTAAAATCTTGCATAACTCATCTACAATATAAAGCTCATGCTAGCACGATCCAACTTAACCTGGAATCCTAGCTTGCACACTGGACTGGGAATCCTTGTTACCAACAATTTCCTTTTTAACTGTTGAAAACATAAAAAGGTTTGCAACAGTGAGCTAACTAGCTCAACAAGTCATAATAGCAATAACTGAGGTTAAACAATAACCAATTGAAATGATTCAGAAGAATCAAGTTTTTGAATAAGCAATGATTGAGATTGGATATTCACTTTTTATTTTAAAAACCAAGGTTAGGCTGCTGATCAGTCACGCACTAACCCCGAGCAAGGCTCTCAGTTTTTGCTCTATATACTGGATCCAAGGCACACATTGGCCTATTGTGACCACGAATATGGTCTGACCACGAATCTGGTCCATATTTATAAAACCATCCAATTCTAAAATAATTCAATATGATAACCAATGAAATTCAATAAGCTGAATAATAAGCAAAATTTATCTTGAAGCATAGGGTGATTCACAATACCATGAAGGTATAATAAGGAATTCAAAAAGTTTGGCTTTTAATCAAGGAAAGAATCAGAAAGTAGAAGACCAAGGGTTCAAGGGTTCCAAGGATTGGTCTTCTGTTAAACAAGGAATAAGGGTTGGTATGTCAAGCAATTCAATATCGGAAATCAGTATGTGGTAGATATATATTTGTGGAGTAGTATCGTATGTGTCTGGCTCGTATCCGAGAATTCGACAATCAATCGTTTATGAAGAATAAGGCTTATGGCTCAAGATCAATAAGAATCAGGGTTCAAGGTTGAATAGTTTAAAGTGCTTGCAATATAAAACATGATTTATTTTGAATACTAGCAACATGTTATGAGAACGTTTGAAAATATTTACAATATATCTTGAAGAAGGATCAGAAGTACTTGCCTTATCACCGATGATTTCCAACTTTACTTGTACCCATCTAATAGTTTTACTTTTCCATCACTTTCCTTCCTTTTCTATGCCTTGCTTCTATTCATCGATCACTTGCTTTCTTTTTCTACACTTCAGTTCTATTTACTGATCACTGGCTTTCTTTTCTATGTCTCGCTTACTCTGCTAGGCATCACAAGTATCTATCAATACTCAATCTCATATCATTCTAATCGTCACATAAACGTCATAAGCTTTTATCTACCCTTCGTTTTACCCAAATCCGGTTTACGGATTGAAAGTTATGACTAAAATAGTCAAACAATAACCGCATAGGCATATAACACATCAATCAGATAGCACGTAGCACATAGCATACATGATATTCGATTAAAATAATTTTTCAAAAAAGATTCGGGGTTTAAATGATTTTCTAGGTATTTAACACGAATTTTTGAACATTTTTCAGAATTAAAATGGGACTCTGAATCATTTTATAATTAAATAACAGGGTTCGAACACCCGAATCTGACTTTAAAGTGATTTAATAATAATTATCGAGTTTTGAAAATAATTTAAAATAATATTTTAAAGCTCGAAACTATTTTTCAGAATTTTTAAATCCAAATAAAAAATTAAATCTAATTAAATAATCAATTAAAATCATTTAACAAATAAATAAATTAATTAATCAATTAACATCTAAATTAATTGATCAATTAAATAATTAATTTTATCAATTAATATTTAAATTAATTGATCAATTAAATAATTAATTATAAACTAAAATTAATTAATTAATTAATCCAGATTTATTCTGAATTTATAGGAAATAAAAAAATGAATTTTTGGAAATTAAAATGAATTTTTGAAATTTAAAATATGAATTTTGAATTATTAATTTAAAAGAAATTGCACAAACAGAAAACTGAGTTCAAGGTGGTGGGGTTGGGGATTAAACGGTGGCATGGGAGGGGGACAATCGGTGGGATGTGGCCGGAAACTCTAAAACGATCCAGAAACCGGCGACCCCTTACCAAATCCGGCGACTCCCGAATCTGCCCGAAGATGTGCGGTTTTGCTTGGTTTTTGGTTCTAATTAAAATATACCATCTCCAGGAACCCAGAAAACACCACAACAACCATATACAGTCCCAAAATCAATTCATCCGGCTAACAATGAAGAACAACCGGTGAGTTTCCGACGAGGCACAATCGACCTCTAACACAGCTTCTCAACATACGATTCAGTCCCAAAATCCACGATCTACCTTCTAGTATGCTTTATATCTACCCAGAACTTGTAAAAACCAAAATCCCAATTTCAATTCAAAAGCTTCAAGAACTCCTATAAACCCTAATTTTGAATTATCAATAATTAAACCACGATTTACACATGTTACTGAGCTCCGAATTTGAAGTATTATATATGAAAATGAATGGCACAACATGCTCTACATCATGGAATCATCAAATCACATAAACGACATCAAGAACAAAAATTCCTAGATTAATCTTTAATTAATTTGAAATAAAATAATTAAATAAGAAAAATATCTTGATTCCTGCACAAAAATGGATGGTTGATTCAGAAAGGTATTTTCGAGAGCTTCGATTTGATATATGGCACGCCCGAATCGGAGTTCGATAACGTCTTCGTTCGTGCATTTGATTTTCAAGAACGTGACATGAATTCAACATTTTCTCTGTATTTTACGGGATTTTACTGACTGATTATGATTATACGAATAAAATGAAATAATAAAAGGGCTATATATATTTATGGAATATTGGTTCATTTTGGATCATTTTGTTTCGATAAATTAGTTAGTTAGCCGCTAAGTAACTGCAAAAACGATCCAATTTAATACCCGTATTGGATAATTATCCAAACTGGGCATTTTATAAACCATTTAATACGAAAATAATCTAATAATATCCCGTCTTTCGAGAATACGGGTTTTGTTGATTCACCGAAATGATTATCGTATCGAAAATCTTGCGCCGGGCCACACACGGGTCAAACCGTAATCCGGATCGAAAAAGTCAAAACACGGAAAATGTCCAGAATTACCAGATTATGTTAGGATGGAGTTTTCGGAAGAGTTTCAGGTTGTAGAAACGTAAAAATGGTTGAAGTTGGACGATTTTCGGCTTTATAAAATAATTTTGTAATTATTCATAAAATAATTAATAAACTCATAAATCAATATAAAATCATATAACATCACAAAAATTACCAGAAAAATACCGTAATTATCTATATTTTCTTCTGGTCATAATAAAATTAACATACTTATACTTTGCCACATATAAGCATCTACATATCCACACACATCATCAGATAATTCACCAAAAATCACATAATAATCACATAAAAATCATTTATTGATAAAAATAATTATACGCGAGATCCCGGATATTACACTTAGGAGCTTTGTTCAACTCCTCCATTCCCAGAGATTCAAAAGGCATATCAATCTTCCTCTTCCAGGGAGAAGCATTCAGAAATTGCAACTGTTCATCCCCATCATCATCATCTTCCATATCAGAATTCCCCAACAAGGCCTTTTCTAAGGCATCAGATCTTAGCAATTGATCAAGTTCTGAAGTAACCACAGAATCAACCAACTCCACTTTTAAGCACTCCTCATTTTCCGTAGGGAACTTCATGGCATTGAACACATTAAAAGTTACATCCTGATCCATCACTCGCATGGTGAGCTCACCCTTCTGCACATCTATCAAGGTTCGACCAGTAGCCAAGAAAGGTCTTCCCAATATTATGGGAATCTTCTTATCCTCCTCGAAATCAAGAATTACAAAATCAGCAGGGAAGATGAGTTTATCCACCTTGACCAAGACATCCTCCATAATACCTCACGGATATGTAATAGAACGGTCGGCCAACTGCAAAGTCATATAAGTAGGCTTTGGATCAGGCAAGTTCAACTTCTTGAAGATTGACAAAGGCATCAGATTGATGCTAGCTCCCACGTCACATAGACACTTGTCAAATGACACATTTCCAATGGTGCATGGAATAGTGAAGCTTCCAGGATCTTTAAGCTTCGGAGGTAACTTCTGTTGCAGCACAGCACTGCATTCCTCCATGAGAGCAACGGTCTCTAAGTCATCAAGCTTCACCTTCCTAGAGAGAATACCTTTCTTGAACTTCGCATAACTAGGCATTTGTTTAACAGCTTCAACGAAAGGTATGTTGATGTGAAGTTTCTTGAACACCTCCAGAAACTTCTCAAACTGCTTATCCAACTTTTTCTTCTATAGCCTCTTAGGAAAAGGAGGTGGAGGATAGATCTGTTTCTCCCCTGTATTACCCTCAGGAGGAGTGTGCTCAACAGTAGTCTTCCTTGGTTCCACTTCTGCTTCCTTCTGCACTTCTTCTTCTTCAACCTCAACTTCAGATTCTGGAGTCTTTGCTTTTTCAGGATTCGCCACCTTACCAAACCTCAATATAATTGCCTTAACATGCTCCTTAGCTTCCTTCTTGCCTGGCACTTCAGTATCGCTTGGGAGCGTGCCAGGTTGATGATTTAGTAACGCATTAACAATTTGCCCAATCTAAATCTCCAAGGTCTTGATAGACACAGCTTGGCTCTTACACATGAGCCTCAACTCCTCCAATTCTAATTTTTCATTATCTTGCGATAACTGCTGAAGTTGAAGTTATTTTCTAGGGGCATATTGCGGTTGCTGAAAACCAGGAGGGTTATACGGCTTTGCCGTGTATGGGTGATAAGATTGTTGCACCGCATTCTGATTGTTACTCCAGCTGAAGTTAGGATGATTGCGGTTATTTGGATGATAAGTGGCTGGAGCTTGTTGTTGTGATATCTGAAAGTTGCTCACAAATTGAGCCGATTCACTAGAAATAGCACAATACTCTGTTTCATGCGCTCTCGCACAAAGCTCACAAACACTAGAAATTTGATTAACTCCATAGTTCGCCAAAGAGTCCACTTTCATCGTTAATGTTTTAAGTTGGGAAGTTATAGCAGTTTCTGCATCCAACTCCAGAATTTCTGCTACCTTGCCCTGAGTTAGCCTCTGAGAAGGATTCTGGTATTCATTAGCAGCCATCAGTTCGATCAGTTCATAAGCTTCATTGTAGCTCTTAGCCCATAGGGCTCCTCCCGATGCTGCATCAAGCATAGGTCTAGACTGAGTGCCCAAACCATTATAAAAACATTTTATAATCATCCAATCAGGCATGCCATGGTGTAGGCACTTCCTTAGCATCTCCTTATATCGATCACAAGCCTCACACAGAGATTCTCCAGTTTGCTGAGCAAACTGAGTAAGAGCATTCCTGATTGCAGCAGTCTTCGCCATAGGGAAGAATTTAGTGAGAAACTTTTGAGCAAGATCCTCCCATGTGGTGATAGACCCTGGTGGTAGAGAATATAACCAGCAGTTTGCTTTATCCCTCAGAGAGAATGGGAAGAGTCGCAGATTGATAGCATCTTCAGTCACCCCATTGAACTTGAAAGTGTTGCAGATCTCGATGAAATCCCTGATATGCATGTTAGGGTCTTCTGTAGGAGAACCCCCAAACTGAACTGAGTTCTGTATCATCTGAATCATGCTCGACTTGATCTCAAAAGTGTTAGCCGAGATGGCTGGTCTGATAATGCTCGATTGAATATCATTGATTTTAGGCTGAGAATAGGCCATCAAAGCCTTAGGATTTTCTGCTTAATCTCCAATCACTACTAGAGCTAGTTCCTCGACTTTCTATTCTTCTGCTACATTCTCTTCGTCCTCAAAAACTTCTCTTCAAATCAATACAGCTTCTTCCTCGGCTTGATCCAGCGTTCTCTTACGAGCCCGCGAATGCGTATGCATACACGCTCGCTAGAGTACCTAAAACACAACAAAGAAAAAGAGTAGGTAAGTAACAATATCCGAGTCAATGAACTTTAAAGATCATTGATGACAAACACATAAACTAAAAGTTTACACTGCAATCCCCGGCAGCGGCGCCAAAAACTTGTTAGTCGCTAAACACGCGCTAAAATTCACGCAAGTATACGCGTTAGTAATATAGAATTATTTCTAGTTCGATCCCACAGAGACTGATTTAAGTCAACCTCGTGATTTATGCACTTATGCAACAATGATATGGCTATTATTCAATGCTAAGACGAATAACAATTTGGGTTTTAATTATACTAAGATTAATTATTGAGCATTATACTAAAGAACATTAACTAAAGAGAGTAAAGAGAGTTGAATAATATATGACACAAACTTGGGATTCTAACTTCATTAAGTACTTCATTCAATAGCCTTTTCATATTCTTAACCTTAGTATGTAATGGTGATGACACTAATCAGATAACACGAAACTGATAAACGCCAACTTTCGTTGTACGAATACCATACTACCAGACATCCACAAAAGAGATAGAAGCTTAATAGACACCAATTATATTGAGACCCTATATGTCTATAGAATATGACAATATAACGGCTTAATGCACAAGTTATCTATCGTGATTACATAGGGCAAGTAAGATGTTTAAAATTACCTACGAATCATGCATAACAATAATACATGAACCTATGCTAGCATGGCAAGTTCTAAATCCTTAAATTCACTTTCGCTTTATTAAGAGTTAACACTCTATCTTATAAGTTCGCGACGCTCATAAGACGAATTAGCACAACCAATACTAGGTTATCATACAATCATCACACACTAAGGCATCGAAATAAATTAACTAAAGAAATCCATAAATAAATCCGCTAGAACCCCACGATAACGATTAGCCCATAATCGGACTCATCATCTACGTGGGTTCCGATGAAAGCATGGTATAAGAAACGTAATATTTATACTTAAATAAAACCAAGTACGAAACACAAGTAAAGGTTCAAGAATAAGAAAACTAGCATCCAACGTTACAACTAAAATAAAAAATCGCAAGAATAAACTAGATCTTCTTCGCCTTGGTTGAATTGTGCTCTCCGGTCTTTTTTACTCCTTTCCCTTAACTTTTGTACGTCTCTCCTTATGCAAAACGTCTTTATTTATGTATATATATGATGTAGAATTGACCAGGGCTTCAAACTCTCAAAATCCTAGTATATACAGAATTCTGTTACCCCGACCTGGCGCGGCCGCACGCTTGACCATCGTGGGCGCGCGGAATTTCTGATCTTTAGGTGCGGCCGCGCGCTTGACTAGCGCGGGCGTGATAAGTGGATTTTATATCTACTTGGAACGCTTTATAACAATCTTAAGTTGATGTTTTGGACTCAAGTTATTGGTATTTTTGATGTGTTTTTGTGTTATTGCATTTCAGGCATCAATTAAAGGAAGAAAGAAGCTTTTCAAAGAATTATGCTGAAAAACGATCAGAATTGGAAGCCCAGGCCATTCTCAAGTTGTAGATAATCTCGTTAGCTTCGCGTGGGCAGTTGAATCGCCTAATTCTGACGACCAGAACTCAAGATATGGCCAAAAGAAGAAATGTCAGAATTTTTCCAGAATGTCAGCGCGGCCGCGCCAGAACCAGCGTTCGCGCCGCTGAAAACACTATTCCAGTGCGGCCGTGCCCGAAAACAGCGCGCCCGTGCCCAGTTTCTGCCCCAGAATCCTGATTTTAGTCGAAATTGGAGATTTTAAGAGTCCTGGTCATCCTAGAGCCTATATATACCAATAAAAAGACGTTTTTAACAACAAGGAGACCTGGGAGAGCAATAAGAAGACTTAGAGAGCACGAGAAAGCTACAGAGAAGAAGACTTTTATTTTCTTTGATTTAGGCGATACTTGGATGCTTGTTTTCGATATGTTCTTGAACCTTATTACTCTTATATTGTTTATTATCATGCTTTCATTGGAACCCGTGGTGACGATGAGTTCGATTATGAACTAATCGTTATCGTGGGGTTCAAACAGAATTACTATGGATTTCTATAGTTAATTTGTTTCCATATCTTAGTGTGTGGTGATTGATATATATCCTAGTATTGGTTATGTTTATTCGTCTTATGTGCGTAGCTAACATATAAGATAGCATGTTAATTTTTATTGAAGCGACTGTGAATATAGAGATTTAGAACTTGCCATGCTAGCATAGGTTCATGTATTTGTTATGCATGATTCGTAGATAATTTTAACCATCTTAATTTCTCTATGTAATCATGACAGATAACTTGTTCATTAACCCTTTATGTTGTCAAATTCTATAGACAAATAGGTTCTCAACATAATTGGTGTCTATTCAGCTTCTATCTCTTTTGTGGATGTCTGGTAGTAGGGTATTCGTAGAACAAAAGTTGGTGATTACTAGTTTCGTGTTATCTAATTAGTTGTCATCACCATTGTATGTTAAGATTAAAAACAAAAGGCTATTGAATGAAGTAGTAATGAAGTTAGAATTCAATATTTGTCTCATATAAGTAATTCAACCTCAATTCTCTTAGTTAATGCTATTTAGCATAATCTCTTAGTTTAATCAAAACCCAATTTGTTAATTGTCTTAGCATTGAATGATAGCCATACCATTGTTGTATAAGTGCATAAATTGAACTTAACATAAACCAGTCTCTGTGGGAACGAATCTGATCTATATCTTATACTACTTGCGAACGAGTATACTTGGGTGTAATTTTAGCGCGTATTTTTGCCCTAACAGGGCGCGCCGTCCTTCTGAATATAATTTTGAATTCTTTTCTTCTTCTTGCTGATTTGAGCTGGTCTTTTCATGAGCCTTTATTCCAACACCATCCAAACACCCAATTAGCACTATAACCATGCTATTTTACTTGATTACCTGGAAAATGCCTGCAATGCAAGAACACTACAAAAACACGTAAAAACACCAACAACTTGAGTACAAATACACCAATTCAAAGCTTTACGGAGCGTAATAAAGTGTCATAAATGCCACTCAACAATGCGCTCTAATGGTAGACGCATCATAAATATGCATATAAAAGAGAAGGCAAATAAAATTACAAGCAAAAACATATATGCAACTGACACAATAGGACGCGTCCAGGATAAAGACGCGCCCAACAATCATTAATCCCACCTTGTTTTGAATAAACTTTTTTCTTGATATCAATTTGCATTAGCTCTTCAACATCAAATCTTTTGACCTTCTCAGAGGCAGTTGGGATATGCTTTCCACTTACAAATTCGCGATATTTGTAAAGGGTGTCTACTCTTTTAAAAAGAGCACCAACTCTTTTGAGGTTGGCCTCTGTAATCATATCCTTAAGGTTGAAATGCTTTCCAGCATACTTCAAAACCTTTTCAGTTCTTTTTTTCCTTTTTCTTGAATGTTCTTTTTCAGTTCCCTTGTCTAAAGAAAAAGAGTACAAGTCAATAAAATCAGTGTGAGTTATAAAAAGGAGGACGCGTCCTAGACCTAAGACGCGTCATAAATTAACTTACTTGGGTCCAAATTGAAACAGACAATATCCCTCTTCACAACATAAAGATAAAAGAATGGTTTCTTCCAATCCATTTCATGGCTGATTTTGCCTCCGTTAAAACCTTTTTTGTTAAGACATATTTTAACAACAAAAAAGTGATATCCAGAGATAGATCTTCTGATGCTGAAGAAAAAACTGAACTCCTTCATGGAGGGCGCACCCAGCTTGCAGTCATGGTACATAACATAAAAGCCCATGCAAGATTATAGGAGTTTGGAGAGAGTTGGATAGGAGAAACATCATACCATTTTAGAATCTTTTAATACATGGATGTAAGGGCGCGCCCACACCCAAAAAAAAAACTTTGGTCTCAACACCATCCAGGGAACACTTAGATTTTTGACGTTAAAAATATGAGGTCACATTCTAAAAAGAGGACGCGATCAGATGCTTTCATTGTCGTAATACTTCATACTTCACCCAATTTTCAAATAAGTGGGGGGAAGTTGAGACCAACAAATGTTAACTTCTTCTCTTTATTCCTCCAAACGTTCTTTTTTAACTCAGAAAGATTTTATAGTTCTTTCCGATCAAAGTCTAACTCCACATCTTTTGGCTCCCAATGCTCAAATAAAGAATCAGATTTTTGGGGAGAGATGGGATAATCTTCGGGTTCAGGATCCCTCATTTCAAACTCACTCTCACTATAAGGAGAGTGCGCGTCCTGAACATGAGCCACGTCCTCATGAATTTCCGTATCTTCATCATATTGAACGGGAGAATTTGATAGCTATGGGTCAGATTTTACAGCTTGAGGCTGTGATTTGTGAGAGGAAGAGGGGACAATTTTATCATCTATACAATCTTCCATAGCAGTTGTATGTGTAGCTTGGAGAGTTCTCCTGCGTTTAAGTTTATTCTTTCCCATTCTTGAGATCAAGGGAACCTCGTCAATTAAGTCATGACTGGAAGCAGACATAATGGAACCTTTGGATTTAATTTTCTAAAAAAAGCAAAGCTTCGGCATCGAGAAAATAAGTGATCTTATGATACTCAAGAAATTAAGGAATAAAGGAGATGGACTAGGGAGAACCAAAACTCAATCGTCTATTAAAAGCCTCAAAAGGATGAAAATGAGAAGATAAGACGCGCATTCTCCTTCCAGCTGAAACAAGAAAATAAAAATATTGAAGGCGCGTCTAGGAAGATAGATGTTAAAAAAGAGAAGAAGGACGCGTCGAGAGGAAGAATGCATCCTAGGCTATAAAAGTATGAAAGGATGAAAAATGCTTGTGCGTTAGATGTGTCCTACTTATTTATTATACGAGGACTAGAATAGAAACTAAATTAAAAGTTCTACGCATGCAATAACGAAATCAATTAAAAGGCAAAGTATATGAGAACTAGGACGCGCCCTAGGACGAAGACGCGTCCACATCATCATACAAGAATACGAATTGATTCTACTCAAATTGGGAAAAGTTTCTAAACCCTAGAAACATAAGATTAAGAATCAGGGAAGCAAAATATAACGGTTTTATCAGATACATACACATATAGTTACAGAAAAACATGAAGAATAGTCAAGTACAAATATGAACATGAAACATTTTACGCATTTCCATGCAATTTATACAGTCAAAATCACAAAATAAACAAGGATTGAAGTACCTTTAAAGTCTGAGAGTTGATTTGATGGATCAAAAATGGCAAAAGGATGCAGAAATAACCGGAATCTGGGTTTTTACACTTCAGACAGATTTACTATGGATTTTTATAGTTAATTTTTTAAAATATCATTATCGTATATTTTTACACTTCTGCCCCAAAATCCTGATTTTAGTCGAAATTGAAGATTTTAAGAGTCCTGGTCATCCTGCAGCCTATAGATACCAATAAAAACACGTTTTAACAAGGAGACCTGGGAGAGCAATAAGAAGACCTAGAGAGCACGAGAAGGCTACGGAGAAGAAGACTTTTGTTTTCTTTGATTTAGGCGATACTTGGATGCTTATTTTCGATATGTTCTTGAACCCTATTACTCTTATATTGTTTATTATCATGCTTTCATTGGAACCCATGGTGAAGATGAGTTCGATTATGAACTAATCATTATCGTGGGGTTATATCGGATTTACTATGGATTTCTATAGTTAATTTGTTTCAATATCTTAGTGTGTGGTGATTCATATATATCCTAGTATTGGTTGTGCTTATTCGTCTTATGTGCGTAGCTAACATATAAGATAGCGTGTTAATCTTTATTAAAGCGACAGTGAATATATAGATTTAGAACTTGCCATGCTAGCATAGGTTCATGTATTTGTTATGCATGATTTGTAGGTAATATTAACCATCTTACTTGCGCTATGTAATCACGATAGATAACTTGTTCATTAACCCTTTATGTTGTCAAATTTTATAGACATATAGGGTATCAACATAATTGGTGTCTATTCAGCTTCTATCTCTTTTGTGGATGTCTGGTAGTAGGGTATTCGTATAACAAAACTTGGAGATTACTAGTTTCGTGTTATCTGATTAGTTTTCATCACCATTGTATGCTAAGATTAAGAACAAAAAGGCTATTGAATGAAGTAGTAATGAAGTTAGAATCCCATGTTTGTCTCATATAAGTAATTCAACCTCAATTCTCTTAGTTTATGCTATTTAGTATAATATCTTAATTTAATAAAACCCAATTTGTTAATTGTCTTAGCATTGAATGATAGCCATACCATTGTTGCATAAGTGCATAAATTGAACTTAACCTAAACAAGTCTCTGTGGGAACGAATCTGATCTATATCTTATACTACTTGTGAACGCGTATACTTGCATGTAATTTTAGCGCATGTTTTTGCCCTAACAAGTTTTTGGCGCCGTTGTCGGGGACTCGTGTTGTTAATTGTTTAGTTTATGTGCTTGTCATCAGTGGTCGTTAAAGTTCACTGACTCAGGCTCTTTTACTTTCACGGTTTATTTGTTGTGTTTCAGGTACTCATTACAATGGGAGATCCAACAGCACGAATGAAATCCTTGATGGATTTTTCTCAACCCAAGATCAATGACATTTAATCCAGCATTGTCATGCCATCTATCACAGCTAATACCTTTGAGATCAAGCTTGGCATAATTCAGATGGTACAGAATTCAGTTCAGTTTGGGGGTGCTCCAACGGAAGATCCCAATACGCACATTAGGGATTTCATAGAGATCTGCGACACTTTCAAGTTCAATGGTGTTTCTGAAGATGCTGTGAAGCTGAGACTATTTCCATTCTCTCTAAGGGACAAGGCTAAGAGCTGGTTACACTCTCTACCAGCTGGTTCGATTACTACTTGGGAAGATCTTGCTCAAAAGTTTCTCACTAAATTCTTCCATATGGCAAAGACAGCTGCAATCAGGAATGCTCTTATTCAATTTACGTAGCAATCAGGAGAATCTTTATATGAAGCTTGGGAGCGCTAAAAAGAGATGCTTAGGAAGTGTCCTCATCATGGAATGCCTGATTGGATGATCATCAATTGCTCTCATAATGGTTTGGGAGCACAGTCAAGACTCATGCTTGATGCAGCATCAGGTGGAGCATTATGGGCAAAGAGCTATGAGGAAGCTTAT
Source organism: Apium graveolens (assembly GCF_009905375.1). NCBI lineage: Eukaryota > Viridiplantae > Streptophyta > Magnoliopsida > Apiales > Apiaceae > Apium > Apium graveolens. The sequence continues at coordinate 278,292,763 of NC_133652.1, read as the reverse complement.
GATTTAATTGTACTGATAGCTGCTAATGAATATCAGTATCCAACCCAGAGATTTCCACAGAGCAAGGTAGTAGGATTCTTGAAGTGGATACAGCTACGACTATCACTGCTCAACTAAAGGCGTTGTCTATAAAGATCGATTCGCTGGCTAACTATGGAGTTCATCAAATGATCAGTGTTTGTGAGTTGTGTGCAGGTCCGTATGCGACGGAGCAATGCGTTATATCTAGTGACTCAGCTCAGTTTGTGAGAAACTTTCAGAGATCGCAGCAGCCAGTTCCTGCCACTTCTCATCCTGAAACTGGAATCATCCTAACTTCAGCTGGAGCAACAATCAGAATACGGTACAATAGCCTTATCAGCTCTTTGGATCCAATCAATTCAATCCTCCTGGTTGTCAGCAATAGTATGCACCAATACAACAACTCCAACTTCAACACTACCCGCATGGAAGTGTCGATCAATCTGCTAATGAAAAATATGAATTGGAGGTGTTAAGGCTTATGTGCGAAAACCAGGCTCTTATATGCCAAAGCCAAGCTGTTTCTATCAAGACTCTGGAGGACCAAATAGGGAAAATTGCTAACGCCTTATCGAATCGACCACCAGGAACGCTTTCTAGTGCTACAGAATCTAATACAGGCAAGAGGTAAGTTGAAGAACAGGTGAACACCATCACCTTGAGGTCTGGAAAGGTCGCAAGCCCCAAATTCAGCAAGACGAAGAGCCTGAAAAATCTCAAGTTTCAGAAAATGCAGTTGTGGCTGAAAAAGATGTGCAGAAGGAAGCAAAAGTGGAATCAAGGAAGAAAACCGTGGAACACACTCCTCCTGAGGGTAATACAGGGGAGAAATAGGTATATCCTCCACCTTATTTTCCTAAGAGGCTGTAGAAGTAGAAGTTGGATAAGCAATGTGCTAAGTTTCTGGAGGTGTTCAAGAAACTTCATATCAACATACCTTTTGTTGAAGCTCTTGAACAGATGCCTAGCTATGCGAAGTTTATGAAAGGTATTCTCTTTCGGAAGGTGAAGCTTGATGACTTAGAGACCGTTGCTTTCACGGAAGAATGCAGTGTTGTGCTGCAACAGAAGTTGCTTCCGAAGCTTAAAGATCCTGGAAGCTTCACTATTCCTTGCACTATTGGAAACTTATCTTTCGACAAGTGTTTATGTGATTTGGGAGCTAGCATCAATCTGATGCCCTTGTCTATCTTCAAGAAGCTTGGTCTGCCTGATCTGAAATCGACATACATGTCATTGCAACTAGTTGATCGTTCCATCGCTTATCCGCGATGAATAGTGGAGGATGTCTTGGTTAAGGTAGATAAACTTATCTTTCCTGCCGACTTTGAGGAGGATAAGAAGATTCTCATTATCTTGGGGAGACCATTCTTAGCTACTGGCCGAACTATGATCGATGTGCAAAAAGGAGAGCTTACGATGAAGGTTCATGATCAAAAGGTCACTTTTAATGTGTTCAAGGCAATAAAGTTATCCACAGCTAAAGAGGAGTGCTTTAAAGTAGAGTGGGTCGACTCTGTAGTAAATTTAAAACTTGAGAAATTGCCAAAGTTAGATACCTTAGAGAGATCCTTAATGAGGAACTCAGTTATTGATGAAGAATGAGCAGAGAAATTGCAGGTTTTGAATGCACCTCCGTGGAAGAGGAAGTTGGATATGCCATTCGATTCTCTTGGGTTAGCAGAGCTGAAAATATCACGGGAGCGTTTTGAATGATCTATTGAAGAAGCTCCCACACTTGAGCTCAACCGACTGCCAGATCACTTGAGTTATTCATTCTTAGGTGCACCCCATGATAAGGGGTTGGGATATTTTTTGATGATATAGAGAGTGGCTGGACGGATCTTCCCGTGCATATAGAGGTTTCTTCTCATGTGCAGCAGGTAGTAGATAGGACTGGTGTTGGTGATGAGCAGTACAGGTGAGTGACTAGGCGTATGGAGGCCATGCACGACATTCACCGTCATTTTTCTGCAGATTTGACACAGGCTTTGGGCACTCTTTTCCGAGCCACTGGTGTCGAGGTTGATTGGCCACCTGATCCTCCACCCGAGGAGGGTGATCTTTCCGACAACTAGGTATGCCTAAAATCCTTATTATTACCTTCAACAAGGACATTGAAAATTTTAAGTTTTGGGGTGATAATGTAAGGATTAGTAGTGTTTGTGTGTGTCCATATAGATTCATATTGCATGTTTAGTTGTAGTTCATTCATATTTTTGCATGATTATTCATATAGGTCATATTTGTTTGTATTTTTATTTATGTTATTAAGTGATTTCATATAGTTGCATTTGTATGCATATTTAGCATGATCCCTTAAGATGAACTATGTTATTTGATAAATTAATGTTGATTTGAGTGTGGTGATGATGAATAGAGGGATGTCTAAGTCTTAATGAATTGATTTGCATGCCAGAAAAAAAAATCACAAGTCTTATAGGTTTGCTTTTTAACTAGATCATGATCAGACTTGTTTAATTGTTGAGATTTAATCACTTGTTTATATCTAGAATTTTTGGTATTCTCTTAATGGCTAAAAGAACACTGAATTTTAATCTGGAGAAAAACTTGGATTTCATTGCTAGTTGTTAATAAAGCTAGGCGTCAAATGGCTAGTAGCCGACTCATATTTTTATGAGTAGTCTAGGGTTGAATGAGATGGAGCGAAACACACTCATTCAGAATTTGTTGGAAAAAAAAGAAGAAGAAAAAAAAAGAAAATGAAAGAAAAGAAAAAGAAAAGTATATGTGTTTATGCATAATTGCATAATTTTTTTACATTTATTTTTTCTCCAATTATGTTATTTTCGGTAATTTTAAGTTATTTAACTTATTTTACTGTCTATTATATGTGTCTTTCTGCATTTCACTTAACCTATTTTAAGCTAGCTTGGTTAGACATTATTGTTAAGTTATGGTCTATTATATTAATATTATTGATCTACATATCAGAACTTATATTGTAGTCTTTTTTTAAACTCTACTGCTAGCTAAGTTTGAGCTTCCTGGAATATCAAATTTGCACTTACTGTTCTCATTTAGCATCCTTATGGTCATATTTTTATTTCTTATCTTTGAACAAAATATTTTAATTTTTGTAATGTCTGCGGTATGTAAAATGAAAACGTAAAAAAAAAATTTAATTAAATACATTTCTTTACTTAAGGTGGATTTTTTTTCATTCATCCGGTTTTACAATCGAAACCGACCCGTTATGAACCGAACCGATAATTTGGTTGCGGTTGCGATTTTCAATTTAAAACCGAAGATTGTTGGTTCCGGTTTTATCCAAAAACCGAGCTGAACCGGCCCACGCTCTCCCCTGGATGAAGGTGTTATGAGTCATTATGCATTTATTGTCTATTTTGTTTATAAACTTTTGATTATTTCGATGATAGATAAGTTATGGTTATTGATCTAGTGTCAAGAGTATATCTGTTAAGAATCCACACACGCACGTTTCTGGTTTATGAGTTGGTTTGTGGGATTTATTCAAGCTCAATTTTGAGTCATTGCATTCTTAGAGGCATTAGCTTATTCATTTGGTTATGGTTATTCTGAGGGGATCGATTGCATTATTATTTAGTTGCATTCATGCATTAGGTTTGTTTTGTAGTTTTGAGTCTGTTTATGCTTAACGACAAGCATCGATTCAAGTTTGGGGGTGTGATAAGTGGATTTTATATCTACTTGGAACGCTTCATAACAAGCTTAAGTTGATGTTTTAGACTCAAGTTATTGGTATTTTTGAAGTGTTTTTGTGTTATTGCATTTCAGGCATCTGTTAAAGGAAGAAAGAAGCTTTTCAGAGAATTATGTTGAAAAAAGATCAGAATTAGAAGTCTAGGCCATTCTCAAGTTGTAGAGAATCTCGTTATCTTCGTGTGGGCAGTTGAATAGCCTAATTCTGACGAGCAGAACTCAAGATATGGTCAAAAGAAGAAATGTCAGAATTTTTCCAGAATGTCAGCGCGGCGCACCAGAACCAGCGCGCCCGCGCCGCTGAAAACACTACTCCAGCGCGGCCACGGCTGAAAACAGCGTGCCCGCGCCCAGTTTCCGCCCCAGAATCCTGATTTTAGTCGAAATTGGAGATTTTAAGAGTCCTGGTCATCCTGGAGCCTATATATACCAATAAAAAGACGTTTTTAACAACAATGAGACCTGGGAGAGCAATAAGAAGACTTAGAGAGCACGAAAAGACTACAGAGAAGAAGATTTTTGTTTTCTTTGATTTAGGCTATACTTGGATGCTTGTTTTCGATATGTTCTTGAACCCTATTACTCTTATATTGTTTATTATCATGCTTTCATTGGAACCCGTGGTAACGATGAGTTCGATTATGAACTAATTGTTATCGTGGGGTTCTAACGGATTTACTATGGATTTCTATAGTTAATTTATTTCAATATCTTAGTGTGTGGTGATTGATATATATCCTATTATTGGTTATGCTTATTCGTCTTATGTGCGTAGCTAAGATATAAGATAACGTATTAATCTTTATTGAAGCGACAGTGAATATAGAGATTTAGAACTTGCCATGCTAGCATAGGTTCATGTATTTGTTATGCATGATTCGTAGGTAATTTTAACCATCTTACTTGCCCCATGTAATTGTTAGTCCCTTAACAATATAGCAAGAATTACAGAAGGGGGGTTGAATGGAATTCTTGAACCTTTTTCTCGAAATAAAAATGTTCAACTCGAATATAGATCTAAGTGTTTTGATTAGCACAATGCGGAATAGAAACTTAATTGAATCAAAACATAAGTAATTAAAAACAAGAGTCTTTAAAAACTTTCTGGTGGATTAAACAGTTCCACCAGAGATATATATTATATATCGAGAGAACTCTGTGTGCAAGAATGCTCACAGCTCCTTATAAATTGAACTACTGAGAATACAGGGAAATGCTAAAGATTTTGCTTACAAAGATTTCTCTGTTTTTGTATCTCAGCTCTCTTATTTTTATTTGCTACGTTCTTGGTTTATATATATTACCAAGATTATAAAGTCAAAAAGACTGAATAAATATAAAAACTATCAGTCTTAAGCTTTGCTACTTTTCGTCCTCTATTACCCAGTTAATAGGCTTCCACGGTAGATTTTTATACATCTCGACGGTTGTGCTCGGCTTTCACTGTTCAACTGTTGTTTGAATTCTTTATATGATCATCCGTTGGACTTTACGAACATCCGTTGGATATATGATAATCCGTCGACTTTCTGAACATCTGTTGATGGCTTCATTGATCATCCGTCGACTGCTATATTAAACATCCATTGATAGTCATTTGATCATCCGTTGATGGCTTTGTTAATCATCCGTTGGTAGCTATTTTGGCACTTGACTTCATTTCACTTATACAGAATTACAAGACATCATTTATATACAATTAATCAACCTATTCTGCATATCTAGTTAAAGTCAACATGACTTATAGGCTACTACAGAATCTATACAAAGATGTATACAAAACTGTGCTACAGACTCATTATTACATAAGCTACTCACTCGATGGATAATAAGTCAACATCCGTCGGGACTATAATGAGTTATCCATCGGGACTATAATTCTTATCCGTCGAGTGCTACATTATTTCACTAAGTAAAATCTACTTAGATGTTTTGTTTATGAAATCATCAAGTACACAACATATGCACAACAATCTCCCCAATTTATGTCTACTGGAATTGTAGCCATAAATTAAGAGATACTTGATGATAACAAAACATCATAAACATACAGCTTTAAAGACAAGTAGATAATACTGAAAGTGCTTCAATTAATCAAAATGTTCAAAGTTTGGCTCACAGTCATTTCAAGATGCTCCTCTAGCCTGAGCAGATTTTTCTAGTTTCTTGAAGATCCGGATCTTCTTCCAAGCTTCCTGTTGTTTTCATCAATCTGATTTTGGAGCTGCCTATGGAATTCGAGTTCATCACATTCTGAGAGATCTAGCTTTTCTTGCATTTCCAAGAGAGTCTCATTGCTAGAGATACTCAATTGGTCTTCTAACCTAAAGAATCTTCTCACACCTTTCTCATCTATGAACTCCATGAGCCAGTAGGGCCTTAGATGCACTTTTCTCCCTGTGTATGGGATGCTTAGAGTCTTTGGGAGTGCATCTTTAGCTCTAATACTCCTTAGTTCTTCAATCTTCTTCAATACTAGTCTTCTTGCAGTGACATTGAACCCAAAGTTCTTCTTGAAGGATGAATAAACTTTAATCAGTATAGCTTGGCTCTCTTGAAGAATCCTGTGAAGTGGCCACACAATCTCCTTTCTTCCTTTGTACTTGAACACTAACCTTTCAGGTAGGTTTCTGTATGCATCAATTCCCCTCACTTCATCTAGTTCATCCAGATAAAGATTTAGATCTAAAAACTCTTTAATGTCACACAAGTACAAGTAGTCTCCCCTGTTGACTTTGGGTTGAGCTTTAACTACTGATTTGGATTTGAGAGGTGACAGCTTCACTTTCTTGACTGCCCTTGACTTTGTCCTTTTTGGATTGCTAAGGATTGGTAAACTGAAGTTAGGAATTGGTATGTTATCCCACTCTATTGGCTCATCCTTGGGCACAATAGGTTCACCATGAATATTCCTGTAGGGATCCACCACCCTTATATCTTCAAATACCACAGAGGGCTTTGATGCTTGAGTTGTAGCTGGTGTGGGTACCTTAGGAAATTGATCTTCCAATTCTTTGTCAATAATATCCAGTTTCCTTTTTGTTCTTCTAGCCAATTCTTTCTTTCTTGGAGATTTCTTCTGTTCTTCAATTTGCTTCTTTGATTCAGCAGCTTCAGATGGTTGAGAGGGAATTTGTTGAGATGAATTCACAGCCTGTAGCTTGGCCAAGATAGCAATCTGCTCTTTCTTTTGTTTAGTCTTCTTTGCATCTAGAGCAGCTTGCTTCTTTTCCTGCTTTAATCTTGCCTTTTCTTCTCTCTTTGCTTGAGCAAATTGTGGATGTCCAGCTACCACACAAATTTCTTTTCCATTTCTGAATATTTTAGCAATTCTCCTTTTTGAAGTTGAATCAGCTGGATCTTTATAAAAGATAATTGATCTTGACAGAAGCTTCTTCTCGTCAGGCTTGGGTGTCTCATACACAGTGTCCAAGGGGTTCTTCAAAGATGATTTTGGATAGTTTGCCCTTGGTTTAAGAATTATTTCAGCCTTTGGAGACTTGATGCAGGAAGATTGTCCTCTTTCCAGATAATTCATGCTCATCTCATTCACACTAATTTTCTTGACTTGAGAGTGATGGATGGCTGACTTAACTGGCTCCTTGACAAGTTCAAACTTTTTATGTATCTCCTCATCAATCTTATCCCAGTTGATCAAACTCAACTTTCCTTTCTCAGCAACTTTCAAGTTTGTTGCTGCTGCTTTAATTAGATCTATACCATCTGCAACTGGTGGCTTGGAGACAGTAATTGAAGGTACAATTACTTTGATGATTTGAACTTGAAGTTTCTCCCCCTCACTTGGTCCTTTATCCCCCTTACTTGGTTCTCTCTCCCCCTTTTTCTTATCATCAAGTTGAGGAGTTAGGCCTTGTGCTTTAGCCAGTTACATGAGAAGATTTGTCTGAGACTATTGATTTTGAAGAAGGATGGCCACATAATTCTCAATAACTTGAACTCTATCTTCCAGTTTAGCCAGCTTCTTTTCAGAATCTGATTCTCTCCTCAGTCTCAGTAATAGATCCTGCATGGTACCATATGGCATGACTGAATCCAGCTTCTCAGAATTGTAGGTCTTCAAGTCAGCTATATCCTTTTTGATTTCATCTACACTCAGATTCTTTCTGACTTGTTGTAGCTTCATTAGATGTAAAGAATCTAGGTGAGCTTGAAGAACAGCCTTGGTACCGGCATTTGAGCTCTTCTGAATGGCCTTTTGGATAGTCATGATTTGTTTGACCAAGGATACATTGAATTGTCCAGGTGTGGATTCCTTAGTCAAGGCCCATTCAGGTAGATCAGGAATAGAACTTGGGCCTTCATCTCCCCCTCAGTTCATGCTTCCATCAAATGAAATAGAGTCATCATCATTAGAATTTACTCCAAATTATTCAGATGACTCATCAACTGTAGGAGGCATTAAATTGACAGCGGCTTTATCCCTTTTTAGAGATTCTGAAGTATGCACCAAATTTAATGTCTTTTCTGCCTCCTCATTGCCCTGAGCAGCCAACAATTGATAGAATGACACAGGATGAGTAAAAGTGTCAGCATCCAAGGAAATGTTATCAATTACAGCCTTGTAATTTTGCTGAAATTGTCTTTCCTTTTCAGCATCATCCACAATCATTGACTCATGAGCAATGGCTGTATCCACCCTTATTACTTCTGTACCTGCTTTTCTCTCATAATCTCTCTTTTGTTGCATTAGGGTCTCACCCTGGCTCCCCACCCTCACACCCTCACCTTCACCTACTAAGGTGGGACTCCTCTCACTCACTTTTGCCAATCCTGAATAAATGGATTGCTAATTTACAATCTTTTCCTCTCCTTTTTCCTGGGAGCAACCCAGCCTCTCACTCAATACACTCTCCTCTCTCAGTCCTAAGAGTGACTGTACAACCACTAAATCTTCTGTACTTGAAATAATTGAAGTTTGAATTTGTGCAGAGATACTCGACGGATAAGTGATATCCGTCCAGTGAGTGGTAATGCTATCCGACGGATAACTGCTGTAAGGCTTATCCGTCGGGATACAATCACTACTCGACGGATGAACAATATCCATCGAGAGAGAAAAAATGAATGAGGTGGGAAGAGAAACTATTGTTGACTCTGTGTTGATTGATTGGGGCACAGATGTCACAATAGTATCTGAAAGAATTGGCAGGTGAGCCAACAAATCATCTAAAAGATGATGCTCACTTGCACTAGATTTTGGCTTCCCCAACAGAGTTAAAGAAGGGAAATCAGGATTTGAAGTGTTTATCATATCCACTTCCAGAGAGTTTTTTGGTGAGTATGGTGTTTCAGATGCTTCTATTATTAGAGATTTTGGCTGTGACTCCACATTTATTGGAGCCACATCAAACTGAATTTGAGAGAGTGCAGGGACTGTGTCTTTAGTACCAGTTTGCACTGTGTGTGTGCCCTGTGCATCCCCAGAGGTTTTAGATTTCTTCTTTCTTGTGTAAGTTTGGGGTGAGCTTGTGTCCCTAACCCTTTTGGCCTGTGCTCTTGGCTAAGAGCTTTGTTCAATAACTGTATCCTTTTGGGAGGATTCAGCTAGAAGTGAGCTTTTATCCTTTTTAAGCACTGCAGTTTGTTGGGAAACTGCAGTGTGGCTAGGCTGGGATTCACTCAACTCTCCAACCTTATTCTTGGGGTTTCTTTGATGTTCACCCATTCCCTCACCTGACTTTCCCTCCTTCACACTCCCCTCTTTTGCTTTTGTGGATTTGTCAACTGGCATCTTTTGAGAGATGTCAGGGGGGTTTTCTTTGATTTAGATTTGGAAATTGTAGAGGGTTTGGAGGCTTTTGGTAGGCAACTGTTTGGTCAATGGCACAGTTGCCATAGCTACTCCTGAAGTCAAAGAAATAGTGGAGGTTGGAATAGTTGTAGGGATGGATGAACTTATCTCACTTACCTGAGGTGCCTGCATTACAGGAAAATAGAACATTGGCACATCCCTGTGATGGTTGGCTCTGTTCAAATCTACAATGAGTCTTCTCTCTTGAACCCAACAAGCCAGTTTGTTGTTTGGGTTCTCAAGCACAATCTCTTGACATAGATGGTCAGCCAATAACATGAAAAATCTAGCATAATACACATTCTTTCCTCTTTTAGCTAACTCACCTAGTTTAAAACCTAACTCAAACCAGACAAGGTCACTGATATTATAAAATTTATCTGTAACTAGCATGTATATCATGTTAAGCATGGAAATATTCACTGAATCAAAATTACTGACTTTTCCAGAGAAAACTTTAGTAACCACATCACACAAGAAACTCCACTCCTTCCTAAGACCCAATCTCCTAATATCACTTAGTTTAGTAGTAAGAAGTGCATAATGCATGGAATTAAGCATATTGATAATATCAGTGTCATTGTGTGGTGAAGTCACATTATTATCAGGAATTTTGAAACATGCTTTTATTACATCACTATTGATACAGATTTCATTACCTTTGATGGTTAGAGTGATGGTCTTGTCAGCAGAGTTGTAGATAGAAGTGGTCTACATCTCTTCAACAACTTCACAGAAGATTGTGGGTGACTCCAGCATGGCGTAATTTAGCTTGCAATTCTTCACAAAGTCCATCATCTTGTGATAATCCTCTGATTGCTGAATACCCTTATTGACCAAAGCAGTGAAGTTGTTCTTTTCATAATTGAACCCAGTTTGATACATAATCTTTACTACAGGTGCCATTGTTAGAGAATGAAAGCTTGAAGAGAAGGAGAATATTTGCTTGAGAGAGAATGAAATAAAAGCAGTTGAATTTGAGAATGATAAAAGAAAACAATTGCTATGAAATAAGCTTTTATACTATCTCAAAAATAACTGATAAAAAATAATAAAGTAAAGTAAATTAACCAATAGAAATTGCCTAAAATAGCCGTTTAAAAGTAAACTGTAAAAATTCCACCCATTATCCGTCATGTAATGCTTACAAACAGTAAGTATACTCGATGGATAATGTTCAGGGAATTAACGGCTGAGATTTAGACAATTAGACGGATGAGGATAAACTGATATCCGTCGAGACATAAAGTATTCTAGAAAAATAATTGACTTTTATTAGCAAGTAGTATATCGACGAATGACTAAACTCGATGGATAAGGGTATCCGTCGAGATGCAAATTTTGACTTAACCAAAATTTCATCCAAGACTTAAAAATCAACTAAATTTCTGGCTACATTACAACTTGCAAAATAACTCGGATAAATTTAAGAGTAATTAAGCATACCTAACTCACTTACCAACCTTGAAAAGATGGATTCATCCAGTGGCTTGGTAAAGATATCTGCAAGTTGCTTTTCACTTGGAACAAAATGTAATTCCACAGTACCATTCATCACATGTTCCCTTATGAAGTGGTACTTGATGTCTATGTGCTTTGTCCTTGAATGTTGCACTGGATTTTTAGTGATGGCAATTGCACTTGTGTTATCACAGAAAATTGGAATCCTCTCAACTTGAAAACCATAGTCTAGCAATTGATTTTTCATCCATAAAATTTGTGCACAACAACTGCCAACATCAATATATTCAGCTTCAGCTGTAGAAGTAGAAACTGAATTTTGCTTTTTACTGAACCAGGACACAAGCTTGTTTCCTAGAAATTGACAAGTTCCTGTTGTGCTCTTTCTATCAATTCTACAACCTGCATAATCTACATCTGAATAACCAGTTAGATCAAAACCAGAATCTCTAGGGTACCAAATGCCAAGTTTTGGTGTTCCCTTGAGATATCTGAAAATTCTCTTAATAGCTATCAAGTGAGATTCTCTAGGATCAGCCTGAAATCTAGCACATAAATATGTAGCAAACATTATATCTGGCCTACTAGCTGTTAAGTACAGAAGTGAGCCAACCATGCCTCTATAACTTGAAATATCCACAGACTTTTCAGTAGTGTTTAGTTCAAGTTTAGTTGCAGTGGCCATGGGAGTTTTTGCAGATGTGCAATCCATTAGATCAAACTTCTTTAAAAGATCAAAAATATATTTAGTTTGACTAATGAATATTCCATCACTAACTTGCTTAACTTGCAAACCAAGAAAGTAAGTTAGTTCTCCCATCATACTCATTTCATACTTACTTTGCATCAATTTGGCAAACTTTTTGCAAAGTTTCTCATCTGTAGAGCCAAAAATAATATCATCTACATAAATTTGAACAAGTATACTAGAGCCATTAACATTTCTGAAAAATAAAGTTTTATCTACAGTACCTCTTGTGAAATGATTTTCCAAAAGGAACTTTGATAAAGTGTCATACCAGGCTCTAGGTGCTTGCTTCAGTCCATAAAGTGCTTTCAGAAGACAATAGACATATTCTGGAAAATTTGGATCTTCAAAACCAGGGGGTTGACTAACATACACTTCTTCCTCCAAATCTCCATTTAGAAAGGCACTTTTGACATCCATTTGATAGACCTTGAAATCGGCATGGGCTGCATAGGCTAAGAAGATTCTAATGGCTTCAAGTCTTGCAACAGGAGCAAAAGTTTCATCAAAATCTATTCCTTCTTGCTGACAATAACCCTTAGCAACCAATCTAGCTTTATTCCTGATTACTATGCCATTTTCATCCATCTTGTTTCTGAATACCCACTTGGTGTCAATTGGATTCTTTCCTTTAGGCTTGGGTACCAGCTTCCATACATTATTCCTTTCAAATTGGTTTAGCTCCTCCTGCATAGCTAAAATCCAACAAAGCTTCTTCTACCTTCTTTGGTTCTTTCTTTGACAGAAAGTTGTTGTATAGACATTCTTCCTGAGTTGCTCTTCTTGTTTGAACTCTAGAAGAAACATCACCAATGATAAGCTCAAAGGGGTGATCTTTTGTCCATTTCCTTTGTTGAGGTAGATTAGCTCTACATGAAGAGACCTCATGATTGTCTTGATGTGTGATTGAGTTTTGATTGCTAGAAACTCCCCCTGAGTTTGTGGATCTTTGATTTGAGAAAGGGGAATTTTCTATAGGTGATCTGTCTTGACCTCCTGCTCCTTTTGATAACCCGACGGATGGTGAATTTTGAGCACCGACGGATGAGGCAGGTTGTCTTCCGACGAATAACACAGATTGCCTTCCGATGGATGAAGCATTATGCAACTCGACGGATGTTGAGTTTTGTGCTTCATTGGTGGTAGATTTGTCTGCATTATCCTTAGACACTATTTCTTGATCACTCTCATCATCACTGTCATCAATAACCATCTCCACATTGTCGAATTTGAGGCTCTCATGGTAATCTCCATCTTTCAGTCCTTCAATCTTTTTATCATCAAACACAACATGTATAGATTCCACAACAATGTTGGTTCCTAGATTGTAGACTCTATATGCTTTACCAACAGCATATCCAACAAAAATTCCTTCATCTGCTTTAGCATCAAACTTCCCATTTTGATCAGTTTGATTTCTCAGGATATAGCATTTGCAACCAAAGACATGAAGAAAGTTTAGAGTTGGCTTCTTGTTCTTGAACAATTGATAGGGAGTTATGCATCTTGCTTGATTAATCAGAGAAATGTTCTGAGTGTAGCATGCAGTATTTACAGCTTCAGCCCAGAAATATGTTGGTAGTTTAGATTCTTCAAGCATTATCCTTGCAGCTTCTATAAGTGATCTGTTCTTCCTTTCCACTACTCCATTCTGTTGTGGAGTCCTTGCTGCTGAAAACTCATGCAGAATCCCATTTTCTTCACAAAATGCTCTCATGACAGAATTGTTGAACTCAGTTCCATTGTCACTCCTGATTCTTCTAACTTTGAAATCAGGATGATTGTTGACTTGCCTTATGTGATTGATGATGATTTCACTAGCCTCATCTTTAGACTTTAGAAAATATGTCCAAGAGAACTTTGAGAAATCATCTACAATTACTAGGCAAAATCTTTTCCTTGAGATGGACAATACATTGACTGGTCCAAACAAATCCATGTGAAGCAGTTGCAAAGGCTCTTCAATTGCTGAATCAAGTTTCTTCCTGAATGATGCTTTAATCTGCTTCCCTTTCTGGCAGGCATCACACATCCATCCTTTGTAAACTCCACAAGAGGAATGCCTCTTACTAGTTCTTTTTTTACCAGTTCATTCATGGTCTTGAAGTTTAAATGGGATAGCTTCTTGTGCCATAGCCAACTTTCATCCTGACTTGCTTTACTGAGAAGGCAAGTTACAGTTCTGCTTTGGATGAGTGGAAATCAGCTAGATACACATTTCCTCTTCTCACACCAGTGAGAACCACTTTGTTGCTTTGATTATTAGTCATAACACAGGCTTCTTTGTTGAAGGTTACTGAATTTCCTTTGTCACAAAGCTGGCTGATACTCAACAGATTGTGTTTGAGACCATCCACTAAGGCAACCTCCTCAATGATGACAGTGTTCTTTGAAATCAAGCCATATCCCACAGTATAACCCTTGCTGTCATCTCCAAAAGTAATACTTGGGCCAGCTCTCTCCTTAAACTCTGTGAGCAGGGTAGAATCACCAGTCATGTGTCTAGAACAACCACTATCCAAGTACCAAAGATTCCTTCTGTTTCCCTGCACACATCAAAATCAAATCAAGTTGATTTTGGTACCCAAGTTGAAAGTGTTTGTCCTAAATCCAATCATGTATGATGAGTTAGGAAGAACTTTCTTGTATTCCTATTTGATTTCATTTTGAATTAATAAAAGACTTGTTATATTTTTATGGGCTTTATCTATTTAAAGTGTATTAAATAAGATGTTCCATAGTTTAGAGTAAAGCTTCTAGAATTATAATGAGATTATAATAATGGGATTTAGAAGATGACAACTCTGGACTTAAACAGTTCCTGATCATAGGATAACTAATCGGATGTTAGTGGATCCGTAAAGATTGGTACATACTATGCTTGCTCCCTTTAAGAGGATGTCTGTTCTCATAGGCATTTGTGTGGTGACACTATAGCTGGTATGTAGGTGCTTATTAGGGAATAAGTTCACTGAACATGACTTGATAAGTTGAACAACTAATGGAGATTACTCACGTGTCAATAGTTATACACTGAGTGATAGTTGTACAAGTGTCCTTAGACTTGAGATCGTTAAAGGTATCTTATATATAATGAACTGTGCTTTAGTTTAGTCCTTAGTCTCAAGGACATCCATTAGGTCTATTCTGGGCATAGGGATTTGTGTATAGAGATAGTTAACGTCAATAGAGGATCTACCCCTTCCAGTATAGGAAGAGAATATCCTATGTTATTCTTAGTATGCGAGTTCTGGAATCTCTGGCCAGAGTGTATGAAATTAGAAAGGAGTTTCTAATTTGCATGAATATGAACTTTGCATTATGAATAAGAAATCATATGATTAAATTTGATAGGCTTGACACAAGATCCATGCCTTGTATTTAATTGGGATATTATAAGGGTAGAAGAAATTCATTATACGGTAACTAGTCACTGACAGGTTCTTGATATTCTAAGCAGTGAATTCATATTATCCGGATAGTCGCGATATGTTGAGAAGCATCACTCACGATGTAGAATAAATATAATTAATCAGTTAATTATATTTAGTGAATTTTAATATTCATATAAATAATTAATAAAAGTTTATTATTATTTATTTCTACTACCGGCATAATATTGAACCTACAGGGTCACACCATAAAAGAATATTTTCTTTGATGAAATAATGAGAGAGAGAATTATTTTCTAAATAGTTAAGAAAAGAAATAATGATTAAAATAGTTTTAATTATTATTAAAGCATTTTATGAAGATAAAATGTGGGGGGTTAATATATATAAAGATATATTATAAAACCCTAGGAGAGTCCTATAAATAGAATGAGATGGATGGCTCAAAAATATAACACACACAATTTTGGTTTTGTGAAAACCCTAGCCTCCATCTTCTTCTTCTTCTCTCTCTCTCCCAAAAACTCCATTTTATAAAAGCTTAGTTTTATAAAAAGGTTCATTGAAGCGGATTGTTCTTGGTGGATACCGGTAGAGTGCTTCACATACTGAGGAGCAACTGCTAGCACTCCAATTTTATAAAGCTTCAATTCACGAGGTATGGTTTCGATTCCTTAGTTTTTCCCTTTTATACGTTTTTCTATATGTGCGGTATATGGTTTTTACGGAATAAATGTTATTTCGTGCTTCTGCTCATCCGTAAATTCCATCATTGGCATCAGAGCTAGGTTCTGCATATAGAGATTCATATAAAAAATTTCAGATTTTTTAATGCATGTTTGGATTTATTATGATTTTTGCAAGTTTATTTGGATTTAATTATGAATTAATTCGAAATAATTTTTGCATGAGATTTTGACTACTGATCTGGGTTCTACAAGTGTTGTAGATCATCTAGGTATTTTTTTTCATAATTTTGTGATGTGTAGATTATTTGTTATAAATTTTTAAAAATTGTTTTAATTAAAATTCATGAAATAATTATGCATGTGAATAATTATGATTAAAATTTGCACAAGGACCCATGGCTGATCTGGTATTTTTCTGCTACTCCCTGATTTGAGAAATCATATTATTTTGATTTTTATTAATTTATTAATTAAATATTAATTAATTTATTAATAATAAAATTAAAATAATAAATTAATAAAGAGTTATTAATGAGGGAGTAAAGGGAAAGGGGGGTTACATCTCCTAAATTGTAACAGCAGCAGAAAGGCAACAGGCATTAGCAGGGAAAAAGAAGAAAAAAAACCTGCTATCGGTTGGCTACTGCAGGCGCGTGCAGCGCACGCGGGGCGGGGGGGTGTGTTGCGCATTCCGTGAATGCGTTACACACTGTTGCGCATTTACGGAATGCGTTACATGCGTAAATGGCTCAACAGTGTTGTAACGCATTACGTACATGCGTTACAGCCCGTATGTCCACATTAAATTTGATTTTTTGGGAGTTTCGTAACTCCGTTTTGGGCGTGTAATTTATCGTTGGATTCGTTTTTCCGAGACGGATCTAATGGAGTGGTCAAATATTTTTTATATAAAAGTTTTGAACTGTTTATATTCCCGAAAGTGTTTTAAAGCATGTTTTAATTGTTTCAATTGCTTTTAAATGCTATAATAAATCCATACATCATTATATCAATGTGTGACATGATATTACTAGCATGCTTACTTGTTTATTTATTTTTATATATGAGATATATGCCTGTGTTTACCATGCGATGATAGATTTAGGTGAACTTAAATCAATATAAGGCGTGCTCTAGAAAATCTAGAATAGGAATCGTTTCTTGCCTTGACAATAATATTATGAATACAATCATGAGATTCTTGTGTTTATGAAACACGTAATTAAATATGAATTTTCAATTTTGAGAGAAAGGATGATTCTGTCAACAACAGATTTCTATCTGTAATAAAGGGTTATTAAGTGACGCCTCTTGACAATGCTCCACCCGATCTGGGAATCATCTGATTATCGATTATTGATTTGAAATATTTAATTTAAAAGGAAGAATCTCTTTATAATATGATTATGATTGTAACGTAATATAATCCCTCTAAAATTAAATAATATCAAGTAGTAATTGGCCAATGACACAACGGGCTTGTGTCGGTCATAGCCTTCTAACATGATAGAAAGTGGTTCTTATTTTTAAATCATTGTCGTTTCGTGCTATAGCCGAGGGCTTTGATTTCGAAATAAGGAATACTTGTCTATTACATAGAGATGTGTACATTGAATTAGAATCTAAAGGTCGTTACGTGCCACAGCCGTGGGCCGTTGGAGACTGATTCAATTGTACGGAATGTTGGGTTAGACTTGACTTAGAATATTGAGTTTGTCGTGCCACAGCCGTGACTCAATTATTCAAGAGGCTAAAATTATATTAGGGAATAACATAAGATGTAATTGACAAGAGTTGTCTGCCTATTGAACATCACATGACGTTTTGTGCTAAAGCCGAGGTTGTGTAATGGGATGTAGGATCCCTATTCCCACTAGCATTATGAATGCCTAATTTTCACTTAGGGGGTGTATAAATTAGATAAACTAGTGGGAGCCACTTATGAATAAAGACCCAATTCATATAATGTTTTGAAATAAAAATGAATATTTGCTAAGTGTTGTTATGTGTTTATCATTTACAGATTTACTGTATTCGTTATGTCTTCTGCACTATCACTCCGGAGTATACTAGATGCTCACAAGTTGACTGGTCCTAATTTTGCTGACTGGCTTCGAAACTTGAGAATTGTTCTCAGGGTGGAGAAGCTAGAATAAGTGCTTAACTCACCTAAGCATACTGAACCTGCTAACGATGCACATAATGATGAACATGTTGTGTATCGTAAGTGGATAGATGATGCAAATGTTGCTCAATGCATCATGCTAGCTTCCATGAACATTGAGCTACAGAAGCAGCATGAGCATATGGATGCTCACACTATCCTTATGCATCTACAAGAGTTATATGATGTTGCAGGGAGGACAGCTCGATATGAGATATCGAAGGAGCTGTTCGGTTGTAGGATGTCTGAGGGATCATCCGTGAATGACCATGTACTTAAGATGATCAATTTGATTGAACGTCTTGGACAACTTGGTTTTGCCATGGATGGGGAGCTGAGCCAAGACTTGGTCTTGCAATCACTTCCAAGTTCATTTTCGCAGTTTGTTGTAAACTTTCACATGAATAAGCTGGATGTCAGCCTGGCTGAACTCCAAAACATGTTGAAGACTGCGGAATCGAATTTTCCCCTTAAGAAGAGCTCTGTTCTTCTAATTGGTGAAGGTTCCAATCCTAAGAAAAGGAAGAAGAACCCTTCCAAGAAGAAGAAAGTAGGTGAGAAAAAGCCTGTTCCACCAAAAGCTGAAGACCCCAAGAGCAAAGCTGTTTGCTTTCACTGTAACAAGGTGGGGCACGGGAAGAGGAACTGCAGGGTTTACCTTGCAGAATTGAAGAAGAAGAAGGGTAGTGAGACTACCACTTCTTCTTCAGGTATGTTCATGATTGAAGTTAATATGTCATTAAATCAAATTTCTACTTGGGTATTAGATACCGCCTGTGGTTCTCATATTTGCAATTTGTTGCAAGGACTAAGGAGAAGTAGGACTCTTAAGGAAGAGGAGGTGATTCTACGGATGGGAAATGGAGCAAGAGTTGCTGCTGAAGCTGTAGGATCATTTCATTTACATATGCCTACGGGCAAGACCATTGTTCTAAATAATTGTTATTTTGTTCCTTCGATTGTGAGGAATATTATTTCTATTCCCATGTTAGACTTGGATGGATTTTCGTTTGTTATTCAGAATAATAAATGTTCAATTCTTAGAGATAACGTTCTTTATGGAAGTGGTATTTTAAATAATGGTTTGTATGTATGTGACGTAGAGCATGATTTACTACAAATTGAATATACTAATAAAAGAAAAAGGGATGATGAAAATATCACTTTTTTGTGGCACTGCAGACTTGGTCATATTAGTGAAAATAGACCGCGGACATTGCATAAGGAAGGGTTACTTGACCCTTTTGATTTTAAATCATATCCTACATGCGAGTCTTGTCTATTGGGTAAAATGACCAAATCTCCATTTAGTGGACATGGAGAGAGGGCTGCAGATTTGCTAGGATTGGTACACACAGATGTATGTGGACCAATGTCTACGCAAGCCATGGGTGGATTTTCATACTTCATTACTTTCATAGATGATCGATCTAGATTCGGATATGTGTATTTGATGAAACACAAGTCTGAAGCCTTTGAAAAGTTCAAAGAATATAAGCATGAAGTGGGGAAACAAACCAAACATAGTATTATAACTCTTCGATCAGATCGAGGTGGTGAATACTTGAATGGAGAGTTTCTAGATTATCTCAAAGAAAATGGTATAGTCTCCCAATGGACTCCTCCATATACTCCACAGTTGAATGGGGTATCTGAAAGAAGAAATAGAACTTTGTTAGACATGGTTCGGTCCATGATGAGTTATGCGAATCTTCCAGTATTCCTGTGGGGTTATGCATTGGAAACCTCGGCATATTTATTGAATAAGGTGCCTTCCAAATCTGTCCCTAAAACTCCATATGAGATATGGAAAGAAAGGAAATCGAGTCTTAAACATGTTAAGATTTGGGGATGTCCAGCTTATGTCAAGAAAGTTGACCCAGATAAGCTGGAATCTCGATCCGTAAAATGTAGTTTTGTGGGATATCCTAAAGAGACTTTAGGGTATTACTTTTACACCGATCATAAGGTGTTTATCTCCAGACATGCTACCTTCTTGGAAAAGCAGTTTATCCTTGAAGGAAACAGTGGGAGCAAAATTGAACTTGATGAAGTTCAAGAAGCACAAACTACTACGGATCAAATGGAAACACCTGTTCAGACTGAACAACCTTCTATGGAACAGCCCATTCGTAGGTCAGGGAGAGTGTCTCGCCAACCTGAGAGGTATTATGGCCTTGTCATTGAGAATGACAATGAGCTGTTAATCATTGATGATGATGACCCTATGACCTATAATGAGGCTATGAGTAGTGTTGACTCAGAGAAATGGCAAAGTGCCATGAAATCCGAAATAGAATCTATGTATACCAATCAAGTATGGACTTTGGTTGAAGCACCTGAGGGTGTGAAGCCTATTGAGTGCAAATGGGTATACAAAAGAAAGATTGGAGCAGATGGCCAGGTAGAGACCTATAAGGCCAGGCTCGTGGCAAAAGGATTCAAACAAAGACAAGGGATTGACTTTGATGAAACTTTTTCGCCTGTAGCCCTGTTAAAATCAATTCGGATTTTGCTTGCGATTGCTGCTTACTACGACTATGAGATCTGGCAAATGGACGTGAAAACGGCCTTCCTCAATGGGAAACTTGAAGAGGAAGTGTATATGACACAGCCAGAGGGTTTTCTTTTTAAGGGAAATGAACACCTAGTGTGTAAGCTGCTGCGAACCATATATGGTTTAAAGCAAGCTTCTCGTAGATGGAACATCCGTTTTGATGAGAAAATCAAAGAGTTTGGTTTTATCAAAAACATAGATGAACCATGTGTCTACAAGAAGGTTAGTGGGAGCGCGGTAACATTTCTTGTATAGTATGTGGATGACATACTTCTTATAGGAAATGATATACCGATGTTGTAATCAGTCAAAGTGTGGCTATCGAAGAACTTCACTATGAAGGACTTGGGAGAAGCATCCTACATTCTCGGTATGAAGATCTATAGAGATAGATCTAGAAGAATGATAGGTCTTACCCAGGGTACATACATCCAGAAAGTGCTTAAAAGGTTTAGCATGGAAAACTCCAAAAGAGGTCTCATACCGATGAGCCATGGAGTGTCCCTTTCCAAAAAGATGTCTCCTAAGACACCTGAGGAAAGAGAGCGTATGAGTAAGATTCCTTATGCTTCAGGAATAGGATCTATCATGTACGCAATGTTATGTACTAGGCCTGATGTTGCTTATTCAATCAGTGTGACGAGCAGATATCAGTCCAATCCAGGTGAAGACCACTGGAAAGCAGTGAAGAACATCCTTAAGTACTTGCGAAGGACTAAGGATATTTTTCTTGTTTTTGGTGGCGGATCTGAGTTGAAAATAGAGGGTTATACTGACTCTAGTTTTCAATCAGAAAGTGATGATAGCAAATCCATGTCAGGGTACGTGTTTACTCTGAACGGTGGTGCGATTAGTTGGAAGAGTTCCAAACAGTCTACAACGGCTGACTCCACAGCGGAAGCAGAATATATAGCTGCAAGTGAGGCTGCAAAAGAAGCCGTTTGGATGAGGAAATTTGTTTCTGAGTTGGGAGTTGTTCCTAGCATTGAGGAGCCTATTGTGTTGTATTGTGATAACAACGCAGCAATAGCACAAGCCAAGGAACCTAGGTCTCATAAAAATTCCAAACATGTTTTGCGACGCTTTCATTTGATTAGGGAAATCATTGAAAGAGGAGATGTCAAGATTGAGAAAGTTGACACACATAACAACGTAGCAGACCCACTCACAAAGTCATTATATCGGATTCACTTTGATCGTCATAAAGAAAAGATGGGTATTAGATACCAGGGTGATTGGCTTTAGTTCAAGTGGGAGATTGAAAGTGTTTGTCCTAAATCCAATCATGTATGATGAGTTAGGAAGAACTTTCTTGTATTCCTATTTGATTTCATTTTGAATTAATAAAAGACTTGTTATATTTTTATGGGCCTTATCTATTTAAAGTATATTAAATAAGATGTTCCATAGTTTAGAGTAAAGCTTCTAGAATTATAATGAGATTATAATAATGGGATCTAGAAGATGACAACTCTGGACTTAAACAATTCCTGATCATAGGATAACTAATCGGATGTTAGTGGATCCGCAAAGATTGGTACATACTATGCTTGCTCCCTTTAGGAGGATGTCTGTTCTCATAGGCATTTGTGTGGTGACACTATAGCTGGTATGTAGGTGCTTATTAGGGAATAAGTTCACTGAACATGACTTGATAAGTTGAACAACTAATGGAGATTACTCACGTGTCAATAGTTATTCACTGAGTGATAGTTGTACAAGTGTCCTTAGACTTGAGATCGTTAAAGGTATCTTATATATAATGAACTGTGCTTTAGTTTAGTCCTTAGTCTCAAGGACATCCATTAGGTCTATTCTGGGAATAGGGATTTGTGTATAGAGATAGTTAACGTCAATAGAGGATCTACCCCTTCCAGTATAGGAAGAGAATATCCTATGTTATTCTTAGTATGCGAGTTCTGGAATCTCTGGCCAGAGTGTATGAAATTAGAAAGGAGTTTCTAATTTGCATGAATATGAACTTTGCATTATGAATAAAAAATCATATGATTAAATTTGATAGGCTTGACACAAGATCCATGCCTTGTATTTAATTGGGATATTAGAAGGGTAGAAGGAATTCATTGTACGGTAACTAGTCACTGACAGGTTCTTGATATTCTAAGCAGTGAATTCATATTATCCAGATAGTCGCGATATGTTGAGAAGCATCACTCACGATGTAGAATAAATATAATTAATCAGTTAATTATATTTAGTGAATTTTAATATTCATATAAATAATTAATAAAAGTTTATTATTATTTATTTCTACTACCGGCATAATATTGAACCTACAGGGTCACACCATAAAAGAATATTTTCTTTGATGAAATAATGAGAGAGAGAATTATTTTCTAAATAGTTAAGAAAAGAAATAATGATTAAAATAGTTTTAATTATTATTAAAGCATTTTATGAAGATAAAATATGGGGGGGTTAATATATATAAAGATATATTATAAAACCCTAGGAGAGTCCTATAAAAAGAATGAGATGGATGGCTCAAAAATATAACACACACAATTTTGGTTTTGTGAAAACCCTAGCCTCCATCTTCTTCTTCTCTCTCTCTCTCCCAAAAACTCCATTTTATAAAAGCTTAGTTTTATAAAAAGGTTCATTGAAGCGGATTGTTCTTGGTGGATACCGGTAGAGTGCTTCACACACTGAGGAGCAACTGCTAGCACTCCAATTTTATAAAGCTTCAATTCACGAGGTATAGTTTCGATTCCTCAGTTTTTCCCTTTTATACGTTTTTCTATATGTGCGGTATATGGTTTTTACGGAATAAATGTTATTTCGCGCTTCCGCTCATCCGTAAATTCCATCACAAGTTTCCTTGGGTCCTGCCTTATTAGCTTTCTTCTTCTGTTTCTTAGGTCTTATCTCATTTGACTTAGGAATTTCAGATTCTTCCTTAGTCATTTGGGTTGGACCTTTGAAACCATTCAATGCAACAAAATTATCATGCATATTATGGCTAACAGGAAATGGCATGCTTGGTGTAAACATGTTATTCCAGTAAGGCATGCTAAATGGCATTTGAGGCATACTGTATGCAGCATAATATGGATTAGGTGCAAATGGCATATTAGCAAACTGTGCATTCATGTTCTGTGTAGGCATAGCATTAACAGGCATGGGAGGCATGGCATTCATGTTAGGAAATTGAAACTGAACTGACATGGGAGTAGGCATGGCAGATTTGCAATTAACAGACAAATGATTTACACTACCATATTTGACACAGATTTTTCTAGGAGCATATTTATCAGGTGTGTAGTTATTGTGTTTGTTAATCCCTACTTTACCATTCCTATTGTTTTTCCTTTTACTCTCTGTTTTTACCTCAATTTTCTCAAGTCTGTCACTTAACTGTTTGACAGTCATGTGACCAACATTAGCCTTTTTCCCTTTCTTAACTTGACTTGACTCTCCTGAAACAAAGTTCTTAGAAACAGACCCATACTTCTCATTCAGCTTGATTAGTTTGGCTTTGTTAATGGGCTTGCTCACAGCCGACGGATGAGGATTTTCATCTTTCGACGGATAACACTTTTTGTTATCCGACGGATAGTCCTCATCATTCGTCGAGTCTACATCTGTTAGCAAACCATCTACCAAATTAGGTTCTAGTTTCTCTTTGCTCTTTTTCCAGGCTTCATCACAAAAAGACTCAATTCCTTGAACTTTGGTGATTTGAGCATGGACATCCCTGGATGTTTTTCATGCTTTAATCACCTCTTGTTCACGCTCGAGCTGCTTCTTTAAAATCTCTTCCTTTTTCAAGGACTCAGTTAATTCCTCCTTGGCAATCTTACACTCAATTCTTAGTTTCTCAAAATCAACAAACTGAGACTCGAGCACATTATTCCTCTCACTTAAAAACAAGTTGTTTTCTTTGATTTTAGCATTTTCTTTAGTAAGAGACTTAAGTGTAATACGCAAATGATATAATTCTGTAGACATGTCATTTATGGCATCATTACACTCAGCTTTAGATAAATGTGCAAGGTTTGTAGTAATTACCTGATTACTTGAGGAACTTGTATCTGTTTCATCAGACTTGGCCATTAGGGCTAGATTGACATAGCTGACATCTTCATCTTCATCCAAACCATCTGCTGCCCAGTCATTCTGTTGTGTAATAAAAGTTCTTTCCTTTTGTTTGAGTAGATCAAAGTAGTTTTGCTTATAATCCACAGACTCAAACCTTTTCTTACTGGAATCTGACTTTCTACACTCATTTGTAAAATGCCCTGCCAAGCCACATTTGAAACATTTGAATTTTGACGTATCCGCCATGTTTCTATTTGGCTTGGCTGCTCCAATGTTCTTCTTGAACTTGAGCTTGGCAAATCTCCTGGAAAGAAATGCTAGGTGCTCATCAATGTCCTCCATGTCATCTTGGCTCAATGAATCTTCACTTTCTACTGCAAGCCCCTTGCCCTTATTCTCACAGACCTTAGAAGTTGACTCAACAGCTTCCATCTTCACTTCCTTCTCTATTTCCAAATCAGCAACTAGTGCAATGGATCCTCCTTTCTTCTTTCCTCTCTCCATCCTTTCATCTTGCTCTATCTCAAGCTCATAGGTCTTCAGGATGTCATACATTCTCTCCAAAGTAAACTCTTTAAAATCTTGTGAGTTTCTTAATGAGACTGTCATTGGTTTCCATTCCTTTGGAAGAAATCTAAGGAATTTCAGATTAGAGTCTTAATGAGTATTTAGTAGTTTTTGAAATCTTCTAAAAATGTCAGTGAGTGACTCACTTTCCTCATTGTGAAAATGCTCATACTGCTGAATCAAGAGCTGCATCTTGTTTTCTCTAACTTGCTCAGTGCCATCACAGATTATCTGTATAGTATCCCAGACTTCCTTGGCAGTTTTGCAGTTGATAATGTTGTCAAACATGTCTGCATCAACTCTATTGAACAGAATATTCATGGCCTTTTTATCCTTCCTGACTTGTTCAATGTCAGGATCAGACCATTCGTGCCTTGGCTTGGGAACTGATGGCTCGTTTCCTGTTGCAGCTCTCATTGGAACATGAGGGCCTCTTTCTATGCAGTCCACATAGGCCTCATCTTGAGAAAGCATATGAAGATGCATCTTTACCTTCTAACGATGGTAATTATCTTTATCTAGAAAAGGAATCTTGACTCCAACGTCTTTCTTGTTCATCTTGCTGAATTGTTTTGATATTTAAACTCTTTGTAGATTAAGAGCTTGCTCTGATACCAATTGTTAGTCCCTTAACAATATAGCAAGAATTACAGAAGGGGGGTTGAATGGAATTCTTGAACCTTTTTCTCGAAATAAAAATGTTCAACTCGAATATAGATCTAAGTGTTTTGATTAGCACAATGCGGAATAGAAACTTAATTGAATCAAGACATAAGTCATTAAAAACAAGAGTCTTTAAAAACTTTCTGGTGGATTTAAACAGTTCCACCAGAGATATATATTATATATCGAGAGAACTCTGTGTGCAAGAATGCTCACAGCTGCTTACAAATTGAACTACTGAGAATACAGGGAAATGTTAAAGATTCTGCTTACAAAGATTTCTCTGTTTTTGTATCTCAGCTGTCTTATTTTTATTTGCTACGTTCTTGGTTCATATATATTACCAAGATTACAAAGTCAAAAAGACTGAATAAATATAAAAACTATCAGTCTTAAGCTTTTCTACTTTTCATCCTCTATTACCCAGTTAATGGGCTTCCACAGTAGATTTGTATACATCTCGACGGCTGTGCTCAGCTTTCACTGTTCAACTACTGTTTGAATTCTTTACATGATCATCCGTTGGACTTTATGAACATCCGTTGGATATATGATAATCTGTCGACTTTCTGAACATCTGTTGATGGCTTCATTGATCATCCGTTGACTGCTATATTAAACATCCGTTGATAGTCATTTGATCATCCGGCGATGGCTTTGTTAATCATCCGTTGGTAGCTATTTTGGCACTTGACTACATTTCACTTATGCAGAATTACAAGACATCATTTATATACAATTAATCAACCTATTCTACATATCTAGTTAAAGTCAACATGACTTATAGGCTACTACAGAATCTATACAAAGATGTATACAGAACTGTGCTACAGACTCATTCTTGAAAGGAATATGTCCTAAGTCCAATCATGTATTAGGATTTAGGAATAACTTTTATGTAATATATTTTGATTTCATTGATATTAATAAAAGACTTGTTTTATTTTTATTACGGGCTCTATCTATTTAAGTGTTTAAATAAGATATACCATAGTTTAGAGTAAAGCTTTTTATGGATTATGATGAGATCATAATAGTGAGACCTAAAAGATGATAACTCTAAATTTAAATAGTTCCTGGTCATAGGATTACTAACTGGTAATTAATAATCTGCAAAGATCGGTACATACTATAATTGCTTCATTATCTGTTCTCATAGACATTTGTGTGGTGACACTATAGCTAGTATGTAGGTGCTTATTATAGAATAAGTTCACTGAACATTACTCGCACAGCTGAACAACTGATGGAGTTCACTCACGTGTCAGCAGTTGTTCACATAGTGATAGTTGTACAAGTATCCTTAGATTTGAGGTCATCATAGTCATCTTGTGTACACTGAACTATGCTTTGGTTTAGTTCTTAGTCTCCAGGGACAATTATTAGTGCTCTACTGGGTATAGGAATTTGTACACGAAGATAGTGTATGATCAATAAAGGATCTACCCCTTCCAGTGAAGGAAGCGAATGTTCAAGGCTGATCCACTTATGCTAGTTCAGGAATCTCTGGCCAGAGTGAATGAAATTAGAAAGGAGTTTCTAATTTGCATAGAACTAAGCATAGTAAATGGTAAGCAAGTGATTAAATTAGATAGGCTTGACACGAGATCCATGCCTTGTATTTAATCAAGACATTGTAGGGTAGAAGGAGTTTATTGTACGGTAACTATTCACTGAATAGGTTCTTGGTATTCTAAGCAGTGAATTCATATTATCCGGATAGTCGGGATATGCTGAGAAGTATCCCTCACGATGTAGAATAAATATGATTAATTAATTAATCATATTTAATAAATTAGAGAATTTATATAAATAATGATAAAATAGTTTTATTATTATTTATTTCTACTACCGGCTTAATATTGAACCTACAGGGTCACACCATAAAAGGAGAATGATTTAATGGTGGAGGAATTAATTAATAATGGCTAATAATTAATTAATTGGCAAATTTAATAATTGATTAAATAAGATTTAATTGATTATAAATTAATTAAAAAAAGTTCTTAATATTATTAATTAAGAATTTAATTTTTGGAAATTAAATTAAGAGAGAGAATTATTTCTAAAATGTTTAGAAAAATGATTAATAATTAAAAGGTGTTTTAATTATTAATGAGAATAATAAATGGGATAATAATAATAATACTTATGGGAAAATTTCAGCTGAAAATTTTGCCTATAAATATACTATTATAAACCCTATTTTAATTCTAACCCTAACCCAAAAATTTTATAAAACCTAATTCTCTCCACCTCCTCCTCCTCCTTAACGTCGTTTTCTTGGTGGATACCGGTGGAGTGCTTCACGTTTGAGGAGCAGCTGCTAAGGATCTCCGATCGTTGCTTTTGGATCGCATATTAAAGGTTAGTAATCGATCCCAATGTTTTTACCACGATTTATATGCTTTTATTTGGAATTTGTATGCGAAAAGTGTTTTACCATGCCTCCGCTGCGATTAAAAATCCAAACAATGGTATCAGAGCCTAGGTTGTATGCATATAGATCTGTGGTAAAAATTTCAGAATTTTATGTGCTTGTATGAATTTATTATGATTTTTACAAGTTATATCATGGATTAATTTTGCCTGATGAGAAATCGTTTCTCAGAATAATTTTGAATGTTGATCTGGGTTCTACAAGTATTGTAGATCGTCTGGGTATTTTTTCATAATTATATGATGTATAGATTTTTTATTATGAATTTCTGAAATTGTTGTAATTAAAATTCGTAATTAAATAAGTATATATATGTATATTCTGTTGTATATATATATATTTGTATATCTGATATGTTGTGCTGCTGCACGGAAACAAGCAAAGACAGAGAATGTCAGGCACGGCAATCGAGACGATGTCAGGCGGCGGCGAATCGCAGAAAGGGGAAATACCGCGCGTCGACCACGCGCTCGTGGGCCTCACGCGCTGGCGTGCCACGCGCGGCGCGTGGTAGACACGCGTTGGTGACGTCATGCTGACATCATCAGATGACGTCATGCTGATGTCAGCATAGGGTTCTGGGCGCGTGAAGCGCGTGGGCGCGTGGGCGGAGTTCTGACACGCGCCTGACAGCGCGTGTGCGCGTGGCCACGCGTGGGGGACCTTGTTTCGGCGCATGACGGCGCGTGCTAGCTCAGATTTGGGCGATTTTGGTGCCGTTGGATTCGTCTTTTCGAGACGCTTCTAATGGTATATTATATGATATTTTATGAAATTGTTTCGAACTGTTTATAGCTAACAGAAGTGTTTTTAAGCTATTTTTGACTATTTTAATTGCTTTTAAATGCTTCATGTGATACATAGAGATGTATAATGCTTAGACCTATATGCTAGATGATGTAACATGCCTGCCTTGATGTTTATTCATGTTTATATATGTGATATATGCTTAGTTTATCATGCGATGATAGATTTAGGTGAACTTAAATGAACATAAGGCGTTTGTTAGACAACCTAGTATAGTGAAATTGTTTCATAACCTTAATAACAATATTATGAATACAATCATGAGATTCTTGTATTTATGAAACACATAATTGAATATGAATTTTCGATATGAGAGAAAGGATGATTCTGTCAACAACAGATTTCTATCTGTAAGAAAGGGTTATTAAGTGACGCCTCTTGACAATGCTCCACCCGATCTGGGAATCATCTGATTATTGATTATTGATTTGAAATATTTAATTTAAAAGGAAGAATTTCTTTATAATATGATTATGATTGTAACGTAATATAATCCCTCTAAAATTAAATAATATCAAGTAGTAATTGGCCAATGATACAACGGGCTTGTGTCGGTCATAGCCTTCCAACATGATAGAAAAGTAGTTCTTATTTTTGAATCATTGTCGTTTCGTGCTACAGCCGAGGGCTTTGATTTCGAAATAAGAAATACTTGTCTATTACATAGAGATGTGTACATTGAATAAGAATCTAAAGGTCGTTACGTGCCACAACCGTGGGCCTTTGGGGACTGATTCAAATGTACGAAATGTTGGGTTAGACTTGACTTAGAATATTGAGTTTGTCATGCCACAGCCGTGACTCAATTATTCAAGAGGCTAAAGTTTGATTAAGGAATAACATTAGATGTAATTGACAAGAGTTGTCTGCCTATTGAACATTACATGGCGTTTCGTGCCACAGCCGGGGTTGTGTAATGGAATGTAGGATCCCTATTCCCACTAGCATTATGAATGCTTAATTTTTCACGTAGGGGGTTGAATAAATTAGATAAACTAGTGGGAGTCACTTATGAATGAAGACCCGATTCATATAGTGTTTTAAAATGAAATCGAATATTTGCTAAGTGTTGTTATGTGTTTATCATTTACAGATTTACAATATACATTATGTCTTCTGCACTATCACTCAGGAGCATACTGGATGCTCACAAGTTGATTGGTCCAAATTATGCTGACTGGCTTCGAAATTTGAGAATTGTTCTCAGGATTGAGAAGCTGGAATACGTGATTGACTCACCTAAGCCTACTGAACCTGCTAGTGATGCACAGAATGATGAACATATTGTGTATCGTAAGTGGGTAGATGATGCAAATGTTGATCAATGCATCATGCTAGCTTCCATGAACATTGAGCTATAGAAGCAACATGAGCATATGGATGCTCACACTATCCTCATGCATCTACAAGAGTTGTATGATGTGGCAGGGAGGACAGCTCGATATGAGATATCGAAGGAGCTGTTCGGTTGTAGGATGTCTGAGGGATCATCTGTGAATGACCATGTACTTAAGATAATCAATTTGATTGAACGTCTTGGACAACTTGGTTTTGCCATGGATGGGGAGCTGAGCCAAGACTTGGTCTTGCAATCGCTTCCGATTTCGTTCTTGCAGTTTGTTGTGAACTTTCACATGAATAAGTTGGATGTCAGCCTGCCTGAACTCCACAACATGTTGAAGACTGCGGAATTAAATTTTTCCCCTAAGAAGAGTTCTGTTCTTCTAATTGGTGAAGGTTCCAATCCTAAGAAAAGGAAGAGGAACCCTTCCAAGAAGAAGAAAGTAGGTGAGAAAACGCTGGTTCCACCAAAAGCTGATGACCCCAAGAGCAAAGTTGTTTGCTTTCACTGTAACAAGGTGGGGCACTGGAAGAGGAACTGCAAGGTTTACTTTGCAGAATTGAAGAAGAAGAAGGGTAGTGAGACTACCACTTCTGATTCAGGTATGTTCATGATAGAAGTGAATATGTCATTAAATCAAATTTCTACTTGGGTATTAGATACCGCCTGTGGTTCTCATATCTACAATTTATTGCAGGGACTAAGGAGAAGTAGGACTCTTGAGGAAGAGGAGGTGATTCTACTGATGGGAAATGGAGCAAGAGTTGCTGCTGAAGATGTAGAATCATTTCATTTACATATGCCTACAGGCAAGACTATTGTTTTTTAAATAATTGTTATTTTGTTCCCTCGATTGTGAGGAATATTATTCCCATGTTAGACTTGGCTGGATTTTCATTTATTATTGAGAATAATGAATGTTCTATTCTTAGAGATAATATTCTTTATGGACGTGGTACTTTAAATAATGGTCTGTATGAATGTGACATAATTTACTTCAGATTGAACAAACTAATAAAAGAAAAGGGATGATGAAAATCTCACTTCATTGTGGCACTGCAGTCTCCATTTAGTAGACATGGAGAGAGGGCTGCAAATTTGCTAGGAATGGTACACACAGATGTATGTGGACCAATGTCTACGCAAGCCATAGGTGGATTTTCATACTTCATTACTTTCATGGATAATAGATCTAGATTTGGATATGTCTTTGATGAAACACAAGTCTGAAGCCTTTGAAAAGTTCAAAGAGTATAAGTATGAAGTAGAGAAACAAACTAAACATAGTATTATAATTTTTCGATTAGATCGAGGTGGTGAATACTTGAATGGAGAGTTTCTAGATTATCTCAAAGTAAATGGTATAGTCTCCCAGTGGACGCCTCCAGATTGGTATCTGAAAGGAGAAATCGAACTTTGTTAGACATAGTTCGGTCCATGATGAGCTATGCAAATCTTCCAGTATTCCTATAGGGTTATGCATTGGAAACCTCAGCATATTTACTGAATAAGGTGCCTTCCAAATCTGTTCCTCAAACTCCATATGAGATATGGAAAGAAAGGAAACCGAGTCTTAAACACGTTAAGATTTGGAGATGTCCAGCTTATGTCAAGTAAGTTGACCCAGATAAGCTGGAATATCGATCCGTAAAATATAGTTTTGTGGGATATCCTAAAGAGACTTTAGGGTATTACTTTTACACCGATCATCGGGTGTTTGTCTCCAGACATGCTACCTTCTTGGAAAAGGAGTTTATCCTTGAAGGAAACAGTGGGAGCAAAATTGAACTTGATGAAGTTCAAGAAGCACAAACTACTACGGTTCAAGTGGAAACACCTGTTCAGACTGAACAACCTTCTGTGGAACAGCCCATTCGCAGGTCAGGGGGAGTGTCTCGCCAACCTGAGAGGTAATATGGCCTTGTCATTGAGAATGACAATGAGTTGTCGATCATTGATGATGACGACCCTGTGACCTATAATGAGGCTATGAGTAGTGTTGACTCAGAGAAATGGCATAGTGCCATGAAATCCGGAATGAAATCTATGTATATGAGATACAAAAGAATGATTAGAGCAGATGGCCAGGTGGAGACCTTTAAGGCCAGGCTTTTGGGAAAAGGATTCAAACAAAGGCAATGGATTGACTTTGATGAAACCTTTTACCTGTAGCCCTGTTAAAATCAGTTCGGATTTTGCTTGCGAATGCTGCTTACTACGACTATGAGATCTGGCAAATAGCCAGATGGTTTTCTTTCCAAGAGAAATGAAAACCTAGTGTGTAAGCTGCTGCGAACCATATGTGGTTTAAAGCAAGCTTCTCGAAAGATGGAACATTCGTTTTGATAAGACAATCAAAGAGTTTGATTTTATCAAAAACGTAGATGAACCATGCGTCTACAAAAGGGTTAGTGGGAGCGCGATAACATTTCTTGTGTTGTATTGAAATAGAGTTGACACACATAACAACATAGCAGACCCGCTCACAAAGCTACTTTATGAAAGTCACTTTGATCGTCATAAAGACAAGATGGGTATTAGATACCAGAGTGATTGGCTTTAGTACAAGTGGGAGATTGAAAGGAATATGTCCTAAGTCCAATCATGTATTAGGATTTAGTAATAACTTTTATGTAATATGTTTTGATTTCATTGATATTAATAAAAGACTTGTTTTGTTTTTATTACGGGCTCTATCTATTTAAGTGTTTAAATAAGATATACCATAGTTTAGAGTAAAGCTTTTTATGGATTATGATGAGATCATAATAGTGAGACCTAAAAGATGATAACTCTAAACTTAAATAGTTCTTGGTCATAGGATTACTAACTAGTAGTTAATAATCCGCAAAGATCGGTACATATTATGCTTGCTTCATTATGAAGGATGTCTGTTCTCATAGACATTTGTGTGGTGACACTATAGCTAGTATGTAGGTGCTTATTATACAATAAGTTCACTGAACATGACTCGCACAGCTGAACAACTGATGGAGTTCACTCACGTGTCAGCAGTTGTTCACATAGTGATAGTTGTACAAGTATCCTTAGACTTGAGGTCATCATAGTCATCTTGTGTACACTGAACTATGCTTTGGTTTAGTTCTTAGTCTCCAGGGACAATTATTAGGGCTCTACTGGGTATAGGAATTCGTACACGAAGATAGTGTATGATCAATAAAGGATCTACCCCTTCCAGTGAAGGAAGCGAATGTTCAAGGCTGATCCACTTATGCTAGTTCAGGAATCTCTGGCCAGAGTGAATGAAATTAGAAAGGAGTTTCTAATTTGCATAGAACTAAGCATAGTAAATGGTAAGCAAGTGATTAAATTAGATAGGCTTGACACGAGATCCATGCCTTGTATTTAATCAGGACATTGTAGGGTAGAAGGAGTTTATTGTACGGTAACTATTCACTGAATAGGTTCTTGGTATTCTAAGCAATGAATTCATATTATCCGGATAGTCGCGATATGCTGAGAAGTATCCCTCACGATGTAGAATAAATATGATTAATTAATTAATCATATTTAATAAATTAGAGAATTTATATAAATAATGATAAAATAGTTTTATTATTATTTATTTCTACTACCGGCTTAATATTGAACCTACAGGGTCACACCATAAAAGGAGAATGATTTAATGGTGGAGGAATTAATTAATAATGGCTAATAATTAATTAACTGGCAAATTTAATAATTGATTAAATGAGATTTAATTGATTATAAATTAATTAAGAAAAGTTCTTAATATTATTAATTAAGAATTTAATTTTTGGAAATTAAGTTAAGAGAGAGAATTATTTCTAAAGTGTTTAGAAAAAGGATTAATAATTAAAAGGTGTTTTAATTATTAATGAGAATAATAAATGGGATAATAATAATAATAATATTTATGGAAAAATTTCAGCTGAAAATTTTGCCTTTAAATATACTATTATAAACCCTATTTTTATTCTAACCCTAACCCAAAAAGTTTATAAAACCTAATTCTCTCCACCTCCTCCTCCTCCTTAACGTCGTTTTTTTGGTGGATACCGGTGGAGTGCTTCACGTTTGAGGAGCAGCTGCTAAGGATCTCCGATCGTTGCTTTTGGATCGCATATTAAAGGTTAGTAATCGATCCCAATGTTTTTACCACAATTTATATGCTTTTATTTGGATTTTGTATGTGAAAAGTGTTTTACCATGCCTCCGCTACGATTAAAAATCCAAACAATTATTACATAAGCTACTCACTCGATGGATAATAAGTCAACATCCGTCAGGACTATAATGAGTTATCCGTCGGGACTATAATTTTTATCCGTCGAGTGCTACATTATTTCACTAAGTAAAATCTACTTAGATGTTTTGTTTATGAAATCATCAAGTACACAACATATGCACAACAGTAATCACGATAGATAACTTGTTCATTAACCCTTTATGTTGTCAAATTCTATAGACATATAGGGTCTCAACATAATTGGTGTCTATTCAGCTTCTATCTCTTTTGTGGATGTCTGGTAGTAGGGTATTCGTACATCAAAAGTTGGCGATTACTAGTTTCGTGTTATCTAATTAGTTGTCATCACTATTGAATGCTAAGATTAAGAACAAAAGGCTATTGAATGAAGTAGTAATGAAGTTAGAATCCTATATTTGTCTCATATAAGTAATTCAACCTCAATTCTCTTAGTTAATGCTATTTAGCATAATCTCTTAGTTTAATCAAAACCCAATTTGTTAATTGTCTTAGCATTGAATGATAGCCATACCATTGTTGTATAAGTGCATAAATTGAACTTAACCTAAACCAGTCTCTGTGGGAACGAATCCGATCTATATCTTATACTACTTGCGAATGCGTATACTTGCGTGTAATTTTAGCGCGTGTTTTCGCCCTAACAGGGCGCGCCGTCCTTCTGAATATAATTCTGAATTCTTTTCTTCTTCTTGCTGATTTGAGCCAGTCTTTTCATGAGCCTTTATTCCAACACCATCCAAACACCCAATTAGCACTATAACCATGCTATTTTACCTGATTACCTGAAAAATGCCTGCAATGCAAGAACACTACAAAAACACGTAAAAACACCAACAACTTGAGTACAAATATACCAATTCAAAGCTTTACGGAGCGTAATAAAGTGTCATAAATGTCACTCAACAATGGCTCTAATGGTAGACACATCATAAATATGCACATAAAAGAGAAGGCAAATAAAATTACAAGCAAAAACATATATGCAACTGACACAATAGGACGTGTCCAGGATAAAGACGCGCCCAACAATCATTAATCCCACCTTGTTTTAAATCAACTTTTTTCTTGATATCAATTTTCATTAGCTCTTCAACATCAAATCTTTTGACCTTCTCAGAGGCAGTTGGGATATGCTTTCCACTTACAAAATCACGATATTTGTAAAGGGTGTCTACTCTTTTAAAAAGAGCACCAACTCTTTTGAGGTTGGCCTCTGTAACCATATCCTTAAGGTTGAAATGCTTTTCAGCATACTTCAAAACCTTTTCAGTTCTTTTCTTCCTTTTTCTTGACAGTTCTTTTTCAGTTCCCTTGTCTAAAGAAAAAGAGTACAAGTCAATAAAATCAGTGTGAATTATAAAAAGGAGGACGCGTCCTAGACCTAAGACGCGTCATAAATTAACTTACTTGGGTCCAAATTGAAACGGACAGTAGCCCTCTTCACAATATAAAGATAAAAGAATGGTTTCTTCCAATCCCTTTCATGGCTGATTTTGCCTCCGTTAAAACCTTTTTTGTTAAGACATATTTTAACAACAAAAAAGTGATATCCAGAGATAGATCTTCTGATGCTGAAGAAGAAACTGAACTCCTTCATGGAGGGCGCACCCAGCTTGCAGTCATGGTACATAACATAAAGAGCCCATGCAAGATTATAGGAGTTTGGAGAGAGTGGGATAGGAGAAACATCGTACCATTTTAGAATCTTTTAATACATGGATGTAAGGGCGCACCCACACCCAAAAAAACAACTTTGGTCTCAACACCATCCAGGGAACACTTAGATTTTTGACGTTAAAAATATGAGGTCACATTCTAAGAAGAGGACGCGATCAGATGCCTTCATTGTCGTAATACTTCATACTTCACCCAATTTTCAAATCAGTGGCGGGAAGTTGAGACCAACAAATGTTAACTTCTTCTCTTTATTCCTCCAAACATTCTTTTTTAACTCAGAAAGATTTTCTAGTTCTTTCCAATCAAAGTCTAACTCCACATCTTTTGGCTCCCAATGCTCAAATAAAGAATCAGATTTTTGGGGAGAGATGGGATAATCTTCGGGTTCAGGATCCCTCCTTTCAAACTCACTCTCACTATGAGGAGAGTGCGCGTCCTGAACATGAACCACGTCCTCATAAATTTCCGTATCTTCATCATATCGAACGGGAGAATTTGATAGCTCTGGGTCAGATTTTACAGCTTGAGGCTGTGATTTGTGAGAGGAAGAGGGGACAATTTTATCATCTATACAATCTTCCATAGCAGTTGTATGTGTAGCTTGGAGAGTTCTCTTACGTTTAAGTTTCTTCTTTCCCATTCTTGAGATCAAGGGAACCTCGTCAACTAAGTTATGACTGGAAGCAGACATAATGGAAGATTTGGATTTAATTTTCTAAAAAATGCAAGCATCGGCGTCGAGAAAATAAGTGTTCTTATGATACTCAAGAAATTAAGGAATAAAGGAGATGAACTAGGGAGAACCAAAACCCAATCGTCTATTAAAAGCCTCAAAAGGATGAAAATGAGAAGATAAGACGCGCCTTCTCCTTCCAGCTGAAACAAGAAAATAAAAATGTTGAAGGCGCGTCTAGGAAGATAGATATTAAAAAAGAGAAGAAGGACGCGTCGAGAGGAAGAACGCATCCCAGGCTATAAAAGTATGAAAGGATGAAAAATGCTTGTGCGTTAAATGTGTCCTACTTATTTATTATACGAGGACTAGAATAGAAATAAAATTAAAAGTTCTACGCATGCAATAACGAAATCAATTAAAAGGCAAAGTATATGAGAACTAGGACGCGCCCTAGGACGAAGACGCGTCCTCATCATCATACAAGAATACGAATTGATTCAACTCAAATTGGGAAAAGTTTCTAAACCCTAGAAACATATGATTAAGAATCAGGGAAGCAAAATATAGCGGTTTTATCAAGATACATACACATATAGTTACAGAAAAATATGAAGAATAGTCAAGTACAAATATGAACACGAAACATTTTACGCATTTCCATGCAATTTATACGGTCAAAATCACAAAATAAACAAGGATTGAAGTACCTTTAAGTCTGAGAGTTGATTTGATGGATCAAAATGGCAAAAGGATGCAGAAATAACCGGAATCTGGGTTTTTACACTTCAGACGGCGGTAACAACAGTTTAGGAGAAAAAAGAGAGTAAAAATGAGGTTTTTTTACTTTACTGAGGCTATTTGTAGGCAAATACAAAAATGGGGGTGACAGGTGCGTAACAATTGTAAAAGAAAATAAAGCACGTGTCAAGAGTCAAAGACGTTCTTAAATGCAAAAATGCGCCCTGCCACGAAGGCGCACCCTCGTTTCGATTGAAAAAGTGATACAAATTTTTGCTAATATCTTTTTGTTAAAATTCCAAAAAAAAAATCAACTTCATATAGAATTTTGGAGGGTAGTTGTTATGGCCAAAATTTGGTCATGGATCATCTCAGGTTAAATACGGGTTAAATGGAATTAAATTGGGGGAAAAATATAGAGGAATAGATTTTAGGCTGTAATGGATGAGAGGAGGACGCGTCCTACCCCTAGGACGCGCCCTCGTTTGGTAAAATCCATGATATGGATTACTTGATTGTTAGATTACAATACAAGAAAAAATGTGTGCATTTCATAGAGTGAGGACGCGTTCTAGCCTAGGGAGATGCATGGCTTTAAATTTATTTGGATAGTTAGGCTTGTCCTCAGTGAGACCTGGAAACGTTCCGTGTCGTGTACAAACATTTCGTGTACTTTCGTGTTTTTCTGTACCAAACCTTAAACTCGAACCCGACCTAGATTTGCATTCGTGTACCAATTTGGTGACACTAACTCGGAACTAATATATTCATGTTTACCCGCTTTAGTACACTAAAGTACACGGATTATATACGAAAAATATTAATTTTTTAAAAATGTAATAGATAATTAAATGGTGAAGTGTTCACTCACATAGTCAAGAAACAATTGAATAGATTTTAGTATTTACAATTATATATATGTTATTTAGGATAGGTAAAATTCACATTTGGTGTTTATTATATATATGTATTTTATATATTTTTAAAATTTTAATTATTTGTTTATTTCGTGTACTTTCGTTTCGTGTCGTGTACCTATATTGAAAAATCAAACCCAACATTAATTATATTCGTATTTTTTCGTGTTCGTGTACTTTCGTGTTCATGTACCAAATTTTCAAACCCAAACACTAATTATTCGTGTCGTTTCGTACCGTGTTCACGTGTCGTATACCAGTATTGTCAGGTCTAGTCCTCACCCAGGACAAGGAAAGCAAGGACAACCTTTGGAAAAGAAAGACATGGAGAGAACAATGGAGATTATTTTTACTAACATATTTGTTGTAGGTACTCTTTAAAAAATTTTATCATTGAGTCAGTCAAGGAGGGGGATGTCCGTGAAAAGCTTAAAGGCCTCCACGGATATGCTTGATGATTGAAGGCCTCCTCATGTATTCAACGGGTGTCCTCATTTGGGATGTGGGGTTAACATTGGTGTGTTCTTTGGGAGCTCCATTCTTGTATTCAACAGGTGTCCTTGTTGGAGAACTTTGGAGTCATCCGGCACTTTGCACCTCAAATCTTGGGATCATATATCCATCTAGCGGAAGATGGATTCTGGAATGACTTCTACCAGGCCTTGGAATAAGAAGTCTAAGCCCATTAGAGTTTTTTTTCCCTAAGAACTACATCAAGCTTGATCCCTATATAAAGGGTATCTTGGCATATTAAAAAGTGTTGAATGTTAAGAGCTAAAAAGGGCCACCAATAACCTTAATCAATGTCATCCATCAATTAACACACAAACACCACACACCGCTTACTTTTCCGGTGAAAAACCACCATCGTAGATCTTAATTCAGGCGAAGAAGGTCGAACTTTGTTTTTACCAGATTGCTCCGTCAACAACGGGCTTAACTATTTTACAAGCAGATTCTAATTAAAATGTACACAAATATTTTATTTAAACACATCTCTACCTACTTCGTATAAAATCTTTTTTAGTAGAAAAATATAAACCATCACGAGCATTGCACAAAAAAGTAATCTAGTACATGTATGTATGTGAAAATGTAAATTTATTTTCTAGTTATTTAACTTAAATTTTAATTTATAGGTTAGGTCAATAAATTAGGTTTAACAAATTGAGCCCAGTCAAGTTTTGTCGAAAAAAATTGAGCTGGAAAAGTAATTTTTTAAATAAAATAAAAAGTCGTGTTCAAACTCGTTCGTTAATAAACAAGCTGAATGTGAACTTTTTGCAAAAATTCAAGTTGAGTGAAAGTGTTCGCAACTAATTTATATATTTTTTACTAGACCAAACCTGTTTCATTAAATATGACTTACATGATTTATATTTAAGTTAAATTTTGTAATAGAGCGAAATTTTGTAATCAAGCCACTCACGCCCAAATTACTTGCACTCTTTTTCTTGTATATCATAACATATATATTTTATAATATTTATATTGATTTATATTCTATGTATACCACCTATATTTTATCTTACATGACTTGAATTGTCCTATAACACATACTGCAATATTATATATTTGAGTATAATATCATATTTTATATTTTAGCATAATATCATGCAATATTATTATTTAGAAAGTAAATTTGTACTGCACTACGGCTGTCTAAAAAAATTTAAGATTTAAATGATATACATGAAACATTTGCCTATTTATCTACCTATTTAATATACATCTTCATCTTTCTTTCATATGAAGAAAGATGGTTCTGATAACTCCGATCACCATTTTCTTCCGAATAATAATTGTTTAATAAGAATTTTTATCGTTGTTGTACATCCTTTTTAGTGAAATTCGATTTTAATTCTCAGCCTCCTTCTAGTGCCAATTTATGAACAGAAAAATCTGGTATTAAAAACATTGGAGTTTGGTACATGAAGAAAGATCTATAAAATATGTCATTCCTTTGAAGAGTCATCGGACTACGGTATTTTGTTATGCAATAGCGGTCAAAATTTATCTTCTTAATGTTATAGGAAATTTCTTGTGTCGTCAAATTACCTGAAATCAAGATATAAGAACAAAATACCGAAAGAAATGTTAGAGGCACGTGAGCGACACGCTATCTTTAAAATATATAAGCCCCTTCCATGTATACTTCAAGGTGTTGCGGCTTCCGTCTCCCATGATACAACGAACAAAGGTAGTCTCAAGTACTTGAAGACCCGTATTCTACGAACCGATCAAATACTACTTTCTATCTCACAGAAATAATCACAGAAATAAGAACCTAGAGCTCTAAGTGGAATGCCAAAAAATGATACTTTATAATTTTGTGTGTGTTAAACTAATGAGGCAAGGCCTCTGGAAATAAACATGTAACTTATAATTTTATTAACTTTGTAACATCCAAAATTAATGATCAACTAAAATCATCACATTAATACAGGAATTATAGAAAATAAAATTTAATAAGTTACAAATCAAACAAAGTAAATGCAAATAAATTTATATTCAAATTTTTTCCAACAATCCCCCATATGAATATAAACTGACTTTGCAAAATGACTCTTTTAACACGGAGATAGAGAGTCACGGAGAAACCAGCATACGATAGTAGGAGTTACCCCTTGAACCTTGCCTTCTAAGATATATTTACAAAGATTTATGTTTTTTTTCTTAGAACTCTTAAACATTCGCCCCCACAAACTATCTAGGTTTTTCAATTTATAAGGATCAAGCACTGCCAAGTCTTTAATTACAATTAATTTTATATTAATTTTTTAATTTAAATGAAAATAATTAATATATAAAATTTATAAAATCTAGATAAATTATCTTTAATACGAGAATTCATAATTCTTTTTGTTACGATGACGTTCAAGAAGAAAGTGCAAATTTCATAAAAATAATTTTCAGTTTTCTAAGTACATATTTTAAGATACCTGATTGATATTATTATGATTTAAATGATACCCGTTAATATTACGGTATGATATTTACACAAGTGACCACTTTCCACTTTCATATTTAACCTTCTCAATAAATTAATAAATTTTTGTATTCCAAATTTACGACTAGCAAATTTAGCCCAGTTAGCATGTCAAACTAGGGTCGTAAACGAGTTAAATTGTTCGTAAGTTACTCGAGTTCGAGTCCTAAAATATTTAAATTTTGGCTCCGTAATAATTAGCTCGAGCTCGAGCTTGAGCTTGGTTCAGTAAATAATTTCAATAGTCGAACTCGAGTTTCAAATTACTTTGTTCATAAGATTCGCAATCATTATTGAGCCTTTATTATTTTTAATTTTTAATTTTTAATATAAATATATTTTTATATTAATATTTAATATTTTATTTATATTTTTTATATTTAATAGAATCGAATTCGAGCCAAACCAATCATATAAAAATCGATTCGAATTTTCGAGCCAAACTCGAGTCTATCAAACTTTTTACGAATCAAGTTTTGAACTTAAAATTTCAGATTCGGTCTAATTTGAGTTTGAGGTCGAAATCGAACATTTTTTAATCATATTCGAACAGAACCTCGTAGTGTTCGTCTGGGCTCGGTTCTATTACAAACGCCTGTGCCAAACTAAAATCACCTAGGATGTCCGGCTCTATCAAAACAACCGTTAATTTTGGAGGTAAAACCAAAAAACCCAACTAAAAACACCAACAAATCATATTCACAAACCCAACATTATCACGTATTATCAGATCAAACCCAACATTTTAATTCATTAAAACAAAACCCCATGTCATTTCTTTTTCAATAACAAGTACAAATATATTCTTTGATTGCAAAGAAAAATTTAAATAATAAAGATGTGGGCATTTTACATGTTCTCATTGCCATTAACAATGGGGATGGTGATGTTAACGTTAAGATATTTTGCGGGCCCAGACGTGCCTCGTTACGTTCTTTTTCTCGTGGGTTACACCTGGTTTTCTTCCATCTCCATTATCATCCTTGTTCCAGCTGACATTTGGGGTGTATGTTCCTTTCTTTCTCGTAGATGTGTGTGTGTGTTTTGCATGCTGCATGGTTCTATATGTTCTTTTTTTGTTATTAGGGTGTTTTTTCGTCGTTTATAATGCGAAAATATGAATTTACTGACTACTCCCATATGATTTAGGAGTGCCTTTGGAGGAAGTAAATGATGTAATCAAATTTTGATAGGTTTTTTGTGGTTTATGTTGAATGATATTTAAATTCATTCTTAAACACATTAAGGTTTTTAAATGAATTGTTACTTAACTTGGTATTTGTGCTTGGTTTGGGTAGGTCTTCTATATGTTTGTTCCATTGTACGATTGAAGGGGACCGTTGAATGATAATACATTTAAGGTCTTCCTGTAGCATCTTCAAATTTTAGATGAATTGGTTACTTAACAGTTTAATTGTGTTGGTAATAATTTGTGTTAGTAATAATTTATGTACGTATTAATAATTTATTTAGAGAAAAACTTGCAATTATCGAAGAATGTAGATGCCAAATTGAGGGTAAGCAGGAAAACGACAAGATGTTGTTGGTGTATCTTTAATACCAACATTTGTTAAAAGTTCAACAATTATGGTGTCATCGGTAGTTGC
Source organism: Apium graveolens (assembly GCF_009905375.1). Classification (NCBI taxonomy): domain Eukaryota; kingdom Viridiplantae; phylum Streptophyta; class Magnoliopsida; order Apiales; family Apiaceae; genus Apium; species Apium graveolens. Next base: position 278,249,477 of record NC_133652.1, on the reverse strand, counting down.
CAGATATCTTAGAGTTGAATGCTAGAATACTCAGTAAAACTGGTTGCTTCGCTTTTGAAATAAGTCATAAGCTCACAGTCCTAAAACTATTCCATCAACACATTATAAGTTTCTTATGTATATAAATTTGTTTATGTCTAACTAAGAAGCCCTAAATTAAAAGATCTTTTTTAACAGAAAATTTAAAGTTATCTTACTGCAGATTTCACATTTATAACGTTACCAAGTCCTCGAATTTACCAGATTGAGAATGCTTGGCAAATTAAAATGGCATAGTTCAGTGGCTGCTCAGATGTAAATTATGATTAGGTGTGACAGCATTAGTAGAAAGTAGAAGCCTAATCTTTTAGATTTTCAGATATTTATGATAGAAACTTAACATGATTTGGTGATTTATAAAATTGATAGTATTATTTCCTTCGATCATTTTGTTCCGTTTTGCTGATGCGGCTTTTTGAGTTTACTTTTCTCTTCATGCAGGCAATCATTGGACAAGATTTAAAAGAAATATCGTTCTTCTGGACACTTGCATACTGGAGCACATTTTTACTTACTTGGTACTAAACCTACTGTCTTTTTCGATCATTTCTTTAGATCTAGCTCCAGCCCAGGCTCACTAATTGTGGCCTCATGATTTTGAAATTTACAGTTGTGTTCATACACATACTTTATGATATTTATCCTCCACCATCCAAATTATGTCTTTATCTACCAACTTTCATTCAGGGAGGCGACTATGGTTACTTATTTGAACTTGCATTGCCAAAATAGTGGCAGTCTCAAAAGTGACTTGCAGGATCAAACAGCTAAAATAAGGCTAGAATATTCCTGTCATTAAGAATATATAGTCTTAGACAGTCTGGTCTTGGTGATTTAAAAATTTTAGTTATGCTGACCCAAATTTTACTCCTATTCTCCCTTTTGATCTTTGTATAATCTCTTTAAATGTAGACAAAATTAATCATCTCTGTTGTTTTGTTTTTATATTTTATACATATTCTGTTGGATAAAAATATGTATTTAGTTACGGATACTAAGAAGAAGTGACTATCTGAATTTCCAAGTATGAGTAACAGAAAACTGATATTATGAACATTCTTTTTGTGTGAACTTCTTTTTATCTGAGTATAAGTTTAAGCCATAATAACTTGTCTGTGATTTGCAGCATAAATATGCACTTGTTCACATAGATTTATATGAAACTATTTGTCTAAGCAGGGCTGTGGTCCCTATAATTCAGGGTTATGAAGATGCTGGGGACTTTACACTGACAGAAAGATTGAAGACCAGTGTGCAAGCTAATTTATTCTTCCACATGTGTGTTTGTTCTATTGCACTATGTGGTCTTATACTGCTCATTATTTTGCGCGCAAACTGGTGAGTCTACCTTCTAGTTGTTAGTTTGCATGATTCCATTCCTAGTACTATACATTTAATTCGACTAATTAAGTGGACACCGAACTGAGTCTCAATTGGATTTTTGGAGTCACTGTATCACTGTGATGGGAATTTTACAAGATATAAGTAGGATGGAAAGTTTACAAGGTATAAGAAATTGTATCTGATGCCATAATGGAGCACACACTGGAATGCCCTGATGACTTCACATATGACTACCTTAATTATAGCAGAACATTTAGCCTCAACTGGTCAAGCCTAACTGAATCTTCTAAAAAGGATTTCAATTTTTTATTTAGGCAATTTGGAACATATTGCATCCATACAGTTGCACTAATTAGAAAACCAAGAATACAAGTACTACTACGTTTAACTTGACAGTAGCATATATGGGAGCTGAAGAGGCAGCACCTTGGTTTCTCGCTCAGTTTCCTCACCGCATAGAAAGAGCAAATTGGGACATGAAAATATCAATTGAGTGTACACGTTTTGACTCGTCTAGCTCTCCCTTAAATTCAAATTTTTGCATTGGAACTTATCTCTCAGTACAAATTAAGATTACATCTTTTCTATTACGTAATGCTCTCATAAGGAATTAAGTATAGTAATCCTAGAGTTATATTGAACATTTCATAGAACTACCTACCACAACTCCAATAGTACTGGATATCATGTCGATATTTTGCTTCTTTATATGTTCTGATATAATGCTTGAACATGTAGGAGTGGTGGTATTCTTGGTTTTGCCATGGCTTGCTCAAATACATTTGGACTAGTGACCGGTGCGTTTCTGCTCGGCTTTGGTTTGAGTGAAATTCCAAAGGGCCTCTGGCGAAATGCCATATGGATCAATCGCCAGAAGGTCCTATCTCATAAAGTAGCTAGGATGGCTGTGAAACTTGATGATGCACATCAGGATTTTTCAAACGCTATAGTTGTAAGACCCCTATAATATGAAAATTACCGCTTTATACAGAAGCATTTGTAAGGCATGATCTATCAATATCTATTTGCGGCGAATATGCAGTCATATACACTCTGTGCTTTTAAATCTCGTACAGTGTTAATAAAAATGGAGATCTGATCACTAATCAAGAATAACTATCTTCAATTGTAAAATAGATACTTTAGGTGTAGCCATATGTATGGAAGGGATATACCTTTTTTTAGTGTCATTGTTTAAAAGATCTAAGTCTAAAGGTTGCTTGGATAGGAATACATAAAAATTGTAAACCGCATGTGGCTAGGTGATGGTTTTAAAACAACAGTGTCTATAGTATCATACATGTGTAAACTATGGGTAGAAAACTACTGGGATAATATAAATTTGTTGGACCCAAAAAGTCCTAACACATTCGAAATCTGTTTGTATTTTGCATTGTTCCTATTTTTATGAACATTATATGGAAAATGCATGTTGAACTAGGTTACTCAAGCAACATCAAAGCAGATGTCCAGGCGTGATCCTTTGAGGCCTTACATGACTATCATTGATAAGTTACTGCAACAAATGGTAATTATGCATATAGTCTTGTGATTGCTTTTCTGTGCATAAATTTCTTGTACGAGCCAGGAGCTTATACATATTTTATCAAATTTTCCACCGCCAATGGCTATATTTCATCCTAACCACCCCAAATATTATTAGATTAATACTGAGCTGAGTCGAGAGTCCCCCCGATTTCCCTACTTGCTTACCAATGCACTCATTCTCGTACTATATTTTCAGCTTAATGAAGATCCAACTTTCAAACCCCAAGGTGGAAAATTAGGTGAAAATGATATGGATTATGATACAAACGTCAAAAGTATGGCACAGTTGAGACGTCATCTAAGGCGAGCACGGGAGAGATACTACCGATTTAGAAGGTATGTGCTATCTGAAGTAACCAACTAGCCTTGGGGTCGTATATACTATTACCCATTTAGCTTTTTCTTGCATTTGAATTATAATGTAGAGTTTCTCTATTGTGTCGGCATCCGCCGTAGTTTATTTTGTAGCAGGTCCAATCTAAAAATAGCCATCTGGCATATCCCTGTGCACCGACTCTATAAGGATTCAAACAATTTTGATACTTAAATATGATGCTTACAGAATCCATATCATTTCTGTTCATCCTGTGTTTTAGTAACAGATTCGGCTGTCTGTATCCATTGGTTGTTTTTGTTTTATCGAGGTTAGAGTTCATCTATATATGCATATAGCACTTTGTCGGGTAGCAGCAACTTACCAGACTTTAATTTCAGTTAGTATATAGGTTATATCTGTTACGTAATTTACAGAGCACATCTACTTGTACTAGATTAAGGATCATGGCCTTACCATTTGTAGTGGAGTCTTACAAAATAATTCTATTTCCTCAATTAACTTCTTGCCAACAGGGGCAATGTTCAGTTATTCATATGAAACTTCAGTTGTATTAGCATGTCATTTGACTGCAATTTTATATTTTAAAAGGTCCCAACATTGAAATTCTACTACTTCTGTTATATACAAATGTAGGCATCAACATTGCTTCCGCTCAAAAAAATTGATTAATTACTCTATTCAAAAAGGGATAATTTTATGTCCGTGTGGTTGTGAATTATATTTCAAAGGTTCTGCAACCTGTTTCCTATAGCTTTTTAGAATCATTTTCCTGTGTACTAGAAGGCCATCATCTGGTCAGGTGACTGGATATATCGTGCCACCAAATCAATAAAAGAAAAATTCATAAGCTTTCAGATGCACCGTGTCCCTAAAGAACCCTAATTACAAAGGACCAATCAGCCCCACTTTGATTTTAATATTTAAAATTTTTTAAGCAGCCTTCCCACTTTACTTTTAAAATTTTGAACTAAATTTAGTAATTGCTGCAAGCAATTTGTTACTTATTATTAGTGTTCTTTGCTTGGTGTTCAGTGTGTTCACATAAAAAGCCTATTCTAGGACTTACACTTGACTTGCTTCTCAACTTGGTGCATTATACTCTTTTTTTTTGTGGATAGAACAATAACTAAAGTCGGGCACAGCTTGATTCTCTTGCAAAACTCAAACCTTCACATGCACATTTGACTTTTAACGGATGTTTGTAAAATCTTATAGATATTGCCTACTTATTGAGATATAAATTGTGCATAATCTGGTGTTAGTCTCAATTTTTTTGTTTGTTTCCATTACTAACTCATTTTACTATTATTTTCCGTTGGAATCATTGTTTTCGCAGCGAATACATAAGTTTTGTAACAGAAGCCCTCGAGCTGGAAGACACCATAAAGAATTATGAGCATCGTGATTCAACCGGATGGTTTGCACTTAACCCAGTCTTTTTTCTTCAATGGGTATCACCTGATTACTGTTCTATTGTTAAATTACTCAAGTGTGCCGAACTCAAGAAATTACAATTGTCTAATCAATCATACAGAAATTATAGCTATAATTCTTGTTTGGAGGAACTTTTTAGTTGCCAACTGTAATTGATGGTTCCTCAATGTCAATAATTGTTTTACATCCTTACACTATTGGTCCAGTAAGGCATTATACATGTTCAAAATTTCTAAAAAAGTTACGAATTCTTTTGGAAAGTCTTCGACTTGTGCTTGGGTTATTAGCCTGTAAGTTGTCTAATTATCTTTGTTATAATATATTATTCATGTTCTTTGTTGATTAGTATTATGAATTCGCAGGAAATACATTTCAAGCTTTAGGACTGAGAGATCTGGAACTTTTGGGTCTTTCTTAGATATTATAGGTATATCTTGTACTTCACACATTTCCTGCTACATTTGAAACAGATTGATTAAATATAAGATACAATAAATAAAATATCATATTTGAAATGTAACCAGGAAACTGCATAGATGTTAAACTTACAAACCATTGTAGTAATTTCTTGCAGAGTTGGTCTGGAAGTGCATACTGCGAAAACAACTTGACAAACTTTTCTCTATCATACTTGGCTGCTTGTCAGCTTCAATTCTTTTAGCCGAGGCCACTATACTGCCTAGCGGAGTAGACTTGTCACTGTTTTCAAATCTTATAAATGGAGTGGGGAAGCATGAGGTGCTTGTGCAGGTAATTCTTCCTGCAGTATGTTGTTTGTTTTTTCAAGTTGCGTGGAGATGATTATGTGAAAGAGGTTTGTTGAATGATTTTATATAATAACCACCCTAAGGATTGAACAGTCGTTGGTGCAATAGTGAGTTCTGCCTCATTTTGATAAAATATACAACTGCAAGCTACAGTTTTAATGGGTTGCACTTATTCTCAATTTTGTCGTAACAAATTGACTATCCAAATATAAGTTTAATACCTAAACTATCTGTTGTATCAGGGTATCATGATCGACCTAACTAAATATGGTCCTTTTGAACAATATAATTCAAAAATATGAGTATTTGTCTTCCGTTTCAAGCCCCAGTTCTTTTGACATGATCATCTTCCGAAGTCTGGGGCTATAAATTAAAATATGATTTTTTTTACTATGTTTCATATTTATAATAAATACTATACTAAAAAGTTCTAGTTCAGATAGTTAATTAGATGCATATGTTCACACTTAAACACACTGCTGATCTAATTATTGGTTAGATGAACAGTTGGTGCTTCAACGCTTCCTTTCTGGAGAGTGGAATATTATAACATGAATCTTTATAAACCAGTTGCAGGACTGGTTAATGTAGTGCTGCGCTTCTCGGGGTCACTGTTAATAGAAGTTTTCATTAGTATATTTTAATTCTTATTGACGAATCAAGAATGCAATCCTTATAAAGTCAATTTATTATAAGCCTGATGCTTTGGACACCAACTATGTGTAATTTACAGTTGTGAATTGAAATCTATCGCCTGCAAGCAGCTCCAAGTTCCAATGCGGCCATGCAGAATACCAGCAGCTCAGATAATATATAAATTTGGTACTCTCATCCTTCTGTTTTCACTTGTGCAGGGGTTTGCTTATACTCCTCTCATTTATATGTGTGTCTGCACATACTACTCACTATTCAAATTTGGAACTTTGACATTTTTCTCATTTACGCCAAGACAAACAAGTTCAGTTAGCTTGCTTATGATATGTGGGTAGGTGTTAACCTTGTGGCATTTTGTCCTATCCTGTATTTGTATTGTTATTACTGTGTGGTTTTCATATTATCTCACTTAATACGAATTCCAGGCAGGTTGCACGATATGCAGCTCCTATTTCATACAATTTTCTCAATCTTATTCGGCTCCCCAAAGATGCCAAAACCCGCAAGACAGTTTTTGAAAAGGTTATATGTTCTTGTAAATTATGCATTTAGTGATGTTCTTTCGGGAATATCTGCATGCCTCCTTTAGTTTCCCTATACGTGCTGGTACTTGCAAATTTTTACACATATTGAGCCATAATCCACACACATTAAATTCTAAACTTATTCTCTCTCTTTCTAAGTTGATGTTGACCAATATTTGTTAGTGAAATCTAGATATTAGCAGCATTCATGATGTCAGGACTAAAAGTCTTGATGAAGTAAAGAATTTGTAAAGGTCTTGAGTTCACTTCTGGCCATGTAAAGGCCTTAGAACTACATAGTAAAGATCTTGAGTCAGGTAGTAAAGCGCTTTTGGTGTCTTACTTTGATGCATTCCTTCTTCATGGCTCCTTCTCTGGTGATCCTTGCTCTCTTTTAATCCCTACAAATACAAGAAGATTAATTTGTAGTATCCGTTTATGTAAATCAACTAATGGTATAAATCAAGGACCAATTCATCCTAAAATAAGTATAAATAAGTTTAAATGTGATACAAAACATTTATACATTTAGTGTGTATTATTACCTAATCAAGGCATTTACAAGGTCACATTCACTTTCTTGTTTTTTTTGCTAAATTATTTTCTTATATTTGGGTACTGGTTATAAAATTTTATGTGTAAATGCTAATTAATATCTTATAACAAGCGCAGAGGATGGGAAATATCGATGATGCTGTTCCCTTCTTCGGTAGACGATTTAATAAAATCTATCCTCTTATCATGGTCACATACACCATAATGATCACAAGCAACTTTTTTGACCGTATTGTGAACTATCTTGGAAACTGGAAGATATTTAGTTACCAAACTGAAGCTGCTGAAGATTTAGACGGGTTTGATCCTTCTGGAGTAATCATTTTAAGGAAAGGTTTGCTTCTTTGTCTTTTTTCCTTCCCTTTTTGTTTCATATTTTTGTTTAAAGTATTCATGGTTCACACTTGTCCTGCAAAAGTACTGTGCTTAAGGTCTAGGGATGTGGGATTATCTCACGTTTTATATCTGAAGGTTGTGCTATTTCCAGTTTTATTTCCTGTTATGAAAAAAAGATAAGATATAGATGCTTCCATCGTAATGCTGCATATTTTGCTATTGGAGTGTGGGTTGAGTAAATTTTTATCTGACTGTGTAAGTAATTTCCTGTTAAAAATGTGTAGATAAGCTAACTATAATCTTATAAATAGACATATTGTCAATTGAAACATTTCCTCTCTTTTCAGAACGGTCTTGGCTTCAACAAGGGTATAAAGTTGGGGAGCTTGTCATTCCATTGGCAAGGGTCTTATACAATGATGATAGTTCAGATCTTGAATCTCCCAGTAGCAGCACGGTATAAACCAGTTTTATCTGCAAAATTTGTTATGTATCGTTTAACAAACCAAGTATTTTCAGTTAGTCACACACTTCAAAATTCATTCACAGTATCTGGAATACGAAATATCTTTCTAGAAGCATGTGCTGACTGCAATATTTCTTATTAAAAAAGTCATGGATAAAAACATCTACGATTGATGATTCAATAATTATTTGCACTAAATTGAGATGTGCTAAATCTGTTAGAGATCCAAAATATTTTTCTCTGTGTGTGTGTTGGACTTGCAGTTTTCTTTAAAATGTTTATGCATGTTACACAAGCAATGTTTATCACAGTGTTCACGCTGCTTTATGTTAGGCTTCTGGTTTTTTATTCGCCATTATTGACTATTAAAAGAAGATGGTAACTTGGCTCCTTTGTTTTGACTAACATGTTATCCATATCTTGTCTAGGTTGCGGTTGATAAGAAATCTAATGCCAGTTCGAACGGGGATGGAGATAAACTTTCTGTAGAAAACATTAACAAGAACTATAAAGCTGTAAGGACAAACCAGATTATAGATGAGATGAACCTGAATTCATCACTGGATAGGACTTCTGCAGAAAGTTCAAATGATGCAGGTGAAACAAGTGCCACGCAGTCTAGGGTAGCATCAACATGGGAGACCATGAAGACAAGTTACCAAAGTTTTAAGACCAATATTGAAGCCAAGAAATTTCTACCCCTACGAGAACCAAATGAAAAGACCCTCAAAGAATCTCCAGGTACCTCCAAAACCGAGTCCCTGGATGAAATATTTGATAATTTAAAACGCCCTGCTCGAGATCATAGAAAGTACAGCAGTGATATTGACCTTGATTTTGATGATTATAAAATGGACATCAAGAAGCCATATCCGAGCTAATGATAGCTCTAAAACTAATCAAACAGGTTCATATTAAGTAAACAAATTGTAAATATCTCCAACAATATAGATCATAGTGCCACTACCGCAGTACACATTAAATATCAAGAGTGAAGTGCATGAGGATTATCAGCATTTGATTCAAGATTCAACATACAGACAGTCACATAGAAATACATATCAGTCACAGATCGGATACCAATTGATATTTTTGCAAATGTATTCGCTTAAAATGCTACTGCCAAATTATCGTGATCTTTTGTACTACACAAAAACTAGTTGTCCATTGTAATGATGAGAACAAATGTTTCTTACTAGAAATGAAAGATTTCTTTTATTATGTTTATCTACTGATTAATTTCTGTTATGTTATACAGTTGCATAAAATCACAAGGTAAAGAAACATAAACTGTTTGAATTGGATTGGTATGCTTTTTGCCGCCTCAGACATGCATTTTAGAGATGTGAGTTGCAGAAAAATGCAAAAACAGTGGCGTGGTCATCGCCCAGCCTGCGACACACAATGAGCATACCAGATCATTCTACCAGTTCACAGAATATACCAGAGGCTGGGCGATGACCAGATCATTCTACCAGATCATACCAGATCATTCTACAGAATAATACAGTAATTAACATGTACATAAAATTTACAAATCACTACAACGTGCAATTACACCAGTGTTGGAAAGCCAGGATCAATATATAACAGCTAAAATTTTGACATATTTTTCCAAGCTTTAGGATTCCACATTATGACTCCTAGTTGCTACAAAAGAATATTTACTGGTGTACAAACTTGTTTTCAATACAAACCCAAAAATTTCCACCAAAAGGTCCCAACAACACCCCAAATCAAGGCATTGACAAGGGCCATTAGAAAACCCATCTTGAATATATCAGGGAGGTCTATATAGCCAGCTGTCGAAAAAAAAGAGAGAAATGATTACTAGTCTTCATAACAAATCCAAACACAGAATTTATTTGAGTAATCAAAACCAAATAAAATAGATTATGTAAATTTCATAATCGAATAATAATGTGGTGGCTGCAAAATGGATTTTAGTAATCAAAACAACAAAACATGATTGTCACAATCAGTCCCTCGAGTATATGTTCAGAAGGAGTACGTACTGCACGAATTTAGAGTTAAGGAAGAGGGATGCTGACCATAGACAGAGCATGGTTCACTATAAAAGTACTTGAAAGAGTTGAAGTGTGTAAAGGGAATGATACGAGGAGGTTAACATACCTCCATAGTACACAGCAGCCTGACCACTGCTGTAATGTGTTATAGCGCCAAAGAGACTAGTGTTATAAGCTAAAGCAAGAGCCGACAACATCCCAGGCGCCCCCGATGCCACGTGCATGGCGAGGAAAGCAGAGTATAAAGCTCCCACATGACCAGTTTGACTTGCGAATAAGTAATGAATCAAGAAGTAAGTTGTTTGAAGAACCACAAATGACACGGGCCAGCTCAAAGAAAGAGCACGAAGGAATTCAGATACACTACCAGACATCCAGGCTACAATTCCAAGATCTGTCAATTGACCTGCCATTCCTACAAGAACTGCAAACCAAGCCAGAGTATCCCAGGCTGATTTTTCACTTAAACAGTCATCCCAATCAAGCACCCGCAAGAATAGGAGTATAGACAAGCCAATCATTGCAGCAACAACACTTGATATACCAATAGCTTCACTAAATAATAATAAATTGCATTAGTTCTTGAACTGGTATTATGAATAAAATAAATCCTTCAGCTATGCAAGTCTTGAAAAAATGTTCGTGCTCTGCCATACGAACTTTGCTTCAATAGGTAGTTTAATCATTTGAAGCAATGTTTTATAGTATGTAGTTTGCAAAAATAGTTGTTCCCTAAAAAAAAGCTGTAACAGCCCACACTTCCGGACTATTAGTTCTAAATCGAAAACTAAAAATAAAATATATTATTACTCGATAATTCTAATAGATCACGAAATTCAAAGCAGCGGTCAAACTCAATAATCAAAATCATAAAAATAGAGACGCAGCTCCACAAATCCGATAATAATTGTCTAACAGATAATTAAATTTATTCTCTAAAAACAAAATCTTTATTCTAATTCAAATAGCACAAAACGAAGCAGCACAGATCTCCTCATAGTTCTCATTCCTTAATTTTAATATGCTCCAAATTCCGAACCTGAAATGTTAAAAGGGGTGAGCTACACAGCTCAGCAAGTACAAATTGACTATCTCTTAAACAGAAAAACAATGGGTGTTTTAATAAAATGATTTTTCTCAAACAATAATAATTTTGTAAAACAATTTGTTAAGTAGATCCAACCCAAGTTTTATATTTTAAAATTCAGAATTTAAAACAGAACAGAGCAGATTTTATAACAGATCAGAACAAAATAAAATAGAACAAAACGATAATTCTAATAAATACCACAGTCTTGATCTACGGCCACACTTTGCCAGTAGCCGGCATCTAATTCTTATTCTTATTCTTTATACCACACTTTGCCAGTGGTCGACATCTAAAGTTCAATAATTACGCGCCCTTAATAGGTATCTAAAGTTGCACACTTGTGCGCCTACTAAGGGTATCTAAGGCTAGTTCCGGAACTATAGCGTAAATTACGAACGGGTTCGAAAACGTAGAGACTGGGTTCTAAAATTCACAAATACTTATATCTTATAATTTCGAAATCAAAATTCTTATATCTTATACGAAATTAAAAACAGAACTGAAATATATTTTCCGAAAAATAAAAGTAAGTCAAAAGTACTTACCTCAAAGCCTGACCAGATCTGAATTTACTCTTTTTGACCCTCTAAACGATATTTTCTTGAAAAACACGAAACACGAAATCTGAAGATAACGAAAAGACCTTTCTGAAAAGTCCAGAATCACTGAATTCTGACTTACGATGAATTTTCTACGAATTTTACAAGACAGCTGATTTTTGCTGAGAAAGTCCTACGAATTTTAATGATAAAAACAAGGAATACGAATATGGTGTATTTATAACGATACAAAACCCTATATCTCAACTAGGAAATAATAATATTTCCTCCTAAAGATTTACAACCTCTCCAAGTAAATTCCATAAATAAAATATTTGATACACACAATTACCTAAACTAAAAAAATTTCGATTTTCTAAATTATTCTTACACTTATTTCCACAAATAACAAATCTTTTCACAAATCAACTACCTTGCACAAAATGTTTTCAGAATATTCTAATTTTAAAATATTTATCTAGACAAATTAATATCTAATTTCTAATAAATAAATTAAAAATAAAATTACGAATTTTACATTCTTCCCTCCTTAAAAGAATTTGGTCCCCAAATTCACATAACATAAATAAATTAAATAAGTCACTAAAGAAAAGAAATCATACCTTAATTGCGATAGTTGTCATTTCCTGTCAGCTGAAACACACGTCCTTTGCCCATCTTGTTATCTGCTTCCTTCCTTGGTGGCGGTGGCGGATTGTGCGGACAATTCGAAATCTTATGTCCTACTTCTCCGCAATGAAAACAAGCACCTGTATTCCAACGACAGACTTTGTCCGGATGATTCTTGCCGCACCTGGTACACGTCTCTCGATCACCTTGACCCCCGATGTTATCGTACACGTGTGGCTTCTTGAGTGGTCCCTCTTGAAAAGATTGCCCACTAGTTTGAGTGAACCGCCTCTTATTCCAACTGCCAGACGCCTTTTCAGATTCTGCCAAGCCCCTTTCGATCACTAACGCCTTGTTGAGGACAGCCTCGTACGTCTGAAGTTCAAACGACGCCACTGAATTCCTGATGTCACTTCGAAGTCCCTCCTCTAATCTTCGTGCTCGACTGCTCTCATCTGCTACTAGGGTCGACGCGTACTTCGCAAGCTTTGCAAATTCTGCATCGTATTCAATGACGGTTCTTCCACCTTGTTGAAGTCGAATGAAGTCCCTCTCTTTCTGCAGACGAACTGTTCTCGGAAAGTACTTGTCCTCTAAAGCCTTCTTGAACTTTGCCCAAGTGTACGGTTCATGATTTTCTTCAAGATTTGTCGTCTCATTCTTTCTCTTTTCCATAAGCCACCAGTCTTAAGCGCTTCCTTGCAATTGGTATCAAGAGCAGGCTGTCCTTCGGAGTGTATTAGGTATGGGACTAGTACATTCCCTAGGATGCGATCCTTTAGACTATCGTATAGGTCTTAGAAAATTATTTTGGATTTAGGGCATTTATTTGTGTGATTATTTGATATGTTTGACTTTTGTGTTTTTTTGATTATTGACTATAAGTTTAGAATTTGTTTTGTGTGTTCTAGTAAAGATGGATGGAGAAAATCAGAACAACAATGAAAATCAGGGCAATAATGATGAAGGAGGAAACGTCTTTGACCAGCTGGCTGAAACTCTAGCTGTACTTGTGAATCAGCAACCGAAGCCCAACATCGTCTCTCAATTCAAGCGTTTGAACCCGCCAACTTTTGATGGAGCTACAGACCCAACCCAAGTTTTATATTTTAAAATTCAGAATTTAAAACAGAACAGAGCAGATTTTATAACAGATCAGAACAAAATAAAATAGAACAAAACGATAATTCTAATAAATACCACAGTCTTGATCTACGGCCACACTTTGCCAGTAGCCGGCATCTAATTCTTATTCTTATTCTTTATACCACACTTTGCCAGTGGTCGACATCTAAAGTTCAATAATTACGCGCCCTTAATAGGTATCTAAAGTTGCACACTTGTGCGCCTACTAAGGGTATCTAAGGCTAGTTCCGGAACTATAGCGTAAATTACGAACGGGTTCGAAAACGTAGAGACTGGGTTCTAAAATTCACAAATACTTATATCTTATAATTTCGAAATCAAAATTCTTATATCTTATACGAAATTAAAAACAGAACTGAAATATATTTTCCGAAAAATAAAAGTAAGTCAAAAGTACTTACCTCAAAGCCTGACCAGATCTGAATTTACTCTTTTTGACCCTCTAAACGATATTTTCTTGAAAAACACGAAACACGAAATCTGAAGATAACGAAAAGACCTTTCTGAAAAGTCCAGAATCACTGAATTCTGACTTACGATGAATTTTCTACGAATTTTACAAGACAGCTGATTTTTGCTGAGAAAGTCCTACGAATTTTAATGATAAAAACAAGGAATACGAATATGGTGTATTTATAACGATACAAAACCCTATATCTCAACTAGGAAATAATAATATTTCCTCCTAAAGATTTACAACCTCTCCAAGTAAATTCCATAAATAAAATATTTGATACACACAATTACCTAAACTAAAAAAATTTCGATTTTCTAAATTATTCTTACACTTATTTCCACAAATAACAAATCTTTTCACAAATCAACTACCTTGCACAAAATGTTTTCAGAATATTCTAATTTTAAAATATTTATCTAGACAAATTAATATCTAATTTCTAATAAATAAATTAAAAATAAAATTACGAATTTTACAAAAGCACTCTTGCACAACCTTGATAAAGACTATTTTTATCTGTTGTCAAATCTTGATAAAATGATGTCCTAATAATTTTTGTGCTCCCAACTTGGGCGAATGAACTAAGTAATAATCTCGTCACAAGCATTAGGAAATAAAAACAATTGAATCCTCAAAGACTGAATCAAATATCTGATAGGATTTCTTTGGTCTACCATTGGACTCTCTTCCACTCAAGTATCGCATTCCTCGTTTAAATCAGTTATAACTGATTATTATTTACCGACCACACAGCTATCCAATAATAAGTGGTCAATCTTTATGAATTTTAGTATGATTCAGACTTAAATCATAACCTGCTCAAACTTCATCACAAGATACAGTATCTTATCTCAAACATTTCTTGTACTGAAACATCAGAAGTAACCTAGCTGGTTCACTAAATGAGTTGATGGTTAAGTACTCCAGTTTCATCAAAAGCCCTTGTGGTTTAATGCTTTTTGCAGATAATATAAACACACCAAGTTAAGGCAAAAAGACAATTTTTTTGTACAAAAAAACAAGAGTAGTTTCATGTCACAATTTACCTGTATACAAAAGTATACAACAATCTGGGAATTTTGTCAAATTTAAATCGTAAGATATGTGGTTGTGTTTGTTTTGTTTTATAACTCTAAAGCATAAAATAAAATTGATGTGAAGTGAAAAAAGTTACATACCCAAATATCCACAAAGAGACTGCAAGAGCCATTGTACCAATCATAACCCATTCGTTCTTTGAGACTGGACCCATAAGCTCCAATTTTCTAGTTGCCATAGCAGGGGCTTCTGGCGTATCTTTTATTTCAGGAGGATAAATTTTGTACAAGATCAATGGAGTTGCTAGAAGAGACACAAACGCGGGTAAACTAGCAGCCTCAAACCAAGCAACCCATGGATTTGAAACAAACACGCCAAGTTCCTCTGCTAGTTTGAGGCATAATAAGTTTTGAGCTGCAGCAGTCAGGAAAAGTGCACTAGAGTTACCAGAAGACTGTCATCCATCACAAACAGTAATTTATAAGTCTCAAATATACAAGCAACTACAAAACTTACAAGATAGCCTAGTTTCAAACAACAATAGCTACCTCCCACCATAAACACTCTAGGAACCGTTAATTATTCAACTGCAAGATGCACCAACATAATAACTACTACAATCATAACTACTACAATCACAACTATCTGGCTTTGCGAAAATGTGTCACTAAGTTTCACTAACAACAAATTTCAACTCCATCCCAAAATTCAGCATTCTATAAGTTAGGAACAATTGACTTAACCAAATGTAACAACTCTTTTTATATCATATGACTTCATAAATAAGTATGTCGCATTACTCACACGAACACACTGGCACTATGATAAAGGCCTAATTACACAATAATAAAACAAAATTCAATCTTCAACAACCAATTAACACACTAAAAAGGCTTACCTGAAACTGAGATTGCACAAGATAAGCCCCGAGCTTTCTTGCAGAAGGGTCATTAGGTTCACTCCCCGCTGCCAAAGACAACGACTTAATAATAGGCAAAAACACCCCTCCAGCTCTAGCAGTAGTACTAGGCATAGCAGGAGCAATCAAAGCCTCACTCAATGTCAGACCATAAGACAATCCCAAAGTACTTTTACCTAACCACTTAACAAAATAAGTGGCAATCCTATCTCCTAAACCAGTCTTAACAAAACCTCGAGCAAAAAAGAAAGAAATCACAATCAACCAAATAACCTCATTAGTAAATGCATGAAATGCAGTTGAAAAGCTAGAAGTCTTGGTAACAATGCTTGTAGTAAGGCCTAAAAAAGCCCAAGCTCCAACAGGTAAAGGGCTTAAAACTAAACCAGCAATAGTAGATACAAAAATGGAAAGTAGTTGCCATGCTTGTGAAGTAAGTTCATGAGGCTGTGGGATCAAGAACCTGACAAATAAGCCAACTGAGATTGAGAAAATGAAGGGTATGAGTTTAGATTCTTGTGGGTTTGGTTTGGTGACTTGGGTTTGTTCAGGGGATGATGAAATGGGTTGGATCCGAGTGTGGGTTTTTGAGGGTTTGGGATGAGAAAAACAGAGAGTGTGGTGAGCTTTTGAGGGGATGGTTGAGAGAAATGAGTGTGGGATTGGTCGGAGATGTGTTGGGATGCGTGAGGAATGAATTAAGACAGCGGTGGTGGTGGTAAAAAGGGTGTGCATTGTCGGAGAGTTTGAGTTTGTGTGTGTTCATGGAGAGAAATGTGAATCTTGGACAAGAACAGGACATGTGTCAGAGTATGATTCTTTGGAATCTGTGGGGAAGATATGGTTCACACATTCCGGGAGTATCATATTTTTTTTGTTTAAAAATGGTTCGAGATTTGCATAAGTTTTTTTAAAATAACGTTCGTTGTGTTTGGTTGAGATGAATGGAATGAAATAAAATGAATGTCATTAAATGAATTAAATGAGAGTTGGAGGGAAAATTTGAAAAAAATAATTAGATGGACAAAATTGTTATGATAAAAATTGTGAAGAAAATGAGATTAATAAGGAATGGAGTATTTCATCTCAAATTGGGGGTGTTTAATTATAATATAGGTGATTAGGAATGGAATGGGTGAAAGAATGAAAATTTTTAACAAATTCAATCATTTTCTACTTAAAATCTCATTTAATTCCATTTTATTCACCCCAACCAAACAAAATACTAGTGTCCACCCAGCTTAAACCATCTCAAACCCAAATTCAAATTTCTAATTTAACACCATTTTTGGATAAATTTTTATGCAATCCAATTCTAAATCTTACACTATTTTGGTATTATACCGAAAGTTACACCAAATTTGGTGTTACACCAAATTTTTAGATTTTTTGTTAATATCAACATTACCTTGTTCTCTTTACCTAAAACAAAATTATTCCTTTTGTATTCTACTAATTTTATTACTTTTATATTTTATTTTGCATTTCATTAATAAAATAATGTATATAATATAAGAATGATGTAATATTTAGTATATGTGAGTTGGAGATAAATATTAAAATAGTGTAAATTTTACACCATTTTCGTGTAAATTTCTCACCAAAATAGTACTCCCTCTGTCCCCCTCAATTTTTTTACATTGGGGACGGGGGCTCGACACGCATTTTAATGCTCTTATTAAATGTAGTTGTATAATTTTTTTTAAAATTTTTTTCTTATAAATAAAAGTATAATGTTCAAAATTTTATAAAAAAAAGAAAATTTTAAAAATAAATTACAAAAACATACTTTATAGAAGTTTTAAAATACGTTTCAAATATGTGAAAAAATTTATAAAGAAATGAGGGGGACGGAGGTAATATAATAGTACAGTGGAGATGCTTTTACGAGTAACTCAAATAATCATGAAAAGTCCCAACACTATCATCCCAACATTGTGATCAAAATTAGAATGTTGATTTGGTAAATTTCCAAAGTCGAAAGTGAAACGGTTGAAATATTTGGGTGGGTAGTTTTATCAAGTTCTGATAAAATGATTTGACTTAATTCGGTCAAAATTTTTAAATAATTATCCCAAAATTAATAAATATCTATTCAAATTTAATCAAATTCACATGAGTAATCAAAGTAGGAGTAACAGGGCTTGTAGTATGATTTCTAAACTAACTCTTCACTAATGTAGAAGATGGTTTAGGACTATGAATTAACTTCAAAATATACTATTAAGCTAAAATAAATCTATGGGTACGAGAGTTAAAAAATAATGAAATGAATAACAGATCAAACAATTTGAAAACGAGTCAAGATAATGATTATATACATTATTAAAGTGGGTGAGAGACACCAAATATATCACAATAGTCAATAGAAAGGAAGCAAATGTGGTATTCGTGCAAAAAAAAGTAGCCTCTCCATCAGCTTTTCGTTTCTTATGATAGTAGTAAAATTAAGAAATGTTAGAATATGCTTTAAATGGGAAAATGCCCTAAATTCCGGGATTTCGGGGATCTCAATGTTCAATCAACGTGGCGAAATTCAGGGGCGAAGTGTTCTGTTTTAGAGGTTCGGTGATGCGACGTGGTCCTGATGAAAATTATTTTATGTTATATGTTTGGATTATCTATTTTGGGCCTATTTTGTTGATTTTTTCTGTAACTGCCAGAGAGTATAATATAAATTACACTGGATATAACCTAGACATATGATGTAATATGTATTCTCAAGATCAATAATGTTTATAATAATCTTTCTTGCTTATTTGTGTTCTCTTCAGCCTATTTGTATTTTTTTTACGTTTATTATAATTTTTTTTGCTTCGGTCATACCACACTGATATTAGAGCGAGGTTCTATTTCTAAGGTCGGGGAGAAAGATATTTGGGATGTCTGGTGGTATTAACGTGAAAGTCGACAAATTTACCGGGAGAAACAATTTTAGTGTATGGCAAAATCAAGATGTTTGCAGTGTTAAAGCAACAGGGGCTCTGGGCGTCTTTAAACACGAAATCGGTTGTTTCTGGATGCACTGATATGGCCAGTTTCGAAGAAAAGGCGCACTCAACAATTCTGTTGTGTCTTGTAGGTGATATTATTACTGAAACCGCGGAGAAGGATACTGCAATTGGTTTATGGTTGAAGCTTGAAAGTCTCTATATGACAAAGTCTTTAACAAGCAAGTTATTTCTGAAATAACTTCTGTTTAGTCTGCGAATGCAGGAAGGTATGCCTCTTCGAGATCACTTATATAACGACTCGTACATTTCTGTATTAAGTAAAGATTTAATTACTAAATATTAAATAAAATATATGTGTGTGGGTTCTGTCAGCTGGATATTATATTGTGATAAGTTATAAGTGATTATTGGTGTTCGAGATTCATTTGAGTAATTGTTTGTGAACTGCGTTGTTTTGTTTTTATATTTAAAAGTGATTTTATTAAAGAATTATTTTCATAAATACTTGTATAAACTCTAAAATCATTTTTATCGCTTTATAATTTTATTTATTATTTTTAGGAGTTTATAAAATTTAAAAATCAATATTTTATTGATTATTGGTCTCTAAATGATTTTCTGATTTCATTTCATTGTAAAATTAATATTTAATTCCCTAATTTTTCAAAAATTTCGAAATTCATACTTTATTAAGTTTGGAATATTTCGAGAATTTTAAAATTATTTGGGAAATTTTTTGGAATTAAATTCACCCGCTCGTTTGTTCGTTAAACATCGAATTTCGGATATGTTGCGTGTATCAAAAGTGTTTTAAAAATTATGAATTTGTGTTCTATTAATTTCGGGATAATTATAAAATTTAAACACTAATTTGGATTTATTTTCAATATGTTTTTAACTGTAACTCGTTTCTTTAAATTATAATATTTCGGATAAAAACGATTAGAAAATGAGATAAATACAATTGAGTTTATCCATTTCTTCCCCTCAATTTATCCCTGTGACCTCTTTCTTTTCCTTTCAATATCTCGGTCTCAGTCCCTCTCGCCCTAATCTCTCTACATATCCTTATTTCTCCCTCGACTTTCCCCTCCTTCTTCCCTGTCTTCGTTTGTATTATTTCGGGTTGCCCTGTTTCCATCTTTCCGGCTGTTGCCGGTAAGTTCCCACCTGCTTCGGCGGGCTTGGTGACTTCGTTCCCGCTTCTGTTTGATTCTGCATATGTATACGCATTTATTTGTGTAGATGTGTGTAATATGCTTATCACTATTGCCGCCTGCTCTTCCTTTTTTCCGGCGCCGCTGTACTCCAGTGCCGCCTTGTTTTGTCGTCTGGGATTGCACACGCGCATGTCATGTGTGATTATATGTGTTGCCTGCATGTGGTTAATTGTTGGTTATGAATTTGGCAATTCGATTATCCTATTTTTAAGAAATTCGAGTTATTTATGTAAGTTTTTGTGAATATCTCGGTTGGATATTGTGATAAATGTCGATTTAATAAATTGTAATTATTCGAAATTTTATCGTCGAAATCTGTGATTAGAGACCCAACTTGGGTACCTCCGGATTTTACTGCCGTCCGTGATGAATTTCGATGAGCGGACGGTGGACTATGATGATATAATCTGAGTCCTACAAATTAAAATATAAAAATTCGATTTAAAATATAAAGTACGAATAATAATTAATAATTGTATTTAGTTGGTGTTTGGGAATTTATGGATTGTTGTTGTTATGGTTGAATCGGTGGTTGAGAATTGTGATTAGTTGGTGTTGATTGGTTGACGTCGAATTGATCGACGGTTAGTCCGATAAATAAAGGAGATGCTGCCCGATTTCCGAAAAATCAAATTAAGGAAATACGGGGGCATATCCAGTAATTATCGGGACATCAAACGATTAAATATATAAATATTTCATTCGAACCTGATTGTATGTTGAGGTGAAACGTTTTGCCAAAAATAATAACCCTAATATCATAAAATGACGAGTATACGTATTTTCTGAAAACGAACACCGAACCGACTTTCGAGAACGTGAACCCTAATTGATACGTGTATTATAATATTGAGTATGTTACGAGTCAGGTTTTGTTAACATACGCGTAGACTGTTAGCGAGGATGAGTCAAGCATGTTCAGACGTCTAATTTAGGGTATTTCGGTTTCTGTAGGTTCCAGTCGAAATCCCAAGCATCCCGGTCGGTGCAAAGCCAGCCAGTAATAATTGTTAAAGCTTATTGAGGCAAGTACCCCTGACCATATCTTTATGGTTCAGTAATATATGAATAGTTGTTGATTTAAATTACGTACTGGAACAGAACGGTTTAAGTTACGTATCTCATGTGTTCAAATTGTTTTGTTAACTTGTGTTTTGTGGGAAAATTAACTTCTGAAAGAACCTATCTCTAAATTTTGAATAAAATGAAAATGTTTTGGAAAGTGTGTTGTGATAGAATTGTTTTGACAAGAGATAGGTAAGTGATTTGGGAAAACTGGATAAAAATTAATCAGATAATTGGATGAGTGTGCGCAATGGCCCGTAACGGCCAGGAAGATAGCGTAAGAGGTGAAGTGGTTACACACCCTATTAAAATCACCATCTCAACATGACAGAGACCTAGTTAGTCTCTGAGTTCCGGAATAAATTTCATAGGATGGCCAAGATAAAGTTGTCCTATGGAGATAGCCTGATCAGCTGTCTCACCAGGGATCATCCAATACTTTTATATCTGAATGAGGTTTTATGGTTCCCGTAACGGAACAAGTGATTTTGGGTCCCCGTAACGGGACAAATAATTTTATGGTTCCTATGATGGAACGAAAGATTTGAAAATGAAAGTAGCATGCTAAAATTTAACTCTGGTATTTACACAACACAATTAATGAGATGTTTTATAGAGCATGCTAGCTATTGATATCCAATTTTCATCGGTTTTCATCTGTTTACACTTGTTTTACTTGTTTTCCACTAACAAGTTGTGAATTTTGTTCCTACAATTGTTTATCATAAACTGTTTTGATTAATATTTATATAGTGGTACATCTGAGTGATTGATCGCTCACTCTTACAAATATTTTTGTATATTTTCGCATTGCAGATGCCTAGGAAATGTTGTTGTCTTGATAAGGACCAGTTTCCAGCTCCTACTGTGTTGAACTCCTCTGAGTGTGTTGTGCCAGACCAGGTGTGGTTCGTGAGTTATTGTAGAGAGTTAGAAATGTTAAGTTGTTTAAATAAGTTGGCTTGTAATAAGTGTGTACATAAATTATACTTGAACCTGGTAAAGATCTTGGAAAGGGGTCGTTTATATTGAAATAAAAAAATGAGTTGATTGTATTATATTCGTAGTTTGACATTGTTAGTGACGTCAACTCCTGACCCCGGGGTTGAGGCCGTCACAACTTATATTAGTTAAACATTTTATTAGCATTGCATAATATTGATGTTAAAGTTGAAGACAAGGATGTTATTTTAATTTTGTTAGTTTCTTTACCATTATCATATGAGAATTTTATGCAAACATTTATTGTTGGTAAAGATACTATTTCTCTAGAGAAGGTTAGATCTTCTTTTCATTCTAGAGAGCTGGCAGATGGTACAGGTGTAGATAATCAGGCTATTGGGTTGGTAGCCAGCGGGAGTACCAGACATGGAAAGTCAGGAAGTATAAATCAAAGAAACCAGCTCCTAAGGGTTCAAAATCTAATGATTTCTACAATTACTGTAAAGAGAAGGGATAGTGGAAACCTGACTTCCAAAGAAAAATAAGCAACAGGATAAATTGGCGGGTACTGCTGTTGTAGCTGGTGATAATTCTGAAAAAGATATTGCTCTAGTTACTGCCAATTACACACATTACTCTGATATACGGAACCTTGACTCTGGAGCATCTTACCATATATTCCCGAGCAGGGAGTGGTTCACAACCTAGGAGCAAGTAGACGGTAGAAAATTTTTAATGGATAACAGTTTTTTTTGTGAGACGGGTGTTAGGCATGTCCCACTTATGATGAAAAATCTGATATCTATGAGTATGTTAGACAACAAAGGTTTCAGTTTTAAAGGTGAATGGGGAGTTCTACATGTCTGCAAGGATTCTGATGTGGTTCTGAAAGGCGTTAAACATGGTACCTTGTATGTTCTTCATTGTTCTACGTTAATAGATTATGTTGTTGTTGCGTCCTCTGAGATTGAAAAGGAGAACATGACTAGGTTCTGGCACATGAGGCTCGATCGCATGAGTGAAATGGGGATGTAAATTCTGTCAAAAACTGATCTTCTTTTTGGTCATAAGGTCACAAGTCTTGAGTTTTTGAACATTGTATTTTTGGAAAGTTACATCGTAGCGAGTTTCCTAAAGCAACACATAGAACAAAAGACGCACTTGATTACATCCATTCTGATTGTTGAGATCCTTCCTGGGTTGATTTTTTATGGGGTCACAAATATTTTGTGCCAATGATTGATAATTTCTAAAAAAGACTTGGGTGTTCATCATAAAGCTCAGAAGTGAAGCCTTTATTTTCAGGCAGTGGAAGGCGCTAGAAAAAAAATCAAACAGGGAAGAAGAATAAGAGGCTGCAAACTGATAATGGCCTGGAATTTTGCTCGTCTGAGTTTAATGAATTCTGCAAGAATGAGGGGATTTCTAGGCATCATACAAGTATTCATCTCAAAACTCGTATTGAGAAATGATCTGGTAAGCCTAATGATTACTCTGATTTAAGAGTTTTTGGTTGTACCGTTTATTATTATGTAATTGAGGGTAATTAATTGGAGCCACGAGCTAAAAATGAAGTATTTATAGGATTTGTGGATGGGGTTAATGGTTATAAAATATGGTCTCCATATGAAATTACAGATATACTTAGTAGAAATATAGTCTTTGTTAAAAATTCTATGTTTAACTCTACTGTGAAGGCTACTGTTGTTTCAGAAAGTGGTGGTGTTGAGAAACTGGTGGAGTAGGGAGTCACTCAAGATGAGAGTGAATCACAACATGAAGTTCAACAACCACATTCAGGATCAGAATCATCAGTTTCATTATTAGCAGTTATAAATGAGCACAGTTTGACCCTTTATCGATCGAGGAGAGCTAATTATGGGGTGCCTCCAAAGAAATATGGTTTTGAAGATATGGTGGCATATGCACTATAGGTTGCTAAAAAGGCGAACCCTAGCTCTGATGAGCCATCCACTTACAAAGAAGCAGTTACTTGTACTAAGTCTACAAAATTTTTTGTTGCAATAGAAGATGAAATGAAGTCACTTCAGAAGAATAAGACTTGGTAATTAGTCAAGCGGCCTCAAGACAGAAAGACTGTCACTTGTAAATAGGTCTACAAGAAGAAGGAATAAGAAACATCTGTTGAGGATATCAAGTATAAAGCTCGATTAGTTACTAGAGCGTTCACCCAAAAAGAGGGAGTAAACTATAAATAGATTTTTTCACCAGTGGTCAGACACACTTCCATCAAGGTGCTACTAGCAATAGTTGCACATTAAAATCTGGAGCTTGAACAACTCGATGTGAAAACATCTTTTTTACATGAAAAACTCGAAGAGGAGATGTACATGACTCAGCTAGATTATTTTCAGGTGCTGGTAAAGAAGATTATGTTTGCAAGTTATTAAAGTCCTTGTATGGACTAAAGCAGTCTCCAAGGTAGTAGTACAAGAAACTAGATAGCTATATGATGAGTACTGGCTACAACAAGAGTTCATATGATTGTTGTGTTTATTATAGCAAGACATCAAATGGTTCTTTGATTTATCTGGTCATGTATGTATATTATATGTTGATAGCTTCAGAGAACAAGTCTGATGTTCAAAAGTTGAACGGTCTCTTTAATGTGGAGTTTGAAATGAAAGATTTGGGTGCGGCTCAAAAAATTACGGGAATTGAGATTTATAGGGATAAAAGTAAAAGAAAACTCTTCTTGTCACAGAAGAGATACATTCAGGAGATTTTGTCAAGGTTTGGCGTGTCTACAACAAAGCGCATATATACTCGTACTGCTGCAAATGTACATATGTCCCTCATTTATGCACCTAAGTCTGCTGAGGTGAATGAGTACATGTCTCGAGTTCCCTATGTTAGTGCAGTAGAAATCCTGATGTATGCTAGTCTACACTACACCCGATCTTTCAGTGTTGACGAAAGCCGCAAAAGAAGGAATTTGGTTGAAAGATTTGGTCAGTGATTTGGGTCTACATCATGATCAGGCTACAGTGTATTGTCACAGTCTTAGTACAATCTATTTAGCCAAGGATCGAGTCCATCATGAACGGACTAAGCACATAAATATAAGATATCATTTTCTAAGAAGTGAGAAAAGAATTAAGGTGAACAAAGTGGGTACCGCTGATAACCCAACTGCTATGCTCACCAAGCCGATTCCACATAACAAGTTTTAATATTGTTTGAACTTTCTAAATGTTCGGAGTTGTTGATTGACCTTTTAGGGCAAAATATGAGGCAAAATAGTTTTTTCTGGTACATCTGGCATTATTATGGTGCATCTGGTAAATCTGTTTGTGGAGATTTGTTATAATATGCCTTGAATTGATAAATGCCCCAAATGTTGGGACTTGGGGGGTCTCGCTATTCAGTCAGCGAGTCAGGGTACAAGGGTGAAGCGCTGGTTTAGGGGTTCAGGATACACTTTGTTCCTCGATGGGGATCCCGGTGGAGATGTGTTCTTCCTTTACGTTTATTATAATCTTTGTTGCTTCCGTTATAAAAAGAGATATAATGTTTTTAATTATTTTGATAAACTAGTCGACCTAGACCTCGTTATTTTGAGCATGACAGGATATGAAATTCCGATAAAATAATAAACTCGTTAAAAAATATTTTTTTTTAATACCAACCTAATTACATTTACTATGTTCCATTCAAATATCTTTAGCAAACTTTTACTCCCGGAGTTCTTTCTTTCATTTATCGAGTAAAAGAGTATTAAAATATCAAATTATTCTTCTTAGTTCATCCTCATCCTGACATTACCATCAAACCCCATTTTCTAACAATCTTAAAAAAGCCAAAAAACAGTCTTGTCTCTGTGACATGGTATGTTAGTCTCTGTTTAGTTTTTGTAGTCATCAGTACTATGACAACAACAAATAATTTGATTGAAGCTATGAACAATATCTCATTAGATGAAGAGAATGACGGGGGTTTGGCCTTAGACCCGTCTGCATTACAGGAAAATGATCAAAAGTGGACAGACTTTGATGCAAAGCTATGCATTGTTGCAAGTTTTTCATTAGAAGTGTATGCAGACTTCTCAGCAAGGCAATAAACAATGGCCGCCTTATGGAGACCACGATGGGAGTATACATGAAAGAGTTAGAAATAAATCTCTTTTTGTTTCAATTTTATTATGAAGTAGACGTGAAATGGGTTATGGAAGGTTGCCCTTGGTCATATAACTGAGAAGCTCTGGTAATGCGTAGGCTACACGAAGGAGAGAATCCTCGTAGCGTCGATTTGAACTCTATGGATCATTAAGTTCGGATATATGATTTGAAAATTGGCTTCATGACATAAAGAATAATAACAGAGGTGGGTAATAACATTGGAAAATTCTCTGCTTCTTGTTCTAGTAATTTAAAGGAGATTTGAGAGATTATTTTCGAGTTCGTATCATTATAGATGTCAACAAACCACTCAAACGTAAAATGAATACCAAGAAGACAAAGGAGGATTGGTACTGGATATCATGCAAATACAGAAACTTTCCAACCTTCTATTTTATATGTTGAATAATGGGTATTCAGACAAATATTGCCGCCGCTTGTTTGAAACACCAGAAAATGAGACAGTCAGACCATTTGGACCCTGGATGAGAGCTCCATTTAGAAAGTAAGACTTTCTTGAGGCTTCGAAGGCATGTTTGATGTGGAAGCTAATGGTCACAGTGGATGTATAGCCTTGTTATGGAGGAACAAAAAAAAGGTTTCATTATGTTCATTCAGTAAAAACCATATTGACGTAGAGATATCAACCAAAGAAGGTCTAAAGTATTGACTAACTGGAGCCTTTGGTGAGACAGACCGTTCAAAGAGAGAGAGGAGACTGGGAGCTTGTTAAGAAACCTGACTACTACCAATTTATTACCATGGTGTTTAATTAGCGACATGAACAACGTATTGTCTCAAAGTGAAAAAAAAGGAGGTAGACCTTATCCCAACATATGAATTCAAGAATTTCAGGACGTGCTCAATGACTGTGATTTAATTGATATAAAATTAAATGATCACCAATATACTTGGGAGCGTGGCTTAGAAACCAACAATCATATTAAAGTTAGACTAGATAGAGCTCTCGTTAACTCTAATTTTCTGAACATGTTCCAGGAAGCAAATCTTATAAATTTTGAAGTATCCACCTCGAATCACTATCCAATTTTATTGTAACCAACAGTTGCTGAAAGAATTCACACGGAAAAATGTTTTGATTTAAAAATGTTTGGCTACGGGAGACAATGTGTTATCAATTAATTGATGATGCTTAGATTAACAGCTCTGGCTCTTTTTTGATAAATTTAATCTTTGTGCAGTGGTGTTATTAGAATGGGGAAAAGAATTCACTGGCAACTTTAAACGACGAATATTCTAAAGTAAAAAAATGTTGAAGAAGCTTAAGGGAAGAAGAGATGAATATTATGTGAAAATAGCTCTAGAGGAAAAAAAGAATTTGACAAAAATATATGCACAACAAGAAGTCTTTTGGCGTCAAAGATCAAAATAGTTGTGGTTGCGCAATGGTGGTCCGAATAACAAGTTTTTTCATATTGCAACAAGAATCAGGAGGAAAACAAATCATATCAGCTCTCTTCACGACATTCAAGGAACTAAAGTGACATGGGGTATAGGTTTGGAACAAACCATAGAGGATTACTTATTCTCAGCTTTTTATAGCTTCAAACACGGAATGTACTCAAGTGACCATTTGTATCTCACACAGAGTAACAGGTCCTCAAAATGAAGTATTACTGGCTACATTTGAGGAAAAGAAGTCAAGTCAGTCCTCTTTAATATGCATCCAGACAAATCTCCAGGCCCATATGGTATGACCCCCGGATTTATCATAAATGTCATAATATTCTGAAAAATGATGTTGTGTCCATTGTTCAGAATTTTTTCCATCCCGGTAAGATTGATGATCAATTAAAGGGCACACACATTGCTTTAATCCCTAAAAAAACCACATCCAGTTTGCATGACAGACATTCGTCCTATATCTCTCTATAACGTTCTCTATAAAATTATCTCTAAGATGCTGGAAAACAGGTTAAAGCGAGTCAAAGACCTTGTCATCTCAGACGCCCAAAGTGCTTTCATTCTCGGACGTCTAATAACTGATAATATAATGATAGCCTTTGAGTTTATGCATTATATGAAACGAAAAATGAGAGGAAAAGATAGTTGGATGGCATTGAAATTGGACATGTCAAAAATATATGACCGAGTCGAATGGATGTTTTTGGAAGATGTATTGGTACGTATGGGCTTCCATCCATTTGTTATCAATTTGTTTATGAATTATATGTCCTCTGTGCAATATATGATCGCTCATGCAGGAAGAATCTTTGGATCTATCACTCCACAACGGGGTCTCAAGCAAGGAGACCCCTTATCTTCATATCTATTCCTCATCTGCATGGAGGGATTGTCTGCTTTATTATGAGATTTTGAAAATCGTAATCTGATAAAAAGTATCAAGATGGCCAAGAATGCACCCCTGATCTCGCATATGTTCTTTGCTGATGATTCTTATATATTCTGCAAAGCTACCCCAGAAAGTGCCAACAATATTCTGCAGGTATTAAAGATATTTAAACAAGCTTTTGATCAATAAATAAAAATTGAGAAATCTTCAGTTTTTCAGCAATAATGCTCATAATACTTTAAAAGCAGAGCTGTGCCAACAACTTGAATTCAGGGAAGCTAACGCTCAGAGTTTATATTTAGGCCTCCCTAACACTGTTGGGAGAAATAAATCAGTAATCTTTCGTATCCCAAGGAGAAAATGCAAAGTCATATTGAAGGATGAGATAAGAAAACTCTCTCAAAATGGGGTAAGGAGGTTCAATTGAAAACAGTTGCTCAAACCCTCCTGAACTACAATATGAGCGTTTTTCTTCTTCCATTAGACATGTCATCACTTAGAATGTTTAATGTGAAAATTTTGGTGAAAAACTAACTCCTCAAAAGATAAGAGTATTCATTGGCAAAGCTAGATTAAAATATGTGCAGGAGGAAGTCCTCAAGAGTTATGGGTTTTAGAAATCTTTGAGATTTCAATCTCTCTCCTTTTGGCAATCAAGGTTGGAGGTTCCTCAAACATCCGAACAAATTGATGTGTCGAATATTTAAGGCCAGATAATTCCCCCAGTGTTCTTTTATTAATGCAACGATGAGCAGTAAACCCAACTACATATGACGAAGTGTAATGGAATATTATAGTGTCATCAAGAATGACATTTGCTGTAGAGTTGATAATGGAAAGTCCATAAATATTATGGAGGATCCATGGCTCCCCTTAAAAACTGATGCATACATTTATACCAACAACGCAACCATACAAGGACAAATGGTAGTTTCATTGATGAGCATAACCGAAAACATTCGGGATCATAATTTAATCGCAGATAATTTTGAAAGCAGAGATGCTAACATTATTTTCTCTATTCCTCTTAACAACGAAGTGATGGATGATTGGTACTAGAGACGCGAGAAAATGGGTCATTACCCCGTAAAAAGTGCTCACTTACTAATTCAGGATGGGAAAACAGAGAACAATTCAAATTCAAACTCTGGTTTTTGGCATCAACTCTGGAACCTAAAAATTCCCCAAATGTCAAGAATTTTTGTGACGTGCAGCGTGAAATTATCTCCCCACCAAAGAAATGCTTATATCAAAACGAGTGCAATTACACGAATTATGCCCCGTTTGTAATGATCAACCAGAAACAGCCTTGCATATACTGGTATTTTGCCCACATGCTGTCTTCAGTTGGGAAAGAACAGATATTCCCCAGGTCGATGGTGAGATTAGTTCTTTCTCAGAATGACTTCAACTGTTGTTTCAATAACACAAAGACAATATTCTCACCACTGTCATGATCTTCAGAATGCTCTGGAAAAGCAGAAACGATCTTATCTGGAAACAACATAGTATTGAGTCCACTGATGTGTTGAAATTAACGTCCTCGAGCCTTAAACAACGGAAGAGTGTTGAAGTCCGCACTTTTGACTGTTTTCTGGGATACATGTTCCATGAAGATGGCGATGAACACTAGTGCTTACCTTCGTTAAATACTATTAAGGTTAACTCTGATGCCGCCATCTTTAATGATTCAAACTGCTCTAGTTTTGCATTCGTAGTTCGAGACCACAAAGGAAGTCTGATTGAAGCTAGGTCGAACTGTAGACGCGGATGTCCCAAACCCGAACTAGTTGAAGCTATTGAGATACACGAAGCTTTAAACAGGATAAAATATGAAAGCTATGTAGACGTGGTGCTCGAATCTGATTGTTTGCAAGTGGTACAAGTCATTCGTAGCTCCTTCACGGATTTTACTTACTTAGGAAAAGTGATCAATGAATGTCGAATACTCTTAGCAAGCTTAAATTCCAAAAATGTCATGTTTAGATTTGTAAAACGATCTGCGAATAAGGTTGCACATTATTTAGCACAACATAACAGTTCCATAGTTGTTCGTATTTGGAGGGTGGGAGATGTCCATCCAGATTTCCAATTTGTACCGTCGAATGATTTGAAAGCTTAATAATATTCGACTTTTTCTGGCAAAAAAAGATCAAATTATTCTTATATAAAATTTATCAAAATATTTTTTTGGTTGATATGCATTTCAGAGACGATTTTGTCTTTTTATCTTTTTTTTACCGTGTAAGTATATAATAACATTTTTATTTATTTGTTTTGATTTTTGCAACGGGAAAATTAAATTGATCAATTAAAAATAATAAAATACTTATAAATTATCTGTAAAAATTCATATTATATTATATTTGAGCTTTTATTCGATGAAATTTTAAATTTTGTAAAATTATAATTATTAATTAGTAATTCGTAATTAGACCTCACAATTTAGATGACCAGATCACTTCTGGATCAGATCAATTTCGGATCAAATCCACTTTGGAATTATGATATGTTTGAAGAACATTCAGATCAGATGTAATTCAATTCGGATCTAATTCAGATTAAGATAAAAAAAATTTGTTCAAAAAATTTTGGATCATAAATTATTCATTTAATTGACAAGACTTAAAAATATTTTTTTTAGCTAAATGTTGTATTTTTAATATAATATAACGTAATTTAATAAAAAAATTATGATTACATATTCATGTCATCATAAACATAAAAGTGTTTTAAATATGAATTTTTCTTTAGTTCCAAGTTATAATTAGATATAGTATTTCAAATCATTTTTGATTAAATTAATCTATTATCTATCTATTATATATATAATAGAGCAAGTGAGCGTTAGAGTGAGACAATTCAATCAAGGTAAAATAACTATTATACACTCAAAGCACTAAAATTACACTTAACTGCTATCCTATTTATGAAACTCATATCATATTTATGTCATATTTAATACCCGTTAATAGTCAAACTTTATATATATATATATATATATAAACATACACCCGTACATTTATGTATACATATGTTATTTTAAATTATATGTATCATTTTAAAGTTTATAAAATACAATTAAAAATTCGAGCTTTTGAAATATTTTATGAATATAGCATAATTTTATTTTATCAAATTTTAAATAATATGACACAATTTCATATCAAATTAATTGTGGTTTAAGTGACTGAGGAAAAGAAATCATCACTACCTAATTTAAAATACACATAAAAAATTATTTAGAGTAATATTTTTTTAATTATTTAATATATAATATGATTATTTATGACAATTATAAAGTATCAAATATTTGCTTACAAAATACACAATATAATTGTCTCATCCTGTTTTAAGGGAAATTACTACCAATATAATACAAAAAAAAATATCATGTAGTATCAAATATTTAGTGGTAATTTCGCAATAATATAATCACATTTACACCATTTACGTATCTCGAACGAAATTCATAACAACAGAACAGAAGGAACTAATACAACATAAATAACATATTACATATTATGTACTCCATGTGTCCCATTTAAATCTATACATTACTTTTTGACACTCTTTCCAATACTTCTTTAAAACATAACTTCATAACATTTTTTTATTTTTTTAATAAAAATTTTATGTTTAAACTTTTATTCAAAAAAAATTTAAACAAATATTATGAAACTATGCTTTATAAAAATTTCGAAATACATGTAAATATTAAACATATACAACCTAAAGAGACAGAAAAGAGATAGAGAGAGTAGTATTGAATATTTTCCGGTAAGCCGACAATAATATAATCATATTGAGAATTTTCTATAAATATAATACAAAAATAAATTTGTAGTATCGCAATATCTATTACTTTTTGAATTTCAAATACATCAAATAAAAGTCAAAATTAATAAAAAAATTATGTAATATTCTAGAATATGTCCTGCCCTGTTTAATGAATTTATTTTATTATCTGCCCGATCTGAATAGACAAAGTGGCAGATTGGATACAATTGGTTGGTGGCACGGTTGCATGACCCACAAGTTTCTTCCTCCCCACTTGGTGGGCTGTTTAAAACTACCTACCTTCTTCTATTCCATGTATCTATATTCTATACACACATTCATAAATTCTAAATAAAACCACTCAACTAATTTTACAACCAAGTTTCTGAAACCTTAATTTATTACCAAACTGAATCAAGAAAATGGCATCTATCAACATGTCCTGCCCATCAACACCTTTTCCCAGATTACAGTAAGTTCATTCGTTTTCCTATCTTTTATTGTTTGCAAATGCATATGTTGTCTTTGTTTGATTACCCTTTTTGTAAATGTTGTTAATTTTGATTTTGGGTTCTTGAATTTGTAATAATTGCCTTGATTCTCATTTTGTTGTTTTTGTTTAATTGAATATCTATGAATATTGGATGTTGTAATTGTTAGTTTTAAATAGAATGTGTTGTAAATTATGATTTTGAGAAGAACATTTTTTTGAGTTGTGTTAGTATTTTTCGGATAATGGTCTAGTGAGAAGGATTAGAGGTTCTGCTGAACAAAATTTGCCATTTTTTTGGGTTTTGGTAGAGCTGTTATACTGTTTTAATACCATGTGATCAGTCTGAGAAACGGGCATGAAGGAATAGAGAGAGTGAGAGTTTGCGTCAGATTGAGGTGATTGTATTCGATAGTATTGAGTGGGAAAGTAGTTCTGTTGTTGTATTAACATTCATATTAAAAAAGATGGTTTTGCCTTTTCGTATAGAGGTTTCCATTCTAAAAATTATGTTATCGAACTTTGTGTTTGTTGTTGTGATTTATCAACAACGATTTTTGTGGATGCAATCCTAATAATTTACTAGTCACTGAGCATAGAGGTATTGAATTTGAGAGCACAGTGTTCAAACGTTGGAAAGGCGACCAAAAATGGCAGAGCATCCCAACCGTCTTCATTCTAACAGGTTAGGTGAGTTTGGCGGTTCATAGGCCTAAATTAGGCATTTAATAATGTGTAAATGTATTTTAGTGGTTAAATTTATAAAGTTATACTATTGAACCATCATACTCATAACAAAAGTCTCAAAATTAAACAAACAAATAATGATTTCTATTTGTTTCAATAAAATAAACTAATCATTATCTTAATTTAATAATGATTAAAACTAATCAAAACATATGTACATAATATCTTATATATATTCCTATATTTAGTAGAACGCCTATTTCGCCTAACGGACACCTAGGCAGGCGCCTTACCGCCTAGGTGTCAGGTGGTTCGCTATCGACTATCGTCTTTGTTCGTCGTAGGCCGTCATAAGTACGTCTGAGAGTTCTTTGACTGTGGGAGACATATCACTTATTATTTATTTATGTCCTGTTTCCCTGCATTTACATTCTAATTTCTATTTATTGTGCTGGGTTGTGAATGGTTTATATGCCAATTCTTACTATGTTTTATGAAGTGATTTAAGCTTCAAGGGGAGACAAGAACATGTATTTTTAAGCAATTTTACGTATAAACTTTTTTTTAATCAATTTAAGTTGCTGTGATCCTGACAAAAACAACTTGTTGCTGTGATAAATCATGACTGTAGTTTAAGACTTTAAGTTGAACATGCAGGGCTGACAATCCTAGGGTGTTGCTTATTTTTGCAGAATACTTGTGGTGATGTTGTTTGTTTCCAATTGAGCCCATAAATTGTCAAAGTCATTTGCATTTTCATTCATTGGTGGAAGTCTACCCATGCTATATAGCTCGTAGGACCTAGTGCAATTTTCAAGTTTAAGCCTCTAACTCCGTCAGAGTTAATATTTTTTTTTCTTATCTTTGTTGATTATCTGTAACAATATTATTTCATTACATCTTTTAACGTGCTTGATCAATCATCCATTATTGTACTATCATCTGTTCTAATAAGTGTTGTATGTACAGGACAGTAAAGAGCCTATCTCTGTCTAATGGTGTACAGTTAGTGAATCTGTTTGATTCAAATGGAATTACATCAGAATCTTCTTTTCGGATGAGTGGTAGATTGGGCTTTGGTATTAAAGCTGATGGCAAAGTCAAACCAACTGTACTGCCTGTAAATGGAAGCTTTTTTCTTCTGAAAAAAAACAGGAAAAATGCTCTTCATAGTTCATTCTCATCTGAGAGTGAGATACAGTCTGATTCAACAGCTCTAGGTACACTCTCAGCAGAAACTACTCCGTCTGGCACTAATTTTCCTATGGGTAGTGATGACTACGACTTGGATCATCCCACAGTTGGTTTCTCGTCTATTCCAGAGGCTATTGAAGACATTCGTCAAGGAAAGGTTGGTTGTTTAACATTTATGTTTTTGGGCACTTATTTAGTTATGTATTTTACTTTATAAGCATATGTATAAAATTATAAATACAAATAATAAATAAATATATGGAGGCTCAAATAAGAACCACTTGAGTGAGAAGTAAATTGTAATCAATTAGATTCCACGAATCAAACATTTCACATCTTTAATTTTTTATGCTTGCGCACAAATTATTTGTATATGTAATATGTTACCTTTACTTGGTTAATGTACAAAATTCCCTCAAGAGCCCACCAATCCAAACATAGGGTATGGTTACTCTTGTTTGTACGAAGATTGAAACATTCAATCTGTCAAATCGTAGTGGTTCCTGTTTAGCTCTAATTTTTATACCAAAATCTTTTCCTACACACAAATACATATATATGCTTTGTCATGATGTCGCAGATGGTGGTGGTCGTAGATGACGAAGACCGAGAAAATGAAGGAGATCTTATAATGGCGGCATCAAAGGCTACACCCGAGGCTATGGCTTTTATTGTGAAGCACGGAACTGGAATTGTTTGTGTAAGCATGAAAGAGCAAGACTTGGAAAGATTGCAGCTTCCTCAGATGGTTACTCATAAAGATAATGAGGAGAAACTTACTACTGCATTTACAGTGTCTGTGGTATGTAATCACTTATGCTCATGTCTAAATAAGTATTACATATTATTATTGTGTTCACAAATTGTAATTTGGCTTTTCAATTTTAATGCTTAACTATCTTATATTAAACTTGAATTGAAATCCTCTTTTAGACCTTGATGCAAGATTAATTATCTGTGACAAATATATAAAAAGTCAAGATTAATGTTGCCTACACCTATATTTACTTGTATTAATATGATCCTGTAGGATGCAAAAAGGGGTACAACTACAGGGGTGTCAGCCCGTGATAGGGCAACAACAATACTAACTCTTGCGTCAAAAGATTCGAAACCACAGGATTTTAATCGTCCAGGGCATATATTCCCATTGAGATACAGAGAGGGAGGCGTTTTAAAAAGAGCAGGTCATACAGAAGCATCAGTTGATCTTACTATGCTGGCAGGACTTGAGCCTGTTTCTGTTTTATGTGAGATTGTGGATGAAGATGGTTCAATGGCTCGATTACCTAAACTCCGGGAATTTGCAAAAGCAGAGAACTTAAAAATTGTATCCATTGCTGATCTTATCAGGTAGTCCATAAAATTTGTCATAGCATAGGAACATGCTCGTATTTATTGTCATCATTGCAAAATTTGTTTGATTTTGTGTACAAATTTTTTTGTCAATATAATTATTGATATATGTAGAATTATCATGTAAGGTTTGAATCTTGTTGCCTTTTCATTTAAGTAGCCAATGCTTTTGTAAAATATAGTGGCGCTTCCCTGTGTAATAGCCATCAAAATTGGAGTTGAGTGTCAACAATATAAGTCGACTGATTACCTATCTACCTCAGTTAGTTTACAAAGTATTTACACTTCACTTCACACAAATATAGCACCTTCCTTTCCATGTCCTGAATATAACAAGCATTATCTAACAAGCATTAGATAAAAAAGTTTAGTACATAAGATGAACCCCAACATAATTTTTTGTCCTGTAAAAGAATATTACGTTTGTTATGCACTTCTAGTGCATTATAGAAGGGGTAAATTATATTCAATCATGGAGGAACAGGTGTCTGTAAATCACATTTGTGTTATAAGCTCCATTGTTACATCTATCTTTTGATTGCTCTAGAGTATTCATTGGTAGTTGAAGTTTTACTATAAGCAGATGAAATGGGTGCCTGATGAACTTCTAGTTCTTTTGGTATTACTACTTGCTCTTTTCTCATCTTAAGTTTTCCTATACCTCAAATTTATGTCTAGATATTTTTTAAGTCTCTATCACAAACTTGGTGTGTGTAACTGGAAGTTGGTTGCACTTTAGTAACACGGGTAATCTTTTAACACTTTGCAGATATAGAAGGAAGAGGGACCGCCTAGTGGAACGTTCTTCTGCTGCAAGAATACCTACCATGTGGGGACCCTTTACGGCCTATTGTTATCGGTCAATCATCGACGGGATTGAACATATCGCAATGGTCAAGGTTCGTTATATATTATGATTTCCAAAGTTCTCCTAATCACATGATATGCACTTTTGTGTCATTCTGTACACAGCTCGCAATTTAACAATCAGATTAATCAGTTTCATTTTGTTTCTAATAATTTTTTTTTACTCTTTGGGTCAAT
Source organism: Apium graveolens (assembly GCF_009905375.1). Classification (NCBI taxonomy): domain Eukaryota; kingdom Viridiplantae; phylum Streptophyta; class Magnoliopsida; order Apiales; family Apiaceae; genus Apium; species Apium graveolens. The sequence goes on along the minus strand of NC_133652.1, from coordinate 278,212,442 downwards.
GTTCACAATGTTCGTGTTTTGAACAGGGTGAAGTAGGGGAGGGATTAGATATTCTTGTCAGGGTACACTCAGAATGTCTCACAGGAGATATATTTGGGTCAGCTAGATGCGATTGCGGAAATCAGCTTGCGCTGGCAATGAAACAAATCGAAGCTGCAGGGAAGGGTGTATTAGTATACCTCCGTGGTCACGAAGGAAGGGGAATTGGTTTGGGGCACAAGCTGCGTGCTTATAACCTCCAAGATGATGGACGTGACACTGTAGAGGCCAATGAAGAATTGGGTTTGCCCGTTGATTCAAGAGAGTATGGTATTGGTGCTCAGGTACTGTCTACTAATTTGTTTCACCACAATCAATTCAATCTTGACGTTGTTATATTAAACTAGTTGGAGTAGATGTACACTTTTAGCATTTAGAATACAATTAGAACCGAGAACATACTTTAAAAATGTAGAGACGTACACTGTTATTTTTAACAGGGACGATGGTAGTTACCGTTAAATATTTTTCTCAGCTAGTGTATTGTTAATGATATATGTTTCCATGACAATTGCAGATACTAAGAGATCTTGGCGTCCGGACGATGAAACTGATGACAAACAACCCTGCAAAATATGTAGGGCTCAAGGGTTATGGTCTAGCAGTTTCAGGAAGAGTGCCCCTGGTAACCCTTATTACAAAGGAAAACAAGAGATATTTAGAAACAAAACGTGCAAAAATGGGCCATGTTTATGGCCAAGGTCTCGAAGGCAATATCATCCCTGAAAATGGTAAACCAGGTAGAAAAGAGACATCAGAGTCATAGCTTGTTTTCTCCTCATTCAGAAATTGGCCACGACTGAGACGTTTAGATAGTTTTTTCCTGCAATGTCAATCCAAAGGTAATATTATCCCAATTTCATTGATTAAATTCAATAAGATTATATTCACTAGAAAAGCATTTTTACAATATGATACCCAGAAACATCATTGTTTTCCCCAAATGGGATGTCATCCATGAGACTATGCCATATTGGCATGAAATCGATGTTGTATTGAACCTGTCTTAACAGACCTTCCCACCCTCTTTAGGTATATGAAGTTCTGATTTTAGACGTGCAATGTGTAAGATATGTATTTTCAGTGGACAGAAAAATAATGTGTTACAGTTAATCGGCTGAATTCTAAATAGATTTCTTTTTTGCTTTGTTCTAAGGTTAAAGGATTAATGGGTTTAGATGCATTTTTTATAGCTTATGCTATTGTATTAACCATAATTATGCCTTTTCCTGCTAAGATAATGATGACATAGGCTTTTATTGTGCAAAGATTAAAATAAAAATGATAATCTCATAAATGTTATTGTATTTTTACATTACAAATTTTACAACTCAAATACCTTACCCCTTGGCAGTAAGATATGGGGTGATAACATTTGGAATTTAAAGATTGTTTTAAATCTTATGAGATTTTAAAAGATTGTTTCAAATTTTGATTGAATAACACAAAATTAAAATGTATCTTTTAAATTCTACCTAATATTTCAACATTTTAAAAGATTTTTTAAATTTAAATTAAACTGCTATGGGCCGGCTTTCATTAAAAGCACCTTTGATAAATTAAACCACATCTTTTTAGTAGATGCCAAGGGATATTATTGTTGTTTTTTAAAATATGATATTCAGGAATCTTGATTAAATAAAAAAATTATTAACCATTTATGATTTAAAAAGATGTTTTTTCTGGAGATATAGTTTAATTTAAGATTTGCTTATATCCTCCGGTATTTATATTATTTTTTACAAAAGTGTAATATACTTAGGAGTCTATACTTAGAAAAGAACATAAAATTTTAAATAAATTTATGATATCATATTTTAAGGTTATTGAGAAAACCAGCTAAGAAAATCTGCATATAAAGGATTTCTTTAAAAGCAGTAATAAAAAAATTAATAATATATTCTCAGTGCTGTTAACCAGAATAACCACCAGCTAAATAAATCTACATATAAAGATCTCCTTTTTCTTTAATTTAGTCACTTTTAAGCCAACAAATTCCACAAAAAATTTTAGTCCACAAGAAACTTAATCATAGATTATTTCTTGAAAATACCAAATATTTTGTTATTAAGTTTCAAGATAAATTTCAAAATTATTTATATTATTCAAATATAAAATATTACCATTTAGGAAAAAATTCAAATCAAATCAAGGAGTAGCATATAAGATTCTTTTTTATACCAGCTTTGTTTTTGTTATATTTTACAGGGAGGATAACTATTTGGACTACCAGTTTTCATCATAAATCTCACAGTCCGTTGAAAAATAACTGATTCAAAATCAATACTTATCAAATCCATATCCCATCTACAAATATTCATCCAGCCAATCTATAATTATTTCCAGTCAATCAGATACTCCAATTCTCCATATATACAACATTTTTTCTCACATTCTTCTACTTCGGTTGACACAAAAGTATCCCCGCACTTGGCACTAGCAGTCCTCGAGAATGGCTTCATATCAGAACATTTTCATCCTCATGGTAGCCTCATTTTTATTAAGATCTGTCGTGTCCGACTCTCCGTCCGCATCACCACTCTTTCCACCAGCACAGCCACCTTTAGTTGTTGATGTTCCACCACCATCTCCTGTAGAGCCTCCGGCTCCTTCTCCTGTCGAATCTCGGGCACCAACACCTTCTCCTGTAGAACCTCTGGCTCCTTCTATCGAACCTCGGGCACCAACACCAGCTCCTACACAACCTCTGGCTCCTTCTCCTATCGTCGAGCCTCGGGCACCAACGCCAACTCCTTCTCCTGTTGAACCTCTGGCTCCGGAACCAAGTCCTGCAAAAACTCCGTCATCACCGCCTTCTGTGGCGCCAGCGCCATCGCCATCGTCGATATGGATGCCTCCTGCTGATGCCCCTGCACCGGAAAGTAATGCTGGAATGAAGAAGAAAGTGTCTGTTGGATTAATGTGTTTTGGTGCAATTTTAGGTGTTTTCATGGCATAGGAATGTTCTTTTCTGCTAGTTTCCGGTTAATTAATTGTGTTTTTTTATTAATTATTTGGTGAGATTGTTTTTAGTGAGATTTTATAATTGGTTGTTATTTTTTAAATTGATTAGTCTGATTTGTTTAAGTATTAGACTGTTATTCATATTGTTGCTGAAGAGACGATGAATCTATTTATCACATCATTTTTCCTAGCATAATCAGCATAGGATTGGTCAAATTTTCGATTTCTCATTTAATTTATACGATTCTTGTGGCTTGTACCATTTTTTTTCTCATTCTGCATATATATGACTCCCATTTTAAAAGGGAGGAATATTAGAGATGTCGATGAATTTTCGTTTATATTCATCAAAATACATCAAGATTGGACAATATTCAATTTGAATTTTAATATGATCTTTTACTAAAAAAATATAGGTATATTGAATTGGTATATCAAGATGTCGCATTTAATATGAATTTAAAACAATCCATTATCTCGTGGTTTAAAATGTCGTATTTATTATAAATTAGAAAAATCCATTAATATCTGGTGGTATCAAATAGGCCATGCCATTGAGTTTTATGGATCGAGATTTTCCAAATTTAAAGTAACATCTCTTTTGTAACTTTACAAAGAGCTAAAATATTTAAGCATAAAAAGTGGTTTCTTTCAAAGAAGCTCATCCATTCAAAAAACACAAAAAGTGGGAACATTACTGTACTATCTGTGACTTGTTTGTTCTGTTAGAATATGAAACACTAAGCATGAAATTTCTTCTTTAGACAAGCATTTTCTACAGAAATTCTATCTGTAAATGGAGGGAAGTTAATAGCCATTTAAATCTTGATTAGTCTTCGATTCTGAAATGTGCGTTTTCTCCTACAACTGACATAAATGTTTCTTAGTATGAATGTATGCATGCATGGATGTGCACATATACATGTTTGTCGATCGTAAGGACATCTGTGTTTCTACATTGATCATAAATTTTCAGGGCATAGGATCATAAATTTTCGGCTTCACGGGTTTTTCTGTCTTGTTCCAAATCTCGTTTCTCTATAATATGTAGGTTTCTACCTTAAATGTGTAATGTTGGTTTGTATTATGATGTAAAATTTTGTTTTTCTCTATGTAGCTTTGCAGCATTTCTAATTTTTATTTGCTGATATTGTTTGTCTATGCTTTGATTTGTTTCTGTTGATGGAGAGTGTTGTTATTACAGTGATGTAAGTGTTCGATAAACACTTGATTAAAACCAAACACAACTTGCAGCAGGTTTTGTTAAGGAGAGGATATCGAGTTTACTTAATAAGTGCGTTTAGGTAGAGGATATCGATTTACTTAACAAGTGCGTAAAAGAAGAACAAGTTTTTCCACAACTATATGAAAGATTGACGGATCACTTTGTAGGAACCTTAGCTCTCTGATCATGTATACAACTTTTCTTTTGAAACAGGAAAAATGTCTGTTTGCTCTATACAATTTCGTGTTCTGTGTTAATTTTAATTTGTTCCTTGCCTTTATAATATGTGGCCCATGTGTTATCTGTAAGATTGATGATTTTAATTAATTGTTCTTTTCAATGTTTTAGTTTAAGTTTTGAAGGGAATTAGTTTTCTGTAGCAAGAAGCTAACAAAACCACAAGCTTGTCCGAAATTAGTAGGTACTCAGACTACCTATTCAAAAGTTTAAAAGAAGTTGTAAAGAGTTCATCGTTTTAGTTCCTACTTTGTTGCCGTCACATTCTAGTTGGGAATTACAGAAGTAATTGTTATTTTAGAACATCAATACTTGAGGACATGTTTTCCTTAGTACTGTAGTATTTTATCGAATGCAGAACTTATGATTCGAGGTTTTAAGGCAGTAACTCTGCAATTTTACATGTCGGGGTTCCAGTTGAAACTGTGTGTTTTTGATTTTGTATAAATCTTCTGTTTCTTTTGCTATCCATTTCAAGAAAGTCTTATGCAATAGTTAAGGTTCAGCTGCGTGTTTCTTAATTTAATCGCACTTTAGTGTGTCATTCACTTCATTAAATAACAACTCTGGTATTGTGGTAGATTTCAGTTATTTCTGGCCATCTTTTCATTTTAGCTTTGGGGGCACAGAAAAAGTTTGAGATTTTATTATGTTGCAAGTTACTCGGTATCTTTAACTATGAATTAGTCACAAATGTTGACTTGATTAGTGAAGCTTTCGCAAGAGATATGACGGCCATAGAACTAATGTTGACTTGATTAGTTGGAGAAAGATATCTACTGTACTTAAGCAACTTATGATTGTCAGATAGACTTGTCAGACACTAACTAAGAGTTGTAATCTTCTAATGTACTAGATGGTTGGTGCTTGTCTGGCGATTAAGTAGCTATTTTCTTGCAAACTAACTGATACCTTGTTATCTATTATTTTTTCTTATCCATGCTAATTGATGCCTTGTATACTGCTGATTTAGCAAGTGCAGCAGACAGCCGTACTTGGATGGAGGAAGGTGTAATTTTAGACAATGGCTCGCCTCGACCAGAGGCAGAAGGGATGAGCAAAAACATGAAAAAGTTTCTGCTAGCCTTCAACTGCGTGATACTAGGTGTGGGAAACTGTCTCGCTCCTATGACAAACCGGCTCTATTCAATCCACGGTGGAAAGAGAATTTGGTTAATGTGTGCTTTAGAAACCGCTGGTTTCCCATTTCTCTTGATTCCAATGACAATATCTTACCTCTATCGTCGAAGAAAGGGAGGTCCAGGAACTAAAATCATTTCAATGTCACCTGTCCTCATTCTTCCGTGTGTAGTCATTGGTGTTCTAACAGGTGCAGATGATTATATGGACTCTGCTGGTGTTTCTCGTCTTCCTGTCTCTACTTATTCTCTTGTATTAGCCAGTCAACTAGGATTTACCGCTTTCTTTGCCTGGGTTCTTGTTAAGCAGAAGTTCACTTTCTTACACATTAATGCCATCTTATTGTTGACTGCTGGAGCTGTAGTCCTAGCATTCCATTCAGGTTCTGATATTCCCGATAATGAATCCAAAGCAGATTACGTTTTAGGATTCATTATGACGCTTGGAGCTGCGATTCTGTATGGGTTTGTGTTGCCAATAATAGAACTATTGTACAAAAAAGCTAAGCAAGCCATCAACTATTCTCTTGTTATGGAGATGCAGTTTGTTATGGCTGTTGCTGCTACTGCCTTCTGTGGCATCGGGATGCTAATCAATAAAGATTTTCAGGTCAGAATCTCTTCTAAACTCTCCACCAGAAAAAATTAATTAGTTTAACCTGAGTCTGCACATATATTATTAGTTCTAACTACTCATATTTGCAGGCATTGGGCAGAGAGGCTGATAATTTCGGGCTTGGCAATACCATGTATTGGTTGGTACTAATAGCAGATGCATTTCTCTGGCAACTATTTTTCTTGGGAGCCATTGGAGTCATTTTCTGTCACAGCTCTTTACTCTCTGGTATACTAATTGCCGCTCTGCTCCCTGTTTCGGAGATCTTGGCTGTGTTTTTCTTCGACGAGTCATTTACAGTTGAAAAAGCAATGTCTCTTTTTCTTGCCTGTTGGGGTTCCATATCTTACTTCTTTGAGGAGTATAACATAGAAAAGAAGAAGAAGCGCGAGAGAGAACATCAACTTATAGAACTGAAAGACGAGAAAAGGAAGCGTGTTGTTGAAGATGAGTTCATGGAGGTAAAACTTGATAAATAGCATTGCAGCATTACAGCTAATTAGGTTACAGAAAAATAAGGTAGGGTTGTTAGTTGGCTCTTTCATTCTTGCACTGAGAGCACGTATATGTTCGTTTTGGATATATTCAAGCCAAATGCATGAACAAAACTTCCAGATGAATGAAAACATCTTGTTAACTTTTCAATTTTTCAAGAAGCTTCAAATTTTTATTTTTTTGAAAGACCAGTAGCATTAAAACAAACTCCATTTGTAGTAGGAGAAGACTCGATACAGGACTGAAGAGAAAAAAACTTATTTCCTTTTAAAATCCGAAGAAGTGCCCATAAAACGCCTGTCAATGGAGATCGATCCAGTTTTTCACCCCTGCTGCCACCAGGGATGCAAGGCACCGCATTAACCTAAAACTGAAAATAAAGGCATAGCAGAACTAAACATAAAACTGCAGAAGAGGCAGCATTCCCCTCAATTGTACGATTGACCAGATAAACTGTATACATATTCAGCTCACTGTATTGAGCAAAAAATTCGTCAAAGGTGTTAAAAAAAACCCCGGGGTCTTTAATAGAAAAAGTTCATTGCCATCACCAAAAGTTGGGTCAAGTGTGATGAAATATGTGTTTTTCAGGAGCTTTTAGTTATTCCCTAATTTCACATGACAGACATGTGTCTGGTACTACTTCAATTTCAAAAATCAATCAAACAAATTTAAATATCTTTTTAATGATTTATACCTATTCATAGAATAAAAAATGTTTTGAACTTTATTGAGTTCCAACTCAATTGGATGTCCGGTCTCGAATATGAGGATGTGTTTGTATCATACTCAACCAATTACTATAGTACTTCCTCCGTCCCTAAATGATCTTCCCGTTTCGACTTTTTATACTGTTCATGGTAATCGATTGACTACTAATTTACGTCTAATCTATAAGATCAAACATAGTTATGAGTGATTTTATTGGATTCGTATTTATGAGTACTTTAATACAATGAATTTTTTATATTTAATACTAATACAAAATTAAATATATTAACAATCAAAAATGTGCATTGGCAAACGTGTACAACACAAATGAGAAACGTTTTTAGGGACGGAGGGAGTACCAATTACTACAGGTTCATATTTTAACTAGAACGGTACATTTCTCAAAAATCAAATTTAAAAAGATGTATAAAGTTAAAAAAAAAACAGTTTTAAAACTAATAAATGTTTATTTGAATATTATAAGTTAAAAATCTTTGTTGTACAGTACTCCCCCGGTACCTTCCAATTGTTTACATTTCTGAGGAATTGTCCGACACGCATTTTAAGGTGCATAAAAGGTATAGTTATGTAACTTATTTTTACAATTTTTTTTTCTGAATAAAAGTTGAATGTTTTAATTTTTATTCTGAAAAACAAAATTATAATTTTTTTTTATAAAACTATACTTTATATGCACCTTAAAATGCGTGTCAGACACTCTCTAAAAAATGTAAATAATTAAAAGGGACGGAGGGAGTATTATGTAAAAATCGGCGGATCGAATGCTCCTAAAAAATGTACAACTAAACTAAGTCACTTATCTTATATTTGAAGAAATAAAAATTTAAGAGCACGGTTAAATAACTTAAGTGGTCCTTTGTCGTTTTATGTTTTGGGATACACCACATAATTTCTTAGAACATATATTAATTTTTAAGATTATAAATCATATTTTTTTAAAAAAAAATCAAATATAAGTTGTGGTATAAGTATCATCAAATACAAACCTAAATTACACATATTATTTACCCATTAATTTTTTTTAATAAATATGTAATATTGTTATATTTTTTATATTTTTTGAGTAGTTGTTTACACACTCAACAACACTTGATCACTTATGAGTAGAGCCGGTCAAACGGGCAATTTGGCTCGGCACGAACGTAATTCGACTCGCCAATTATTCGCCTGACTCGCCTCATCACGGGCCGGTTCAATATTCGGCACTATTCGGATATCTACACGAGCCGAGCACGAGCTGCATTTTATGAAACCGGAACCGGCCCGGAACCGGACCGGAACCGCTCGCCAAAGACTGCACACGAATAAACAAAAGTCAGACGAATAAACCGGCCGCTCGGCCCGCCAAAGTCCATGACTGGTTAAAGGGAGTATTGCTTTGTTACATTATGTCAATGCTATTTAACTAATTAATTTAATAATGAATGAAGACCAGCTATATTTAGCAATTAAATATGGATCCTGTAAAATTAAATTAATATTTGAATTGGAAATATCAAATACTTACTAATACACATATATCCTGCAGAATTGGAAATACTTCATGTGTATTTTTCTATTCCGAATATATAGAATTGAGGATTTAGAACTAAGCATTATTTGAATTGACTCTCCATAAATACCATTTTTTTCCGTTTTGCAGAAAGGCTGAGAATTCTCTTCTTATACTTTTACACTAAAAAATAAATCAATTTTCAGGAAAGTATCTAAAAATAATAAAGTCAACAACAACTCGCAACACTAAATCAATACTTTAAACTTTGCATTACAATTAACAACTTTAAGACGAATAAACCGGCCCGCCAAAACTCGCGGTTACTCGCCAACTCGCTTTTATTCGCGTGATTCGCGGTCCGTACACGGTTCTGCAGTTTCAATAACCGGCTCGGCACGGCACGGACCGCTTTTTACACGGGCCGTTCGCGATTCCTGTTATAACTAAACCGGCCCGTTAAAAATTCGACCCGGCACGCACGACCCGTTGTTTGGCTGGCTCTACTTATGAGTACATGGCGGGAGCTTCATTAGTACTCTAATTCTTATCCAAGTCCGATTCTCCATGCATATATACACTTATTATAGCAATGCAATCACGATCACTTCATCTTCTTCAGAACTTGTTTGGCTAAAACAAGTTCTGAATAATACTGATAACTGTTCTTCGAATCAGCATCCATTGACGGTAATTTCGTACTCTTATTGAAAAAAATTTGATTCCCTTTCTTACGATTTAGTTTTCGATGCTAATGTTGGTTTTATAAGAATATATGCAAAAAAAATTCTGTGCTATATTGTATTGCATTATACATAGCTATGTTTATTGTCTTTGTTGTATCAAATTCAAGCTTGTTTTGGTTTATACTTTGAGGTGTATTTTTTCTGTTATTCGGAAGATTTATCGTAGTTTGTGTTTCCGTGATTTGTTTATGTTGTTCACAACAATGCTAAACTATTCCTAAGATTTAGAAGTCTAACAGTAGTTGTTAAGAATTATTGTTGTTTTTTAGTCGAAGATTCTGTCTGGTTTCTCTGCTAAATATTTGTGTTCTGTTATGATGATAGAATACGGAAAGGATGAAGGTTCAAATTTGTCTATTTTGACGGCTAATATGTGCTTGAATTTTGATAATGTCAAATTTTCCTCAGGTTTTTAGTATTTTGACTGATGTTGCCATTCATGAAAATAGAAGAGTTTTACAAGAGATATTCTGGTGCCTAAACATAAATTCATAGATGCAAACTGATTGATCCTTTGTGTGCATTAGATTCTTATATGTCTCTGTTCATTCTGCTCATCTGATATTTTGTTTACCTATTATTCTCTGCTGACTGTGTTGTTCAATAACCAGCTTTACCAGGATGGAGGTAAAAGCGATGAGCAAAAACATGAAATTATGGCTACTCGTGATCAACTGCTTGATGCTAGGAATAGGCAATTGTATTGCTCCTCTTACCAACCGCCTTTATTCTGTTAGGGGTGGAAAGAGAATTTGGTTAATGTGTGCTTTGGAAACAGCTGGTTTCCCATTTCTCTTGATTCCATGGTTGATTGCTTACATTTATCGTCGAAGAAAGTATGGTCCGGGGACTAATATTACATCAATCTCGCCTAAGCTTATCTTTTACTCTTTGGTTATCGGTGTTCTCACTGGTTTAGATGATTTAATGGATGCTGCTGGTGTTTCTAAACTTCCTGTGTCAACTTATTCTCTTGTATTAGCCAGCCAATTGGGGTTTACCGCCTTATTTGCCTGGATTCTTGTGAAGCAGAAGTTCACTTTTTTACACATTAATGCAATTATTTTGTTGACTGCTGGAGCTGCAGTTCTTGCATTTAATTCAGGTTCTGATGTTCCTACAAATGAATCCAAAGGGACTTATATAGTAGGATTCTTAATGACCCTCGGAGTTGCAGTTTTATATGGATTTGTCTTGCCATCGATAGAGCTCATATACAAGAAAGCTAAACAGACCGTCACATATTCTCTGGTCATTGAGATGCAGGTTTTTATATCCTTATCTGCTACAATCCTCTGTGTTATTGGAATGGCTATCAATCATGATTTCCCGGTTAGTATCTCTTCTCTTTAGTCTAACCTGGATGAGTTCAAATGTATATTATGAGTCTGTTTCAATATTAACAAACACATATTACTAATTGTACCTACTGATTCTTGCAGGCGATTCCAAGAGAAGCTGAGCATTTCGAGCTTGGAAAATCGATGTACTATTTAGTACTAGTATCGGATGCATTTCTTTGGCAGCTGTTTTTCTTGGGAGCAATTGGAGTAATCTTCTGTAACAACTCAATACTCTCAGGCATACTAATTTCTGCTCTGCTACCTGTCTCGGAAATCCTGGCTGTATTTTTATTCGGTGAGAAATTTACACCTGAAAAAGGAATTTCTCTTTTTCTTGCTTGTTGGGGCTCCATATCCTACTTCTATCAAGAGGCTAAACTAGACAAGGAAAAGAAAAGCATAGCAGAAAACGAGGAAAAGAAACAGAACCAAGTTGCAGAAGGTAACGATCAGTTCAGGGATGTTCCTGAAATAGTTTTGCAGAACTAAAACTAACAAAAGCGACGCAGTCTTGTTGGTTGTTTCTCGCATTCTACAATAAGAAGATTTTTATTAATTTTAGTTTGGGCGTGTGTTTGTAGGCTGTAGATTGATTATAGCTTGAACTTTTATAGTACAAGACTTATGTGGTTTAAATATTTTCCTAGTAGCTATAACTTGTCATTAGTTATGAAAATTTCTGGTATTTATCGAAATTGTGGTTTGATAGACTTAAGCAGCAGAAGCTTTTGTTAAGAGAAAATTTTCGAATATTGTTGGTGAGCACTGAACAGCATAAGCTGTTATTGATCAGTCTTTATCCATGGCACTTTACTCTTCAGGGCAACAACCAACAAGTTTTGTTGGCTCTGGTGCTGTTACGGTTAGTAATGCTTAAAAAAAGTGACCTCAAACACTAAAACGACATTTTTTTACACAAGAAAGACGCAATCCACTAACCTTAGTAATGACACTAAGGAAAAAGGATAACGCATTATAAAACCAATCAAACTACACCAGTTTGGTAGACTTGCACATCAAGCTTTCAGATCATCTTTTACTTTGTTCCAAATTTTCATCTTTTTCTAAATGTTAATCACGTTAAATGGAACTATGCAAGTGACTCTGGTGCCTATCCCTGGATGCTCTATGTCTCCATTTCGGAAAAATCGAGTCCACTCAAATTTTAATTAACTATACATGTTGAGTCTTTTATATCAGGTTCAACCGAAGAATTTAAAATACATGATAATAAGATATCGATCGATATGATATTCAAATCAAAATCGGAATAAGATTTATTGAGTCCAGTTCTGCAGATTAAATGAATCTCATTTAAGAGATTTTTTTTGCTAATATCATAAAGTTTGATGCTCTTTTTTTTGAATTGATGGGTAGTAGGTGGTGAAAAATTAAAGAGATTTTGATCTTAATTGAAAAGAATATATTTGGATTCTGAGGCACCTCTGCAATTTTTTCAGTTAATTTCCCTTATATGTTCTGAGGTCTTTATTACTGAACTTGCCAATAAGAGGCATAATTTTTAGCAGAAAGTTTTTACAACTTACTGCTATTTATAAACATTTTGAGTTCAATGCTTCATAATCATATAACTGAGTCTAACTGTATATTTCGGATCTGTATAAATTAAAGGCTTCGAAAGATTTATTACATTCTAGGCGAATAGATGATCAACAGCAAAATGACTTAAAGTTGGACTTCAACAACCCCTGCAACAAAGTAGGTCTCAAAGTGAGCTGATGACAACTATCTTATCAGGTTTAATTATGTGGGGTTAACGATATTGCACGCTCCACCTCTGCTTTCTGTGATGGCTAATTTGCTTATGCAAGATACCTTTTAACTAGTGGTAACATGATAAGTACCACTTATGAGTAGACAATTTCATATGACTCCGAAGAATAAGTGAATAAAAGTGCAATTCAGAGAGTTAAGCTTTAGAGGTGTACTCGTTACTTTTTTAGAATATTGAGTTTGTGACAGGTAAACTTTCAGAGTCATATAGAATTAGCTTGATCAAGCTGAGTACCACAGTCTTAAGTAATACTTAGTCGTTAAGCAATCTTCTTAATTCATTATACTCTGGTATACAATGTCCTGTAGCACTAAGTATAATATGTCATTGACATAATTATTAGTCATGTTTACTTGAGCATTCAGTTTTTTGTCAGTGCAGCCCCATACATGCTCTTAACGTATTTTTTTGTTCATTGCAGATTATCCGAGTTGCCAGAATAATCAGTTTATGAAATGGCCATTTCAGTTTCAAACAATATAATAGACTACAATGAGAAAGGAATGAGCAAATCCATGAAGAAACTCCTCCTTGTCTTGAATTGCTTGATGTTAGGACTAGGTGATTGTGGTGGTCCTCAGATGCAGCGACTGTACTTTGTGAAAGGGGGAAAGCGAGTTTGGTTGTCAAGCTGTCTAGAAACTGCTGGCTGGCCTTTACTTTTTATCCCAATCATAATCTCTTATCTGTATCGTCGAAACAAGGGAATCCCCGGGACAAAACTCATTTCCATCAGACCTTCTCTTATCATTCCCTGTGCTATTATAGGTATTCTCACCGGGGCTGATGATTATATGTATTCCTATGGGGTGTCTCGCCTTCCTGTATCGACCTCTGCTCTTATAATTGCTACGCAGTTGGCGTTTACTGCTGGATTTGCATTTCTTCTGGTTAAACAAAAGTTCACCAGCTTCACCATTAATGCTGTCTTTTTGTTATGTATTGGAGCCGTGGTTCTTGCATTTCATACTAGCTCTGATCGTCCTGCTAACGAGTCTAACAAGCAATACTTTTTAGGCTTCTTTATGACTCTTGGAGCGGCGGCATTGTATGGATTTATACTACCAGCAATCGAGTTAATGTGCAAAAAGGCCAAACAGCCCATAAATTATTCCCTACTTATGGAGATGCAGGTGGTTATGTCATTCTTTGCCACTGTTTTTTGTGCAATAGGCATGGTTGTGAACCATGATTTTACGGTATATCTCATGACTAGTAGATTAAGTATACTAGAATCTTACTCAATCCTAATACTAACATACTTCAATTTTTTTGTCCCCCTTCACGTGGTGCAACATTGCAGGCAATTCCAAGAGAAGCAAAGGAGTTTGAGCTTGGAATAACGATATATTATTTGACTCTCATCCTTAACGCAGTCCTCTGGCAGTTGTTCTTCCTGGGAGCAACAGGAGTCATTTTCTGCGGCTCTTCTTTGCTTTCTGGCATTATAATTGCCAGCCTACTGCCACTGACAGAGACCCTGGCAGTGTTGTTCTTCCACGACAAGTTCCAAGTTGAGAAGGCGATTTCTCTAATTCTTTCTCTCTGGGGTTTCCTGTCCTACTTTTATGGAGAGTTTCAAAGTACTAAGAACAAGAAGGAAGATTCAAATCTCGATCTCTCACAATAACACAACGTAATTTACGTTGATCTTGCACGTATATGATCAGTTTGTCCTGAGTATATCAAATTGTGTTGGTGTAGCCTACTGGATGTACTTAAATCTGCAGAACAAAGTGATGTCATTGCCACATTAGAGATGTGATTCTTGTTAATGTAAATTGAAAATAATTTAGTTTAGTCTAAAGATGCTAAAACACAACAGACAACAGTGTACTATGTTTGTATATCATGCATGCGTCATAAATCTTGCCTTGTTTTCATTAAATATAATATTAAGGTATATTATTCACTGGACTGAATATGCATGCAATGAACAATACTCATTGTACAAACTGTCCTAAACAAATAAACATTGTAAACTCTAGAAAAGAGTTGTGCAATACTGTATAAACAATTGGGTTTGCTTAAAATTAAAACCTTTTCCAGAGTGTTCTGGGACAATTTTTAGTACAACAAATAGACGCTTTAGTGCTATAACAGAGGAATGCAATGCGAATCAGCCGCCCAAGATGGTTCCCAGCTGAGTCTTCGAAGAACACGGATGGTGGTCTCTCGGAAGAATGGCCTGGACAGAGTTCAAGGGCGTTGCAACTCTCTGCTTCGCCAGCCAACATGCTCCCAGTTTATCAGACTGCAATATATTAGGGAATAGGGATCAAATCTTTATGTTCCTGAAAGTCACCTCTAAAATCTTGGTTTCCGAAAAACTATTTCTAGGACAAAATTCGCATTCACCGACTACAAACTATTTTCTGCTTTCTGTGTTTACATCAGCGAAAAGGGTTTGGAGTCCGCCCGTTCAATTTTAGACTAAATCGAGCCTAAAAAACTATCCGAATTTGGCTCATTTAATTTAATGAGTGGAGTTGAGCCGACTCGTTTAATTAAACGAGCCGAAACCTATAACCGGACTCGAGCTCGTTTACGAAACGAGCCGAGCCTAGTAAAACGAGTTTGAGCCGCTCGCCCGAATCGTATTAGAGCCTTACACAAAGATATTGAATAATCTAATAAATAAGATCGTATTTTTGAATTTTTTCGAGCCGAACTCGAGATTATTTCGAGCCGAACTCGAGCAGAACATGCCAAATATTTGGCTCGAGCTTGTTAACTTTTTTTCCAACCCCCATGTATTACAAGCTGGATCCACCAGTGAGGGTGGGAGTGAGTGATCAAGTATTGTCATTGATGGAACTTCAGATTTCAACAACACAATGGGTACACATTCCGATCTTCGGAGGTGCGTACCGTGCAAGCAGAATTAGTGCACTCTTCCACCGGTTGATCAATAGTTATGGTAAACAGTAAACTTATTGTGCCAGGAATATTACTGCTTACCGCAATAATTATCAAGAATCACCCGGATGTATTCTCCGGAGTCTGCAATATATTATCAACCACAAACTCTAAATTTTTTGTAGAGTTGGTTGAGTTTAGATGAAACCGTTACTTCTAAGTGCACCAACAAATTATGAATTTGGGGGCTTGTGTGTTAAGTAACTAGTTCATTCAAAAATTTAAGGCGGTAGAGGAAGAGTTCAACACGATCTTATACTATATTCAACACTTTCCTCAATGGTACAAACAGTTCGCTATGATTGGCGAAAATCCTTGAACTTGGATATCGCATTATCATGCGAAAGTTTGAATTCATGCGAAAGTCTTGATAATTAATTTGGGCATCAAAATCTTATCACTTGTATATAAATTAAATACTCGCATTAACGGATATACGGTTATAAAAATACCATATCTTGGTAATTCATTTGACCATCAAAACCTTATCACTTGCTTACGAAACAATAGAAAATAAGAATAAGAAAATGATTCTAAATTTTACTAATAATAAGCCTTAAATGATTTTTTCCCACCCCTTCTCTGTTATACAGAATTAGAGAAGTGAGATTCGACCAAAGAAAGAGGAAGCAATGAGTAACTAAATGAAGTGATAATAAAAGGAGTAATTGAAATCGTAAATAAAGTTAATATTTTGTAAATAGTGAATCCAATGACTCTAATACTTATATTTTAACGGACATTATATTTGAGTACCAAAAAGTAAGATAAGTTTCCTTTTATATTTATTATGGGTGCCGCCAATAAATAAATGACTTATTGGTATAAACCCTTATTGGTATAAGGCGTAAGTGACCGACACAACTTATAAGTTAGAATTTATAACTGATAAGTTTAATATTAGTAATGACATACTTTTTCTATAATTTATTCTGATTTTTAACTTTTTTATTAATTTTAGTTTTTAAATTTATGTTTTATAAAGTTAAGTTAATTAAAAAGTCATGAATTAAGATAATTATATTTAAAAATTATTTATTTTAGTTCATTTAAGTTAAAAGAAATTATGACTTATAAGTAAAATTTACCAAACACTTAACTAACTTATAAGTATTATATACTTATCACTTTTAAACCACTTATTAATTTTAAGTCATAAATTACTTATTTTAAGATTTCCTAAACGGTCACTATATATAAAATTTTAAAAAATAATATAGCAGGATAACAAAAGTTATATATTACGTTAGCTTAAAAGTCTTCCTATAACAGGATAACAAGATTATAAAATTAAATTTTCGGGACATATTTTTATTATATACATGAAAGAAAAAAAGAAAAAAATATAGATACAAAATAAATATTTGGGGCACATTTTTTAATTTTTTTCTAAAGACAACTTAAAAAATAGATATCTTTCATACTTAGGATCCACGTAAATATTATCGATATCTTGTTGTTTAGATTTATTACTATATGCCACAATTTTTTTTTATTTTAGGACTATAAGTTTTTATCATTCTTTCAATTTATTACTACCGGGCATAAATTTTTTAGCAGGGGGCTAAAGAGGGTGCAACTTTATTCGGTGAAGGTGCAGCAACTGGTCTTGTGGCTCCAACAGGTAAGATTTTACTTTATTTGAACTGATTTAATCATAAGATTTTACTTGCGTTTTGTCTCTTCAGAATGTAATTTGTGATTCGATTATTAGTCATGTTTAATTAGGCATTCAGTTTTGGTTAGTCCAGCTCCATTCATACGAACATATTTTTTGTGCATTACAGTTACCGAAATGTCTATTCCAGTTACAAACAACAAGATGGACTATAATGAGAATCAAATGAGCAAATCCATGAATAGATTCTTCCTCATCTTGAATTGTGTGATTTTAGCTCTAGGTGGTTGTGGTGGTCCTCAAGTGGAGCGACTGTACTTTGTGAAAGGGGGGAAGCGAGTTTGGGTGTCAAGCTCTCTACAAACAGCTGGCTGGCCTTTTCTCATCATCCCAATCATAATTTCTTATTTGTATCGTCGAAGCAAGGGCATTCCCGGGACTAAGCTCATATCGATTAGACCTGCTCTCATTATTCCCTGTGCTGTTATTGGCATTCTCACCGGTGCTGCTGATTATTTGTATTCCTATGGCATATCTCGCCTTCCTATATCGACCTCTGCACTTATAACAGCTACTCAGTTGGCGTTTACTGCTGGATTTGCGTTTCTTTTGGTTAAGCAAAAGTTCACCAGCTTCACTATTAATTCTGTCTTTTTGTTATGTATTGGAGCTCTCCTTCTTGCGTTTCATACTAGTTCTGATCGTCCTGCTAACGAGTCCAATAAGCAATATTTTTTTGGTCTCGTAATGACTTTTGGAGCATCTGCAATGTATGCGTTTATACTACCATCAATCGAGTTAATGTGCAGGATGGGTAAACAGCAGATGAATTATTCTGTAGTCATGGAAACACAGGTGGTCATGTCATTCTTTGCCACTGTTGTTTGTGCCATAGGCATGTTTGTGCACCACGACTTCACGGTATGTCTCATGACTAATAGATTAAGAACTGGTGATATCTTTCCTAATCTAATCCTAATTTTAACATACTAATCTTTCTACTTTACTCTGCATATGGCTCAATATTGCAGGCAATTCCAAGAGAAGCAGAGGAGTTTAAGCTTGGAAAAACGATGTATTATTTAGTTTTATTCTTTGACACAATCCTTTGGCAGTTATTCCACCTTGGAGCAACAGGAGTCATATTCTGTGGCTCTTCTTTGCTTTCTGGCATTTTAATTGCGACGCTACTGCCAGTGACAGAGACCTTGGCGGTTTTGTTCTTCCATGACAAGTTTCAAGTTGAGAAGGCGGTTTCTCTAGCGCTATGTCTTTGGGGTTTCTTGTCCTACTTCTATGGGGAGTTCCAAGTTACAAGGAAGAAGGAAGCTTCAAATCTTGATCCGTCACAGTAAGACAATGCAATTTATGTTCATCTTGTACGTACAGAAGCAGTTTGTCACATCATTTCAATTAATAGATTGTGTACTTGTGTTGGTGTAGCCTGTTGGTCCTTTACCTTTAAATTTCCATTTTCAAGGGTTTGTATTAATAAATTGATAAGTTGTGTACAGAAATCTTATTTCAGGGTTTATGGATATAAACGCACTTTAAGGGTCAAAAGGTTAATAAGCAAATAATTTATCAAACATATTCAACATTACACTTGTCATAGTATGAGTATCATTACTCATTCCCAAACTTCGTTTAAAAGGAATTCATTCTCGATATTGGACTGAGCCTACATCTCGAAAGCTTCCAAGAGCAAGTCCAATACTAAATGCAAAATGACTATATTCATTATTATAATTTAGCACAAAAAAATATTTTTTGGTGCTAAAATAAAAGTTGCACTCCAATGCTAGTTTCATAACTAGTTTCAAATTTTCATAAACTTTTTAATTTCTACTTAATTTAATATTATTTTGATACTTTAAAATATACAAGACAACAATTATTTAACTTTTTCCCTCCATTTATAATAATGAATGACGTGACAAAAATGCATCTTTGGTTTCAAATATAGAACCAAGGATGCATATATACATATTTGCATCTAAGTATGGTACCCCTTTGGAATTGAGTTTTTTGCATTTGGTGCTATAATATAGCAATAGCACCATTGGACTTGCTCTAACCGAGGTTTTATAGTATGATCTGACTGCAGTAATTTGTAGCTTGTTATAACCGAGCTGATGTTGAACATTATTTTTCATTTTTGTTTGAGATTTAGTTGGTTTATAAAACTTCTATTTTGATTGGATACGAGGTTCTTTCTACGAGTGTCCACGAAGAAATGCTTCAAATGTGGAAGAAGAAGTTTGATTGGTATGCTTCTTTTCCGAAGTGCAAGAACTTATTTATGTTATATGTACCACCCGGAAGCTGCATTTTGAGTGGCTAATGGAAATATACAGAACTTAATGTTTTTGTGCATAATTCAAATAAAACTGATCACAAAATTATTGCAGGCTTAAAAACTTATTTATCAGTTTTTGTACTTTAATCATTAGCTATAATCATTAGCTAAAATTATATAAAATATATATTATCTAAAATTTGTTGAAGCGCTAAGAAATTTTGGTATTAGCTATAATGATTAGCTATATTTGAAAAAGTAATTTTGATTTGTTAATTTTAAATTTGAACACTAATATTTTTAATGACTACTTTTTGATAAAAAAAGTATTGTGAAAGAAATATTAATACATTGATTATTTTTTATTTAATACAAGTGAAAATAAGTTATACAATTCATAAAAACATATTTAATGATATTATTGTAATATTTAAACATGTAAAAAAATTAGTTATTATACATTGATTATATATTTCAAAACATTTGCTAACTTTTTTATTATATTAGTTTATTAGTAGATTTTATATAAGTAATATAAATTTGGTTAACACTAAAAGAAAACTTATATTTTTCAAGTAAAATATTTTAATATGTACACTTGACATTACACTACATATAGTTATATATATACTATAAATATCAAATTATAAATGTTTATATATATGTACAGGTGTGAGAGTGTATCATAGTTAAGTTTTGGAGAAAATTGACGTGGATTTGATATGGATGATGGCCTTTCATTCAATATATAGGTGTATCACGTTAGAGATGCTGTTAGAGCATCTGCAAGGCTATTAGGTAAACTTGTTACCTAAAACACCATTAACTAAAATTTTGTTGAACGTATAAGATTTATACTCCAGTGGTATTAGCTATATTCAAAATATTATTTTATTTATAATTTTAAATATACAATTAAAATTAATTTAAGCTTATTATATTTAATACAATTGAAAATAAAACATATATTTAAATCAAAAATATTTATTGACAATATTTTTATTTTTTATATTTATGAAAATATTTTAAATTAAATATTATAAAATAAAAAATTATTACAATTATAAATATAATAACATATTTAAAAATGAAAAACATAAAATTAATAAACATTACTTACATATGTATATATAATTTTTAAATGAAGCATAATTTATTATAATATAATATTAGAATTTTTTATTTTGGTTAATAATTAAATAGTATTTAAAAATAATTTAAAGTAGTATGCTATTTATTATAAAAAAATATTTATAACATAGAAACATAAGATAGTATTAGGTTAGACAATATTTTAAGCATGAGAGCTGACGTGTATTGATTTAGATGATGAGAGTACATTCAATAAATATAGCGTGCCATTTTTTTTATCTAAAAATATACCTAACTCCCGTTAGAGTTATCGAAATTTTAGATATTACGTATAATAGTCTGCCACATAGACATGTATATCCGCCATGTATCTGTTTTGTACTTGACTAGTATCCATTCAACATATTGAGCATTGTAGTGCTTATGCCACACATTGTCTCGTCTAGAGATGCACAAAAGGCCCACCGGGCCGGGCGTTGACCGGGCCTTAAAAAGCCCGGGCTTTGCCCGGGCCGGGCTTTGACTTTGACCGGGCCGGGCTTTCCGGAAATTTCAAAGCCCGTTTGGGCCCTCGAGGCGGGCCTAACCGGGCTTTTTTTCGGGCCGGATCGGATCGGGCCGGGCTTTTTTCTAATTTAAATCGGAGCTAGTATTATTAGAGATTCCGAAGAATACATGTGTTAGCAACTAGATCATCGTAAAAATGTATTAGTTTACATGGAATATTTTAGGAAAACATTACTTCGTTGAAAACATTTAAGTTCGGCAAAAAATAAACATGTTTATATGATATATTCTATCATTGTTATGATAACAATGATAACAATGATATCATTGTTATGATAACAATGATATCCAAATATTCATGATAATGATATCCAAATATATATAGTGTACTTATTATATATTCTTTCATTATTTATGCAACGAAGTATATAAATAATATTATTAATCACAAATATGTAAATATATATGTGTTTAAAGTATTATTTATATGTATAGTAAATGTGAATTTATAAATATATATGAAAATATATTAGAATAATCAGATTATAACCGGGCTTTTTCGGGCTTTTAATCGGGCCGGGCCGGGCTGAAGCCCGGGCTTTTAACCGGGCCGGGTCGGGCCGGGCTTTGCCTAAAAATATAGGGCCCGTCGAGGCTCGAAGCCCGGGCCGGGACCGGGCCGGGCTTGACCGGGCTTTGACCGGATCGGGCCCGGGTTTTTTGTGCATCTCTAGTCTCGTCACTATAAATGCCAGATAGAATCCATCCACCGCATTATTCCTTTCAGATGGTTAGAAGTACCATTATTCGAGTATCCAACTGTTCATTAAAACCGATAGAGAATTACAAAACAAAACAAGAAATTTTGAATTTGAATTTTATTTGAAATTCAACATATTCAATTATTAGTACAAACTAGGAACTTTTACCCGCGATACACATACTTCTTATCCGACAATTTGTTAAACTTAAAATATTATATACCCCATATTCTGCAATATAAATGAAAGTAAACGGTATATGGTATTATGAGATGATGAACCTCTTAATTATTGTTACGCCCAGATTCCTTCGAGAGTTTGAACAGGTTTCGGCTGCCTTGAAGGTGGCTTCAGATGATACCTGAAAGTGAAGAGAATGCGAGGGTTTGTACCCCCGATTCACCTCCGGTGTGAGAATAAGAATCTGGTAGTAAGGGTGTGGTAATAATACAAGAAAAACAGAGTGTATGCGAGAATGTGTCTTTTGTCTTACTTCAAAAGGGTTTTTATACCCAATTATGCCATGAATGCTCTTTCGTTTCTGATCATTAAGGAGGGAGTGAAAAACGGGCGTTATGTCCCTTGTTCTTTCCAACGGTCTGCGAGTAGTGGGCCTTGGCTTGGGCTTCCGTGGGCCTTCGTCTCGCGGGCCTGAAGGTCCTTCGGCCCAGTGGCCTAATCGCATATTGGGCCTTCGTTTGACGGGCCCTGTTGGGCCTATAACCAACATGTCCCTGTCCTTCGGCTGGGCCTTCCGGCCTGCCGACGGACACCGGTCTCGACCCATATTGGGGTGAAGAAACCCTAGGGCGACCGTTTCAGTTCCGCCTCGATCTTCGGTCGTACACGTGGCAAGCTTGTGGGAACTTGCAGTGCATTAACTCGACAGCTGTTGGCACGTCTTTCCATGGCTCATTCTCAGCCGTTGAATCTCAACTGTTTTAATCTGGGTCGTTTGTTTAAAACCCCCAAACGTCACCTTTCTGAATTTATTTTAGGCGCCTATATAAGCCTATTCGTACATTTCCTTTCCTTTTATCACTTCTAGTTTCTCCACACACAGCAAAGAACCGCGGTGAATTTTTTAATCACGGGCAACAACAACTCCATCTTCCCAGATTATCCCATCTCAATCCAAGAACACCTTCAAATCAGTAGGTCCCTTTTCTTGCTTTGCAGTTGCCTTTTACATTTGCATGTAAGTTTTTGTGTTTTATGGTGTTTGCATGTGGGCTCAATGGCCTTTGTCTGGGCTCTAGGTTTAGGGGATTTTTCTGGGTTTTACGCGTGTGTCGTTGCGTTTTTTGGGATTTTTAACTTTTTGGGCATTTTCTGGGTAGGAAATAGAAGTTTTTCTGGGTTCCCGCTTGGGTTTAAAGATGGCATGCGAGGTGTTTTTTGGCCAAGAACTCTCTTCGGGGGGTTCTTGGCCTAAGAACATCCTTCGGGAGCCGACCCGGGGGCTGATGGGCGGTTCGGAGTTTAAAGATGGCAGGCGAAGGGTTTTCTAGGGGCGAGTACGTCCTTCGGGAGACTTGCCTTTTAGAACATGTAACATCCCCAAATCCGGGATCGGGGATCCGGGTTGTCACGAGTTCCATTTCCCTTAATAACACCCAATCTTAATAAATAATCAACTACTCTGTACTGTGACCCCACAATAAATACACACACCACAAGTTATAGTCTCAGAGATGAACACTCAAAAATAACACAAGTCCTTATATTCCACAATTATAAACCGTTACACCTTAAAAGGGTTCTGAATAAATTTACATATTTCTTGCCATTATTACAATTCATATTATACATAAGTCTGGTTCATCAATAGTTGAAAACCTAGCCTATTGGTAGCTCCTACCTCAGCTACGACGGCATCAACGCTTCCAGAAGACTACGGAACGTTTTCTAACCGCTTGCGAATCGGGAGCTTGGTCCTGTTCATCTTTTCTATCTGTTGTTGTGTGATGAAAGAAGAAAGCAAGGGTGAGCAGCAAGCCCACCAAAATAATATGTATAATGATTAACAATATATGAGCCTTCTCATAGTACTCATGAAAGTCTTGGTCAAAAGAAATGAACCAAGTTTGATATCTTAATGCGATGAAGTCGCAAAATATTCAGTATATATACATATATACTTTTCAAAATCTTGGAAGTCCTCTTCCATGCATAATATACACAGAGTTCCAGTTTATAACTGTATAAAACTATCATTGTAAGGTGATCTCATATATCTAACCTTGTCTCCACGTTTTTCTGAAAATCTTTGATATGCATAAGATAATCATTTACTAGATATAAGTTTAAAATATGAAGTTACAAGATACTCCAATATACTTATATCTTTTCCAAATACTACTTGAACTACCACCGTTCAAGTTATAATGAGCTTTCAACATTTCATCACATAGATGAGACTACAAGACAAGATTTGAATAGATTCAATCTTTGAAATATTATTGAATGAAATAAAGTTACGAGATACTTTATTTAGTCCCGATATATATATCCACATATATATCTCTTAAACATTTCCTGGAACCTCTGTTATGTAAAGTATGAACAGAGTTTGTAACATCCAATGAATTTTGGAAAGGAAAAGAATTTTGGCATAAACTCGATATCTTGCTGATCAGGAAAAGATACCAATAAGTAACCTTTTCTACTAGTAGATGGATGAATCCCCCACCGGTCATCACCCTGGCCACATAAGGACCTTGTGCTGGACCGCCACCCGGCCTCTTACACGTTGATGGACTGCCACCCAGCCACTTACACTTTGATAGACCGTCCCCGGCCTGTCGCTTATGCCGACTCAATTAGAGGGACTTACTTCCCGAACGTTGGGCAAGTAATCAAATTATTTTCTCAAAACAGCAATCACGTTGCGAATGTAAAATACACCACAGAGCCGGATCCCCCAGGTTTTGAGCGAGTATTTAAATCCCCTTCGAAAGGAGGATCTTAAATATAAAAGAATGAGTTTTGGGATCCGCCCTAACTTTTAGAAATCATTTTGAAGACTCGAAAACATTTTTAAGAATGTTTGGAGTACTGCTGATTTATTAAAATAAATCAGTCCCGATATATTAGAAATATCTGAATATTATTATTTAAATAATATTCTCATAAAGATAATCCTTATAAAAATAATCGAAGTAGAAGTTTTAAAACTCATACTTGAAATGAATATTAAATAACCAAAGATATACTTATACGAAAGTACTATCTTTATTTGAATAATCGAAAATAAGTTTGATTATCGAAACATTATTCTTTAATAAAATAAAGAATATTATTAAATAATAAGCGGAGTCATAATACCTCGAATGAATATTATAAATAATATTCATTAAATAAAATAAACGGAGTCATACATCCTCAAATGAATATCCAATTAATAATCATTAAATAGAATAAACAGAGTCATAAGTCCTCGAATGAATATTCAAATAATATTCATTAAATAAAATAAAGTTATCGAATAAACCTTATTCGATCAATAGTTTTGAAAACTATATCCCTATATATATAAATATATATATATATATAATATACTCGGGAACATCGACTCCCGGTTTATAAATATGTCCACCTTTGGGTCCCCTATACTAAGGGTATACGCAACTACTGCTTATCTCTAGCATAGGTATTATGCAACTATAAGCATTGAAATCAACAGATAGATAACCAGATTACGAAACAAACGTGCATATATACCATATCAGCATGCTCCAATATATCGCAAAATTTGCTAATAACAATCATGCACTTATCACAAGATAATGCATATACATATATTTACATCACAACAACAGTATAACGGGTAGAAAACTTGCCTGAGCGATTGGGGGTTATAAATGGCTTGGGACGAGTCTGGTAACCTATAAACAACATATAAGTTGGAATTAAACCAAAGTCACTTGTAATTCTATACTTTAACCAATTTAGACTCTAACGCTCGCTTTGCGCTTAATGATTCTCTTAAGGCGATTCTTTCGCGAGTACCTTACCAACTGCCTAATCCACTTAACATAATTGTTTCATACTCCAATTAGTCCTTTAAGGTCTTTAACCAAGGTTTCAAAGTAAGGCGATGGGAAATGTTTCATTCGCAAAACGCCGTTACTTAAAACGGTCGTTTCTCCTAAACCGTACATCGGAATCAAACGAACCACATATCAAAATGAAGATCATAACATGAAATATCTAAACATGGCAATGGTCAAAACCTAGCAGGGAGTTATCGGGTCCTAATGTTATGAACAAAAGCAGTCTAAAGTAAATCGGACATTATGACGGCTATGTTTACGCGATTTCCCAAATTTATACCATTCCAAATCAACCACCAATCAACCCCAATTCATTCATACAACCAAAATCCATCCATATCACACTACAACAGCCCCAACATCTCAAGTTCTCCAATTTATTTTATTCTCAACATGAATTTAAAACTATACTTAAGTCCTTTACTAATCAACAAGATTCAACATTCAATTCACTACAACTCCAACCCAAACTCTAAACCTACAAGCATCAAGCTACTCTTTTACCATAACAATCAAAATCATCCTAATATACAAAGTAAAGCTAGGGTTTGGAGATGTTATACCTTCCTTGAAGTGATTGGAGTAGCTAGGAAGCCTTAAGAAGCCTTGAGATGTCTTAGGGACGCTTGGATCTTAAAGGAAAAACAAGAAAAATCAAGTTAAAAATCTTGAAATCACTATTCATTATCTTCTTCATTGATTTCCTGGAGAAGATTGGTAATGATTTGGAGGCTTAAACTTATAGGATAGCTATATCTATGCATAAGGAGTACTAGATAATTATCTTACCAATTAAGGAAGCTTGGAACTTGAATTTTGAAATTCTTCTTCTTGAAATGGAGAGAAAAGCCGAGAGCAATGGTTGAAGAAATGAAATGATTTTGTGTTTGTGATTTGTTTAGCTTAGCTTGGTTGTTTTTGATTAGATTTTGGTTAATTACCTTATTAACCTTGAACTTTGTGTGGTTATCATTCATCCACACCTCCTTCCCCCCTATGTCATGCTTATGTCACCTTGTGATGTCATCGTCCCTTACTTGCCCTCTTCTCATTGGTTTGATGACATCATCCCCACTAATCTCTTTGATTAGCTTTTAATTATTTGGCTAATGACCGCTGATCTGTTATACGGTTCGCTTAACTTTCGTTTTCGTTTATCGTTTGAGGGATCATACCCGGGATCTTATTACTTAGGTTCCCTTAACCTTTATCAATACATTATATTCCTTTTATGATCCTCTATTAAAATCCTTGAATTTAAATCCTTTTTATCCTGTTACCTTATACTCAATTCTTTCGATATCTGGTGGATTTTCGGGAAAAATCAAAGTGTTCGGATTTGCATTCTGACAATCTTTACATACACTTATATACCACATAGAGTACTAATAATATCCCAGAAGATCAATAAAAGAACCCCTACATAGTGTGGCATGAAAAGTTTTCTTATTCAGCAAAATCAGCAAAACACTATTCATAAGGGTTTCAAAAATTCCAAAAATTGGGGTTATTACAGTCTCCCCTCCTTAAAAGGATTCCGTCCCGGAATCAGATAGAAAATGAGTAGGGATACTTTCTTAGCATTGCACTTTCTAACTCTTACGTAATTTTCCCACATTGTGGTTCTACCATCAAATTCTGACTAGTTTGATAACTCTTCTCCTAAGCACTTGTCCCTTTTTCAGTCTATAACCCTTTCTGGTTGCTCCATATAGGTTACGTCTTGTTGCATGTCTATGCGCTCATATGCCCCTATTTATCTGTCATCCAAATTACACTTCCTTAACATTGATACGTGAAACACGTTATGACTTGCTACAAGTTCGGGGGTAGGGCTAGCTCGTATGCTGACTTCCCAATACGTCTTAATATATCCAAGGGTCCAACAAATTGTAGACTTAGCTTTCCTTTCTTTCCGAACCTCATCAATCCTTTCCAAGGGATACCTTTAACATCACTAGGTCCCCTATTTCATAATACTCTTTGTCCTTTCGAGTCAAATCAGCATACTTTTTATGTCCATCTTGGGCTACTACCGGCCGTCCTCTGATTAGATCTATTATATCCTTGGTCCTTTGAACTACTGCGGGTCCGAGCATCTTGTGCTCTACAACTTCATCCTATCATAAGGGAGATCGACATTGTCTTCCCTCAAGGATCTCATAAGGCGACATCTCGATAATGACATGATCTATTGTCGTGAGAAAACTTAATCCGCGTTAAGTGATCATTCCAAATTCTTTCAAGTCTATTGCACAGACTCTCATTATAGCTTTTAGCATTAGAGCTTTTGCTTCTCAATACCCATTCTTTTCAAGTTCGTAATCGCTACCACCTTCCGTTCCTAATATTATACTGGTGATACTTTTGCTCGTTAGCGTTCTATAACCTTTTAATAACCACGTCAACCTTAGTATCACGAATGTGTTTCCATTCCGGATACCACCATAACTTTACTACTCCTTTTTCAGCTGTTTCTATTTTCCAAAGTTTGATCAATCATATAGAAGTAAAGGAATTTGTTGAGAGATCACTATGATCATGAACACTTGTTATATTGCATCGTTAGTACAGAAGGTGGCCAACCTTTAGTACTTGACAAGCAATTAAACAACAGCTGGTATCCTACTCGGCTTCTATCACACAGATAGAAAGTCATTCGGCAATACCTCCCCTTCTGGAAGGGTTGTTCTTCTCAGTTTATATGAAATAAAAAGAAGAGAAAAGAACGAATTGAAGAGAATTGTATATATGAAAAAAAATATACTGCCACAAAATATCTGGCTTGGAACCTACCTCTGAACTATAGAGGTTTGTCATAGGAGAACAAAACATATGTGTATATATATCAAGTATTATCGCATCGCATTTCACATGCCTAAATATTTTTGCTAGTTCGTCCATCATTCTATGGACCCATGCTCTTGCACGAGCTTATACACAATCACCTTTGAAACTCCCTCGTCATCAAAATTCGAATCTGGGATTTCATTCTTGACATCACCGTTACTAGAATTCTATGCTTGCACTGCAACCTTCCTCGTATAGTAATACGACTCTCTATTGATAAGAAGGAATAAATATTCAATAGGTAGATAATCTACTTAATTAGTCTATCAATGATAACTTATACACCACCACGACCCGATTAGTGGTACTCAATCTCAACATCCATTCCAATACAACTCTCATGGTTGTAATCGACTCATTACTCGCAGAATCATTGCTGCATTACTATGGTCCACCACTGACCTACTATCGTAATTCACTTTCCATGAAATCTTAATATCTAACCATACGGAGTCCATACATGTCGTATAGAATTCTCCTAAGGAGGTAACATAATTACCATTCATAATTCATGAAGAACACTCTAGATCCTGATGTACATACATGACATGAAGCAGATAAAATTACAGAAGAGTTTTAATCAAAGCAACGATAGCAGGTTAATCCCATTCTTAATCATATACCTTCAATAGAAGACTTAACTCGAAGGTTCGTCTAGTCCTTTTCGAAACA
Organism: Apium graveolens; assembly: GCF_009905375.1. Lineage (NCBI taxonomy): Eukaryota > Viridiplantae > Streptophyta > Magnoliopsida > Apiales > Apiaceae > Apium > Apium graveolens. The sequence continues at coordinate 278,182,846 of NC_133652.1, read as the reverse complement.
TGGTCCTGGCTTATCTCAAGATAGTACCTTCTGAGATAGATAGCCCGCTCATGGCGATTACACGAATTAAACCTTTACCAACTACTATTACGGTTGGGTATTGCACAGTCATCAGAAGGAATGCCAATCTTCCAAACTATAATACAACCTTCACAGCTTTAACCATCATCACTGTATTCCTTTGGCACAAGCGCCTATAATTATCCTCTTACCTTTAAAGTGTCGGCCACCTCTTTGGCCTTTCTTGATAGTAAAATTTCCTTACAGTCAATGTCATTTTAACCACCTCCAAATAAATTTTCTTTATTTCATTTCAATCACTGCTTATGTGAAGATGTTTTCCTTAAAATCTGATGAGTAAAAAAAAATATCACCATTTTTTTCCATAAGTTATTGCCTCAGTCTTTAGAGGTTAATCACTGTCACGACTGACTCTCAATCATACTTAGAACATCTTTAATCTTAGGCCCTAATTGCCCTGAACAATTTCGACCTAAACTGGTTCGATCCATACTTTCTCGGGGTTTAACACGTGCCCCACTTGGCATCATTATAATTACGTCATATTTCCTTTATCAACATTTTGAAAATTTTGAATATTACCTTTCTCCTTGTAAAACCTCTAAGGTTATCCTTGAATCGTACCTCCTGTATTCCCTAGATACAGGGCATATCAAAATACCATATACTAATACTAGAATCATTGTCTATATACTTTTGAAAAATTTCTCCATTGATTCTTTAAAGGTTGTTGTTACCTTAATCCTTTCCAATTCATACTGCCAAAACTCATACTATCCCTATTAAGGGTGAAATGCCAACCTTTATGCATTCCCCTAGGATTCATTTTAAGTTACCGATGTTCTATCCTTAATTCCACCTTTAAAAAGGTACATGCATCCTTCCATGGATAAATCAAGTCATATATTCCTGATAAGGGTGTCTTATTCAATCATTACCACCTTGATAGTATATGCCTAATTTCACAATAACATCTGTATTCAAAATGAGGTCAATTAATATGGCCTCCAAAAGATAACAACGGTTATCCGCTTTTCTTGCCTAATTTGGTAACGATAACAAGGATGTTCTGGAAGATATTGGTCGTGTTCAACGTGAATTTCTTCTTAATAATTCCTTATTTACTTTTGTTGTTTATCTCAACAGTCACCTCGATGCTGGGATATCTTTCATACCTGGCGTCTCCCTTTCTGGGTATCAAGCCACCGGTCTTACACTTCACATTCTCGAAGGTCACTTCCTTCATCCACTTTTCCTAATTTCTTACTTCCTTGTCTCCTCAGTCTATCCGCATCTCATTATTTATCCTTTGAACTATCTCAAGGTTTCCTTGAATCCTCCCAACTTAAAGGGGGTACAATATATGTATTTCTTATGCCTTTAACCAGCAATTTAAGTCATGGTGAATCACCCTCATCCTGACGATTACATACTTTTCTATTTCTATTGCTACGAGTCTTTAGGGTTTCCTCATACCCAACTTCCTTATTATTCCTCAAACTCTATTGCCTTTATATTCCTTTCCACTTCAGTTTCTTTTCAATTTCCTTTCTCTTATCATTATTTCATGAACCAACATAACATAAGCATTGATTTCAAACATCCCGTCATTCTGGATTCGTGTCCTCAGAACGAATCTTGACAACTTTTACAACTTAGGTTCATAATTCATCATACTCGTCCGCCTTTGTTCTGGCTCTAAAGCTTTTACACTATCTCCATAACCTTGGGAAGTAATTTCCTGAAAACAATTGACTGAACTTTAATTAGTTTATTATAACCTCTTGCTCCGTGCTTTTCTTGGTCTTTCACCAGTGGGTGGTCTCTCTCTTAGGAGGGTAAGTGACAAAAACAGTCTTTTGTGATTCGTCAATCATTTAGAATCTCAAATGATTCCTATATTTCCTTTAGCCAGGCTCTTGCCTCGACTGGGTCGGCTTGTTTCTTGGAACTCTAAGGGCTTAGCGACTTAAAGGTCTTGAAAGAATTTCACACCACATTGTTTCCTCAAGGTGGTGGTTAGGGGTAAAAGTATAAGTTTTGTTTTAGGCAGGTCCATGGATTGCCTATTAGGAGTACCATCCTGGTTCTTCCTATCTTGCCCGACTTCTGTTTTCTCAGTCTAAATATTTCTTCCTACTCCCCATAATTGGGGTTATCTTTTAATTTTGAAATCCTCATTTTCCACTTCATTATATTCTGGGTTCCTTATAGCTTAATTACGACTTCCCTGATTATCACATTCAAGGTTTTGCCCCTAATCTTATTCCTCATGGGGGCATAATGCTTGGAATTTTTTTTTTTTGAGAATCTCTGGATATTTATCTTATTTACTTTGCTTAAGTCTTTCCCTCGTTCCGTCCTTGCATGATTTCAAATTATGAATTCTCAAGTTCCATAAACTTCATGACACTCTCTTAAGTGTTAATAGTGCAATTAACAATATGAACTTATCATAACCAGGCTGATCTGAACTGAAATTAACGAATATATACATAACCATTGGTTCGAGGGTACAACAACTGAACACATTGAAGAGAATTACATCATGTGATATGATCGCTTCTATCCCAAAAGTACTACCATAGATAATCATCTAGTCATTAAAACTAATCATTCATAACTTAGGCTAATCCTCCAAAAGCGGTGCTACATGAAACCCTTGTCTGATCGCTCTGGCTCTGCACACTACCATGGATCAAGAAATGTGTGCACGCACGACATCCCTAACCGGCTCCATCACAGAGGTGATGAGGTCTAAGATAGTTGCAAGTAGAGCTGGATCCATCTGACCCTCAAGATGACCTCTAGCAGTAATACGGGTGGTAGCCTCAATCCTTTCCATGCTATGAGCTAATCCTGCCGAAAGTACCCCACCCTCAATCCTTGGTGCAGTAAGTCGATCCAACAGATAACTCCTAACATTACGGGCCTCGGACATGCCACCCAAAGTCATGTAATAATCGGCGATAAGAGAAGCCTGAGTGGTTGCATCTAGCAGTCCGTGGGGTGCAGGTGGTGCAGGCCCAGGGGATCCTAATGGATAACCAAGCACGGTATCAGGTGACAATGGTGCAGGGGATAAAGGTGGCATTTCCTCAGTAGGTGCTGGGCTCTGTACAGGGAAGGGAACAGGAATTGGTGGAACCTCATGGATATCTTCAGGAACCTCGGGAAGAGGGTCTGATACTGGTATAATTGGTGCCGTGGAAGGCCCCACTCCTTCTGCCCTCATTAACCTTTGTGCCCTTGGTAACTCTTCATCCTCTAGTGCCACCCTCGCGGCCATTCTTGCTCTGGTAGTCGCCCTGACTACGGTCATCAATTCCTCAGCGGTCCTCTCTTTATTCTCGTCAGGATCCTCCACGAGATCCTCCTCGGCAACAATCCCTTCTGGGATAACATCCTCAATCGCAACATTCTCAATATGAATCTCATCCGGTCCCTCGTTAGGGTACTCTATCAGATTCACAATTTGATCTCCAACATGTAATAAAACATCCTCATGCTGATGCTCCTAAACCTCAGGGTTCGGTGCCCCGCTGCCCTATACGAGAACGAACTATGTTACTATCACGATATTTATAAGGGTTCCCATAAGGGTTTTAACTATTAGTACTACATTAGGTAGTCCGACTATGAACTTGGCAAGAGTTCTTATTATCTTAGTGAACTTATTATCTTAACGTCACATCATCTCTGAGGTTTATAACGCTTGGCTCTGATACCATTTCTGTAACACCCCCAAATCCGGGGTCGGGGATCCGGACTGTCACGAGTTCCATTTCCCTTAATAACACCCAATCTTAATAAATAATCAACTACTCTGTACTGTGACCCCACAATAAACACACACACCACAAGTTATAGTCTCAGAGATGAACACTCAAAAATAACACAAGTCCTTATATTCCACAATTATAAACCGTTACACCTTAGAAGGGTTCTGAATAAATTTACATATTCCTTGCCATTATTACAATTCATATTATACATAAGTCTGGTTCATCAATAGTTGAAAACCTAGCCTATTGGTAGCTCCTACCTCAGCTACGGCGGCATCTACGCTTCCAGAAGACTGCAGAACGTTTTCTAACCGCTTGCGAATTGGGAGCTTAGTCCTGTTCATCTTTTCTATCTGTTGTTGTGTGATGAAAGAAGAAAGCAAGGGTGAGCAGCAAGCCCACCAAAATAATATGTATAATGATTAACAATATATGAGCCTTCTCATAGTACTCATGAAAGTCTTGGTCAAAAGAAATGAACCAAGTTTGATATCTTAATGCGATGAAGTCGCAAAATATTCAGTATATATACATATATACTTTTCAAAATCTTGGAAGTCCTCTTCCATGCATAATATACACAGAGTTTCAGTTTATAACTGTATAAAACTATCGTTGCAAGGTGATCTCATATATCTAACCTTGTCTCCACGTTTTTCTGAAAATCTTTGATATGCATAAGTTAATCATTTACTAGATATAAGTTTAAAAGATGAAGTTACAAGATACTCCAATATACTTATATCTTTTCCAAATACTACTTGAACTACCACCGTTCAAGTTATAATGAGCTTTCAACAGTTCATCACATAGATGATACTACAAGACAAGATTTGAATAGATTCAATCTTTGAAATATTATTGAATGAAATAAAGTTACGAGATACTTTATTTAGTCCCGATATATATATCCACATATATATCTCTTAAACATTTCCTGGAACCTCTGTTATGTAAAGTATGAACAGAGTTTGTAACATCCAATGAATTTTGGAAAGGAAAAGAATTTTGGCATAAACCCGATATCTTGATGATCAGGTAAAAATACCAATAAGTAACCTTTTCTACTAGTAGATGGATGAATCCCCCACCGGTCATCACCCTGGCCACATAAGGACCTTCTGCTGGACCGTCACCCGGCCTCTTACGCGTTGATGGACTGCCACCCAGCCACTTACACTTTGATAGACCGTACCCTGGCCTGTCGCTTATGCCGACTCAATTAGAGGGACTTACTTCCCGAACGTTGGGCAAGTAATCAAATTGTTTTCTCAAAACAGCAACCACGTTGTGAATGTAAAATACACCACAGAGCCGGATCCCCCAGTTTTTGAGCGATTATTTAAATCCCCTTCGAAAGGAGGATCTTAAATATAAAAGAATGAGTTTTGGGATCCGCCCTAACTTTTAGAAATTATTTTGAAGACTCGAAAACATTTTTAAGAATGTTTGGAGTACTGCTGATTTATTAAAATAAATCAGTCCCGATATATTAGAAATATCTGAATATTATTATTTAAATAATATTCTCATAAAGATAATCCTTATAAAATTAATCGAAGTAGAAGTTGTAAAACTCATACTTGAAATGAATATTAAATAACCAAAGATATACTTATACGAAAGTACTATCTTTATTTGAATAATCGAAAATAAGTTTGATTATCGAAACATTATTCTTTAATAAAATAAAGAATATTATTAAATAATAAGCGGAGTCATAATACCTCGAATGAATATTATAAATAATATTCATTAAATAAAATAAACGGAGTCATACTTCCTCAAATGAATATCCAATTAATAATCATTAAATAGAATAAACAGAGTCATAAGTCCTCGAATGAATATTCAAATAATATTCATTAAATAAAATAAAGTTATCGAATAAATCTTATTTGATCAATAGTTTTGAAAACTATATCCCTATATATATAAATATATATATATATAATATACTCGGGAACATCGACTCCCGGTTTATAAATATGTTCACCTTTGGGTCCCCTATACTAAGGGTATACACAACTACTGTTTATCTCTAGCATAGGTATTATGCAACTATAAGCATTGAAATCAACACATAGATAACCAGATTACGAAACAGACGTGCATATATACCATATCAGCATGCTCCAATATATCGCAAAATTTGCTAATAACAATCATGCACTTATCACAAGATAATGCATATACATATATTTACATCACAACAACAGTATAACGAGTAGAAAACTTGCCTGAGCGACTGGGGGTTATAAATGGCTTGGGACGAGTCTGGTAACCTATAAACAACATTTAAGTTGGAATTAAACCAAAGTCACTTGTAATTCTATACTTTAACCAATTTAGACTCTAACGCTCGCTTTGCGCTTAATGATTCTCTTAAGTCGCTCGAGTACCCTCGGCTCAACCAATTTTAATACATTAACCATTACGAGTTTTAAGGCGATTCTTTCGCGAGTACCTTACCAACTGCCTAATCCACTTAACATAATTGTTTCATACTCCAATTAGTCCTTTAAGTTCTTTAACCAAGGTTTCAAAGTAAGGCGAGGGGAAATGTTTCGTTCGTGAAACGCCGTTACTTAAAACGGTCGTTTCTCCTAAACCGTACATCGGAATCAAACGAACCACATATCAAAACGAAGCTCGTAACATGAACTATCTAAACATGGCAATGGTCAAAACCTAGCAGGGAGTTCTTGGGTCCTAATTTTATGAACAAAAGCAGTCTAAATTAAATCGGACATTACGACGACTATGTTTACGCGATTTCCCAAATTTATACCATTCCAAATCAACCACCAATCAACCCCAATTCATTCATACAACCAAAATCCATCCATATCACACTACAACAGCCCCAACACCTCAAGTTCTCTAATTTATGTTATTCTCAACATGAATTTAAAATTATACTTAAGTCCTTTACTAATCAACAAGATTCAACATTCAATTCACTACAACTCCAACCCAAACTCTAAACCTACAATCATCAAGCTACTCTTTTACCATAACAATCAAAATCATCCTAATATACAAAGTAAAGCTAGGGTTTGGAGATGTTATACCTTCCTTGAAGTGATTGGAGTAGCTAGGAAGCCTTAAGAAGCCTTGAGATGTCTTAGGGACGCTTGGATCTTAAAGGAAAAACAAGAAAAATCAAGTTAAAAATTTTGAAATCACTATTCATTATCTTCTTCATTGATTTCTTGGAGAAGATTGTGAATGATTTGGAGTCTTAAACTTATAGGATAGCTATATCTATGCATAAGGAGTACTAGATAATTATCTTACCAATTAAGGAAGCTTGGAACTTGAATTTTGAAATTCTTCTTCTTGAAATGGAGAGAAAAGCCAAGAGCAATGGTTGAGGAAATGAAATGATTTTGTGTTTGTGATTTGTTTAGATTAGCTTGGTTGTTTTTGATTAGATTTTGGTTAATTACCTTATTAACCTTGAACTTTGTGTGGTTATCATTCATCCACACCTCCTTCCCCCCTATGTCATGTTTATGTCACCTTGTGATGTCATCATCCCTTACTTGCCCTCTTCTCATTGGTTTGATGACATCATCCCCACTAATCTCTTTGATTAGCTTTTAATTATTTGGCTAATGACCGCTGATCTGTTATACGGTTCGCTTAACTTTCGTTTTTGTTTATCGTTTGAGGGATCATACCCGGGATCTTATTACTTAGGTTCCCTTAACTTTTCTCAATACATTATATTCCTTTTATGATCCTCTACTAAAATCCTTGAATTTAAATCCTTTTTATCCTGTTACCTTATACTCAATTTTTTCGATATCTGGTGGATTTTCGGGAAAAATCAAAGTGTTCGGATTTGGATTCTGACGATCTTTACATACACTTATATACCACATATAGTACTAATAATATCCCAGAAGATCAATAAAAGAACCCCTACATAGTGTGGCATGAAAAGTTTTCTTATTCAGCAAAATCAGCAAAACACTATTCATAAGGGTTTCAAAAATTCCAAAAATTGGGGTTATTACAGAACAGCCTTCGGGAGCCGACTCCGGATCTTTTTCCTGTTCGCTCGGTTCTAGTACATGTACTCGACCTTCTAATATTTTTCATTTTTCCTTTGTCTTGTCCCGAGTACATGGACTAAAGTCACTCTGTTCCTGAATACAGGGAGATTGACCAAGCGAATCGCCCCCCAGAGACTTGGGACCCAAGGTCGGGCACTTTGGTGGGAACCTTTTCTATTCGCCCCGAGAGAACGGGTCGGGATCTTTATGGATCGGTGGCGAATTACCCGGCGGCGAATAACCGGTTGGAATTGATGAAGGAGAGAATAGTTCAGATGTATTCTAACTTCTTTGTCCCTCGGAATTTCTTTTGGCTCTACGTCCCTAAGGAGAACGAACGTATTTATGACACACCGGGAGTGCCCGAAGGGTTTGGTGGCTGTGCCGTCGGGATCTCGGAAGCGGCCTTCAAATATGGCTTTAGAGTGCCAATTCTGAAGATGGTGAAGTACCTCTTCAGACAGATTGGGATCGCCCTGGGGCAGATGGATCCCAACGGGTTCATCTACATCAACTGCTTCCAGAATAGGTACCTTCATGCCGGAGTTCGCCCAACTCCGAGGCTATTCTGGTGGCATTATGACTTTCAAAAGAACCTGAAGAGCCCGTGTTTTTATACCATTGCTCGTCTGGCTTGCCGGGCAGATTGGACGGCCACCAACTCCAGTAACAAACAGACCCATACTCACTGGTGTTTTGTGAGTGGTCGGAAATTGGCTCCATTGGGCGTCTGGCGGGACGTGAACCCTTCGCTGCTCCTCGCTGCGAGTCTAACAGAGAGGGAGAAGGAGGACTACGCGGCCCTGGTAGACGTCAATGTGAGGAAGTTGAGTCCCGAGGAGTTTCAGGACAGAGATTGGCTCCTCAGCTTGTGGGGTGGGGGTAACAAAACTTCTTCCTTCGTTCTTTCATTATTTATTTTGTTCCACTGCCTATATGATTTGTCTTCTTTATGCATTATTATACATGCTCGTGCCGACTTGCCTCATGTTTACATTTCAGTGTCTTTGAGAGAGGCCCTGATTGAGAGGAAGAAGGCCAGGGCGGCCGAAAAGAGGGCCGCAAAAGAGGCGGCGAGGAAGAAGGCTGCTGATGGAGGGTTCACGCCGAATCCTTCCGAGGAGACGGAGGATAGATCGGAGGTGGAGAGGGTCACACCGCTCCGTCAGGCTCCGGCGGCCTCTGATAGGGATGAGGACGAGCCGGTGGTGGTGAGGGAAGGGAACCCTTCTAAGAGGACCCGCGGCCAGGAGGGTGTCGTTCACTCCTATCTCCCTGGATAGGGTGTGCTGACGTCCGACCACACTGTCTACCCGGTGAGGCAGTCTACGAAGGAGGTTGCTTCGGACCTGTGCCACGGCCTCCAGCTCCCGGCCGATCTACTGGCCTTTGCTTCAGCTTCTCCAACCGAGGCTTGCACTGAGCTTTTGTCCTTTTTGTCCCTGGTATGTTTTTAAGTTTTCTTCATTTTTTCTTTCGCTCGTCCTTTTTTCCTTCAACACCTTGTCTAATGTTTTTGCCTTGTTTTTTTTGCAGGCTGCTACTTGGGCTGCAGCTGTGGAGGATAAAGTGAGGGACATGGAGACTCGAATGGCCGAGGTAAAGGAGCTAAAGAGAGGGACACGACGGCCGAGGAGGAACTTGTAAGGGTGAAAGCCCAGAACGAAGTCCTGGACGGCGAGGCCACCGTGCTGAAGGAGGACAAGTCTCGGCTGGAGACTGAATTGGAGAAGGTGAACCGGAGGATCTCCCACCGGAACGTCCAGCTGAAGAGGTCCCGAAAGGAGCTTCGGAAGAAGCAGAAGCAGCTGGACCAGACGGAGGAGCGCTGTTTCCAGTTCAGCGCTGACTATGTCTTGGAGAAGGCCCACGACCTGAATGGGACTATAAGCAGTTGCTGGATGACAGCCTGGAGGATCCTATCGGCCGGCCAGCAGTTGAAGCCCCTCCTGTCTCCTCCGGTGAAGACGAAGAGCTCTCGGATGAAGACCCCCAGGCCTAAGCTTTCAGCACTGAGGTGCTTGACATGACTGAAGATGATCTTGTGGCGAAGTTTGCCGCTGGTGTTTCCATGGTCTTACCCAACTCTTGCAGCGGCATCCTTCGTTCATCTTTTTGACCTGTATTTTATTTTTTGTAATCGGTACTCCTGCCTTTGAGCTTTTGTAATTTAACTAGCCTTCGGGCTTTTATATTTTAATGCATCTTTCATCTTTCGTCAGCATTATCTCTTATATTTAACGATTTTAGTAATTGTATCTTCGGCTTCATTCGCCTTAACAATTTTAATAAAATGAATCGCCTCTTCGGCATTATTGATGCCTTAACGATTTAAAAATGAATCGCATATTCGGCTTCGCCTCAATGATTTTAATAAAATAAATTGTATCTTCGGCTTCATTCGCCTTAACAATTTTAATGAAATAAATTGTATTTTCGGCTTCATTCGCCTTAACAATTTTAATGAAATGAATCGCATCATCGGCATATTCATTCGCCTTAACGATCTTGATAAAATGAATTGTATCTTCGGCTTGATTCGCCTTAATAATTTTAATGAAATAAATTGTATCTTCGGCTTCATTCTCCTTAACAATTTCAATGAAATGAGTCGCATCTTCGGCTTATTCATTCGCCTTAACGATCTTTATAAAATGAATCGCTGCCTTACTACCCCCTACGACCCCAAGGGTTAAAGGCCGAAGGTGACTTCAGGCTGTTAATTCTTCTACTGCACTTGGGCGAAGGAACATGGATGCTGATCGTTCAGTGATTGCCCTAGATCAGCATGTCATTGTTCTTTCGGTCAATAAGAGGTCTTCTTCGGGATTGCCCCCTAGACTAGGTTTGTCCTTTTTGGAACACATGATTGAGACCAAAGGACCATGTTCTTCTTTTAGATCGCCCCTGGACAGGGTTTCCTTCAGACTTTTTAAATATTACATGAATAAGGGAAAGATGAATGATAGGGCATTATTCTAGGATTTCCCCTTAAGGCCCTTAATTCGTGTTTACCATGTGCAAATTAAATCATAATAGTGTAGTGAAGGATGTTTGAGTTTTGGGTGATTGCCCCCTTATGTTAAATGCTTCATTAACAAATTAGACAAGGGCGGTGACCGAAGGGTTTATCTTCTTCGGGATCGCCCTCAGATAATACTCATGTGGCCGCGACATTGGTAAATAAAGAAATATGACAGAAAATGCATCTTTATTTATAATCAAATTGCTTACATTCTTCATATAGAATTCAAATACAAACTTTAAAGAAATTTCTTACTGATAAAATTTCCGAAGGCGACTGGCGTGCCAAGTGTTTTTGATTGCTTCACCCGATAATATTTCAAGCTAGTACATTCCGGGACGAATGACCTCGATCACCTTATAGGGCCCCTCCTAGTTAGGCTGGAGCTTTCTTTTTTCGGCCCACATAGATGCGACCAACTCCCTTAGGACTAGGTCACCGACTCCGAAAGACCTCTTCTTGACATTGGAGTCATAGTGTTGTGTCACTTGTAGCAAGTATCTCATGTTCCTTTGGTGGGCGGATTCCCTTTCCTCCTCCAATAAGTCTATGTTCACCCTCAGCCCGAAGCTATTAGTTTCCACATTGTAGGTCTCAGTTCGGTATGATTCCAAGCCCACTTCGACAAGAACTAGGGCTTCGGTTCCATAGGCCATTTTGAAGGAGTTTCTCCTGTTGATGTCCTATGGGTCGTTCGGTAAGCCCATAAGATCCAAGGGAGTTCTTTCGCCCATCTTCCTTTGGCCTCACCTAGCCTCTTTTTTATTCCTCGAAATATCACCTTGTTTGCCGCTTCGATTTCCATTTCCTTGCGGGTGGGCGACTGAGCTAAACTTTTGCTCGATTTCGAAGTGGTGCAGAAACTTGCGGAACTTGTTCCCAATAAACTGAGTTCCATTATCTGAGATGCAAGTTTTCAGAATGCCAAATCGGAGAATGACCTATTCTAGGAAGAACTTTTTTACGGCTTCTTCGGTTATGGATGACATAGGACGGGCTTCGACCCACTTGGTCATGTAGTCGATGGCGATTATGCAGTACTTTGCTTACTTCGTGCTAGTTGGGAGTATGGAGACTATGTCTACGGCCCATACGGTGAATGGAATAGGACTTAATACAGAGGTCATTTCTTCTGAGGGCTGTATCGGGACAGTGGCGAACAGCTGGCACTGTACACACCTCTTTGCATAGTCGCCGGCGTCGGCTTTCAGAGTGGGCCAGAAGATTCCCTGTCGGAGAATTTTAAAGGCGAGTGACCGACCAGCCAGGTGCTCGCCACAAATTCCTTCGTGCACCACCTCCAAAGCCTGTCGTTGTTCTTCGGTGTTCAAATATCGCAGAAGGGGCTGACTGACCGACCGGTGATACATCCGCCTATTAATGATTGTGTAGTTCGATGTTCTGTATTTAATTTTCAGCGCTTTCTTTCGTTGTGGGGGTAGAATGCCTTTCTCCAGAAAGTTCCTGAGGGGGGGGATCATCCAGTCACTCCCCTGGTGAATTTCAAGACATTCTTTCTTCTCGATCGAAGGCATCTTGGCTTCGGTGAGGTAAATAGAACCAGTTAAGTTCTGTGTCTCGGTCGAAGCTAGCCTGGAGAGGGCATCTGCCCTAGCATTGTTCTCTCTGCCAATTTGACTTAGTTCAAAGGTTTCAAATGATAAAGAAGCATCTCGTACTTTGGCAGCATAGGCTTTTGTTCGGGGATCTCTTTGCTCATATTCCCCCGTGAAGTGTTTCACAACCAGCATGGAATCGCTGAAGGCCCTTAGGTGCTTTGCCTCAAGGCTTCGGGCCAGCTCCATTCCTGTGAGGAGTGCCTTGTATTCGGCTTCATTATTTATCAAAGGAAAGTCGAACCTTATGGCTTGGCATATCTCGAATCCTTCGGGGCTGGAGAGGATTAAGCCGGCCCCACACTTTTTTCCGGCTACCGACCCATCTACAAAAAGTTTCCATTTCCCTGGGATCCGGATTAGTTGTTCGTCGGGTGAAAGATCCTTCGGACCCGAGAATGTGCATTCAACCATGAAGTCGGCCAAAGCATGAGCCTTAATTGCCGTTCGGGGAACGTACTCAAGATCAAATTCCCCGAGTTCGAGGGACCATGCTACGACTCTTTCAGAGGCTTCGGGCCTTGTTAAAATCTTCTTCAGAGGTTGGATGGTAATAACTTGAATCGTCAGGTCTTGGAAATAATATCTCAATTTTCGGGAGGCCGTAACTAACCCATATGTGAATTTTTCGGCGTTGGGGTACCTTGTCTCTGCATCCTTAAGGACATGGGACACGTAGAACACGGGATGCTGATTGCCCTCGTAGTTTTTCACAAGTACTGCCCCCAGAGTTCTGTCGGACACGGCTAGATAAAGCTGAAGGGTTTCCTTCGAATTGGGCCTCATCAAGAGTGGTGCCTTTGTAAGATATTCTTTTACTTCTTCGAATTCCTTTTGACATTCAGGCCCCCATTCAAAATTCTTTGACCCTTTGAGCACGGCGAAGAAGGAGAGTGCCTTCTCGGCTGACCGGGAAATGAAACGCCAAAGGGCGGCGAGCCGGCTTGTCAATTTCTGGATGTCTCTGATGCATTTGGGAGGTTCCATATTAATAACTGCCTCGATCTTCTCTGGGTTCGCCTCTATTCCCCGGGCGCTGACCATGTAACCAAGAAATTTGCCACTAGAGACTCCGAAGGTACATTTGTTCGAATTGATTCTCATGTTGTTCTTTCGGAGTGTTTCGAAGCATTCTTTTAAGTCTTTGGCATAATCTTGGAACAATGATTTTACAATCATATCATCCAGATATGCTTTCATGTTCCTTCCAATCTGCTCTTTAAAGACCTTGTTCACCATTCGCTGGAATGTGGCTCCAGCGTTCTTCAGTCCGAAGGGCATTTTAATATAAGCATATGTCCCCTTCGGAGTTATGAACACTGCCTTGGGCACATCCTTATCATTCATACCAATTTGATGATAACCAGAAAAAACATCCAAAAAACTAAGTACCTCATATCCTGCCGTGGCGTCTATCAGTTGGTCGATGCTAGGAAAGGGGTAGTGATCCTTCGGACATACTTTATTGAGGTCCGTATAATCCACGCACATCCTCCATTTCCCATTTGACTTCTTGACGACCACCACATTGGCTAGCCAGTCAGGATACTCAATTTCCTCGATAAATTTGGCTTCCAACAATTTTTCCACTTCGGCCTCTATGACCTTCTGTCGTTCGACTACAAATGTCTTCTTCTTCTTCTTCTTCTTCTTCTTCTTCTTCTTCTTCTTCTTCTTCTTCTTCTTCTTCTTCTTCTTCTTCTTCTTCTTCTTCTTCTTCTTCTTCTTCTTCTTCTTCTTCTTCTTCTTCTTCTTCTTCTTCTGCTTTACCGGTTTGGCCTCGGGCTGCACGTTCAAGCAGTGCTTTGCCGTCTTGGGATCCAATCCGGGCATGTCTTCCTGCCCCCAGGCGAACACGTCATGGTATTTACGAATGACAGCTATTACCTTCGTCTTTAGATTGGCCCCCATGTTTTTTCCAATCCGAACCATCTTTCCCGAATGGCCCGCGTACAATTTCACTTCTTCGGTTTCCGCGGCGGGTTCGGCGATCGGGCTCGAGAGATCGGCCCCGAATTTCTCCAACTCAATGTTCAATGTTTCCCGGCTTCCGCTGGGTTCGGACTCAGCTCGCTTCCTCTTTCCGGTTCCATCCGGTCCTTCATATTCCTGATCCTTCTCAAGGTCTTCGAGCATTATGATTCGGGAGGTTTTCTGATCGCCCCTCATTTATCCTACCCCTTTTTCAGTGGGGAACTTGAGTTTAAGGTGGGGTATAGACTCTACTGCTTCAAAGGTTGATAAGAAGGGCCTGCCAAATATTACATTGTACGGGCTTTCGATCCGAACTACATAGAACTTCACCGGCTTTTCGACGGTATATGGAAATTTGCCTAAGAGGACCGGCATAGTGATTGTTCCTTCGAACTGAATTGGATGCCCTCCAATGGCATAAAGGGGAGCCTCGTTGCAGGGCTCTAGTTGCTCTCCAGCCAAGTTCATCTTGCAATAGGTTTTGTGGAACAGTATATTGGCCGAGCTGCCTATATCCACCATTACTTTCCATATCTTATTCTGCCCGATGATAGGATTGATAATTAGAGGGTCCTCGTGTGGGCGAATGACATCCTCGTAGTCTTCAGTGCTGAAGGTCATGGGCATATGGGGCTTTTCCTGTCCGAACTGATACAGATTGTATACTTGCCGGGCATACTTCTTCTTGGTTGTCTTACTATCCTTATCCAGGATGCTTCCCCCAGATATAGTTTTTACTTCGCCCCTTATCCTGTCCCTTCATTCTGGCTCATCGGCCTCTACCTCCTCCTCTTGGTTCTCCTTCGGCCCCAACCTATCTCTCAGATCTCAGACGAACTGATTAAGCTCGCCGTCTTTGATCATGCGCTCAATGAGCTTTTTGAGGTGATAACACTCATCAGTGTTATGCCCCTTGTCCCTGTGATAGTCGCAGTATTTATCAGGGTTCTTTTTGTGGTTTGGGACCTTCATTTTGGCAGGGCGTACAAATCCTGGTTTGCCTTTGATCTCATGGAGAATCTTGGAGATCGGCGCATTCAAAGGGGTCAATACGGCCGAATCTCTATCTCATCACCGTTCGGCCCCACGATCCGTTTCTTTCCGTCCTTCTTTCCTGCTATCCATTCGATCAGAGCCTGATCTTGAGCCCTCTTATCTGTCGGCTCGCTTTGATCGGTCGTCTCTCCTTGAATCTTTATACCCCCCAATACTTTCCATCTTACGGCGAATGTTCTCGCCTCTTACATTTATATCATTCAGGGATTTCGGGGGAAAATTGTAAAGAGATGAGCAAAGTTTTTTACCTTTATAGGGGTCCAGCCCTGCAATTAGGAAGCCCATTGCTTTGATTTTGTCCAGGTTAGTGACCATCCCAGCTTCTTCCTTGAACCGAGCGAGATAATCCCCCAGCTCTTCATTCGCCCTTTATCTGCAGTGGACTAGGGCTTCGGTATCCTTCGCCTTTCGGCATAGGTGCGAGTAGTACTTCAAAAACTTCCTCTTCAACTGCTCGTAAGACTCAATGGACCGGGGCTTGAGGGACTTGTACCACATTGACGCAGACCCTTTGAGATAAGTCTTGAACATTTTGCACAACATAATATCATTGTGGCCCATCCCAACCATCAGGAGTTCATATTTTTCACAGTGGTCCTCGGGTCTCCTTTTCCATTGAACTCGCTCATCTTAGGGAATTGTCTATCTTCGCCCGGGGGGGGGGGGCTCGGTACTGCTCGATTTCTTGTGTCACGACCGGTTCTCGATCGGGCCTTCTATCACCGAACAGGGCCTTCTCTAGGCGGTTGAGCCTAAGGCTGGATCCATTAGGCTCCTCATCGGAATCAGAAGAAAAGGGTTGCTTGGTCCTTTTCCTTTGGGGATGCGAATCAGAGTCTGACTCATCTTCTTCATCATGCGCCCGACGTTCTCTTCTATACTTATTCGTTCTACCATGCTTTTCGGCCCGCATTTCTTCGCACAAGGCTTGTTCTTACAGTTCAATCTCCTCCCTTTGGAGCTGTAGGGCCTTTAGCCGGAGCGCATCAGCTTCTCTTTTCTTTGCTCGCACTTCCGCTTCCTTGTCAACTTGATCAATTTTGGCCTTGCCCTTCTTCGTGGCCTTTTCTGCCCGGATCTTTAGGAGTAAGGCCTCTTCTTCAGGAGTTAGTGTAATAACCCCGTCCTCGTCTACTAGGGAGGATGGTTGTCCTTTTTCGGTAAAACCAGGCGGCGGTGAATGCTCGTGAAATGTTTCTGTCATGTTCTCGTTCTCAGCTTGTATTTCTCGTACTTCCCACAGACGGCGCCAAATATTTTGCCCAGATTCCTTTGAGAGTTTGAACAGGCTTCGGCTGCCTTGAAGGTGGCTTCGGATGATACCTGAAAGTGAAGAGAATGTGAGGGTTTGTACCCCCGATTCACCTCTGGTGTGAGAATAAGAATCTGGTAGTAAGGGTGTGGTAATAATACAAGAAAAGCAGAGTGTATGCGAGAATGTGTCTTTTGTCTTACTTCACAAGGGTTTTTATACCCAATTCTGCCATGAATGCTCTTCCGTTTCTGATCATTAAGGAGGGAGTGAAAAGGGGGCGTTATGTCCCTTGTTCTTTCCAACGGTCTGCGAGTAGTGGGCCTTGGCTTGGGCTTCTGTGGGCCTTCGTCTCGCGGGCCTGAAGGTCCTTTGGCCTAGTGGCCTAATCGCATATTGGGCCTTCGTTCGACGGGCCCTGTTGGGCCTATAACCAACAATTATATTAACGCCTAATTAAAAATACATAAAGATGCACCAAAAAACATAATCGTCATTTTTAAAGAAAACTACAGGAACCTATTGCTTGATTAAAAACTTAAATTATCGCAAGAATTATCTTCGCCAAGAAGATTTTAGCGTTAAGCAAGTGACGATTATAAGAAGTGATTTAGTAACAATTCGAATGCTTTGTTAATTAATATAATATGTACATTACCTCAATTGCAATGCATAACAGGTATAGTTACTGGAAAATATGTTTCATCTCCATGAGTGTTAGGGCGAAAACATGCGCTAAAATTACACGCAAATATATGCGTTCGCTAGTAGAATAAGATATAAATCAGATTCATAACCATAGAGATTCTTTTTAGTTAATTTAAGATTATGCACCTATACAACAATGGTATGACTATCGCTCAATGCTATGACAATAACAAGTTGAGATGTTTATAACTAAGATTAAACTAACATGTAATTAACTAAGAATAAAAATGATTGAATTAACTATATGAGATAAACATGGGATTCTAACTTCATAAAATATTTCATTCAAAGTCATTGTTCTTAACCTTAGCATGCAATGGTGATGACAACTAGTCAGATAACACATAACTAGTAAATGCCAACTTTCGTTGCACGAATACCCTACTACTAGACATCCACAAAAGAGATAGAAGCTAAGTAGACACCAATTATGCTTAGACCCTATATGTCTATAGAATTTGAAAACATAACGGTTTAATAAGCAAGTTATCTATTGTGATTATATAGGGCAGGTAAGATGGTTAAAATAACCTACGAATCATGCATAATAATTATACATGAACCTATGCTAGCATGGCAAGTTCTAAACCTCTATATTCACTTTCGCTTTAATAGAGATTAACATGCTATCCTATATGTTAGCTACGCACATAAGACGAATAAGCACAACCAATACTAGGATATCAATCAATCACCACACACCAAGATATTAAAATAAATTAAATATAGAAATCCATAAGTACTTCCGTTAGAACCCCACGATAACGATTAGTTCATAACCGAACTCATCGTCACCATGGGTTCCAATGAAAGCATGGTATAAAAACTAGATCTTTATAAACTGAATAATAATCAAAAGTACGTTAACAAGAGTGTAAGGTTCAAATGAATAAGAAAACAAGCATCCAACGTTACAACTTAAGCAAAGAATTAAAAGTAAAAATAAGATCTTCTTCTCCTTCGTTGTATTGTGCTATTAGGTCTTCTTACTGCTCTCTCTTTTTTCTCGTTGTTATAAAAAACGACTTCAAAAGGCTTTATATATAAGCCCAATGCGATATGGAGTCTAAAAAATCATTATTATATTGCAATCAGGATTCTACAATCCCGACCCAGTGCAGCCGCCCCGCATACCAGCGCGGGCGTGCTCGCTTTCCGACAAATGGGCGCGGCCGATCCCAAGACTAGCGCGGCCGCCCTGACCTTATGAAAATCATGATTTTTATTGTTTCCTTGACTTCAATTGCTGGTTTCTTTCGTGCTAACTCCCGAGGCTCCATCCTAACACCCTTTTAGCTTAGAAATAATGTAAAATCTATTCTTTCTTCCAAATATACCCTGAAATGCAAAATACTACAAAAACACATCAAAAACACAAATAAATTGAGTACAAATCACCAATTCGATCCTTTATGAAGCGTTCTAAGTGGATATAAATTCCACTTATCAATGAGTCAAAGCTTTCCACAATACTGTCTGTACTAAACAGATTTTGATGTTCAATGACATTTTTGGAAATGTTTGACAATGATTAAGATGTCCAATAGTGCATAATGCCAATGCCTAAAATGTCCAATGATGAAAAACAGAATGTTGATGATCAAGCTGAGGATTAATAAAGGGCTGCTATTATAATATGAAGTAGACTAATGAGAAGATACAACATGAATGATTAACTATCATGAATTAGTGGTTAACAAAATGAAATTTCGATCTTAAGATTTTAACAATATACCAAAAATTAGGTTTCATCTGGTACATCAAACTTCAACTGACAGCCTCTTATCGCTAGATTGAAGATGAGTTGTTTGATGACCTTTTCTTCGGAACATGAGACCTAAGATTACTAACTACGTACTAAATGAATGGTTGCTATAAACCTATCATGCAAATATATATAAGGAGAATTGAAACTTTACATGATTACCATTTTACAAACTATACATTGTACTGTTATATGTATAGTGCCTTCGTAATATTCTTAAGGTGCAAATTTAAGGAAGAGTGAGATAATATTAAATTATTTACGTCCTAAATTCTATTAAGTTGCTTTTGTCAGTTTAGGCAACAATGGTGCTACTAATAAAGATTAAGGTGGTTTTAACATTGGAATACTTGGTTGTTAACTACACTTATCGGATATGATTAATAATAAAACTAATAACACATATAAATTGAAATGCAATAAGTTAGAGCTACATTGCTCCTCGTATAAGCATTAGAAAATTCACAACATATGTTCAAAATATAAAAATACACAACATGTCCTAGCATTGTACTTTAAAACAAATGCAATGTAGGAGAATATCTAACATGCTTAATCTCTAAAACTACTGAGGAGAATACAATAAAGAATGAGTTGTGTAGCACATTGCTCACACTTAGTGTTGCACAAATGAGACATCTTCAAACTTTTTCTATATATTTCACCCTTAACATGAAAGTCAGACTCAACAATCTTATCGCAAAGTGATATACATAATTCTTCTCCATAAGGATGACCTTCTAACTGGTATATCGGGTCTAAGTTTCGTGCATTTGGGAAAAACTTTTATACAGGTAGAAGATAGTCTCTGTCTGTAATGTAAGAATATATTTATTCAAACAACCTAAATATTTTTATCACCTTCGACCTCATGTCAGTTCTATTGAGAAATTCATACATCTCCGTGAAAGTCTTCCTTCTTTCAAGGCCTCTAAATATATCTTTAAAGAAGATATAGCCGAAAAAAGATGGGAACTGATTACCTAATATATGAGCCAACACTGCGAGATGGTGATCAATATTTTACCTGAGAAAAAGATTTCGAACTGAGTTGTAGACCATCGCTTGATAAACATTATTACGAACTGCAAAAAAGATATGAAACCATGAAATTGATCACATGTAACCTCAAATGGATTTTTATAGAACTGATACAATGCCTCCCAATCCATATTTTCCAAAACTTCTTTGATCTGAGTGAGGTTTGTGTTAGAAATATGTTGTGAACTTGATGATAAGTTGAACAAAACACCTTAGTAGATTTAACTTAGTGTTTTTGTAGCTCTCGACGGATGTTCTAATATAGTCCTGACGAATAAACTTTATAGTCCCGACGGATGACAACTGAACATCTATCGAGAGTGTAGCTTATGTTATAATAAGTATTGTAGCACATTTCTGCAAACAACAATGTTTTAGTTGAGTAGATACTGTAGGATTCTTTGAGTCATGTTGACTACTAGATTGATATGCAAAATAGTTTGGCTAATTATAAATATAAGATGTCTTGTAATTCTGCATAAGTGAAATATAATCAAGTGACAAAAAGACTCCCGACGGATGATCTACAAAGGCTCCCGACAGATAATCAACAAGACTCCCGACGGATGACCAACATAGTCCCGATGAATGATCATAAATTCAAAAGAGCAGTTGACAGTGACAACACAGTCACATGCGTTGGGTGTTTGCAAATGGAATGTGGCAGCCTAATTGCAGGATTTAGAGAACAAAGAAGCATTACCATTTCCATGCAATTGTGAAGATATTCAAAGATGCTGGATAGCTTGGTAATATATAAACCAAGTGAAGCAAGAAGCACAACTAAGTAAGTAAGCATAATTTTCAGAGAGATAGATAAAGCTGTATCCGTTAAGAATTTCTCTATAATTCTGCAAGTTCTCTTGTAAGTAGCTGTGTGCTATTCAAGCATCACAAAGTTCTCAACTTTATATATATCTCTGGTGGATAAGTTCAAATCCACCAGAAAGTTTTAAAGCTTTATATTTTATTGCTTTGTGTTTTGATTTCTATTTTATTTTCATTCCGAACTTCTTGCAAAATCAAACACAGTTATATATTAATTAAGAACATTCTTAAAATCAGAAAAAGTAGCCAGAATTACATTCCAAAAGTAGCCAGAATTACTTTAAACCCCCCTACTTTAATTCTTGTTGCATTGTTTGGGATTTACAATTGGTATCAGAGCAAGCTCTTGAAGTACAAAGAGTGTAAAGATCACCATAATCAACAAGATGATAAGAAAGGATGTTGGAGTGAAAATTCCATTTCTGGACAAAGACAACTATCACCATTGGAAGGTGAAGATGCAACTACATCTTCTTTCTAAAGATGAAGCCTATGTGGACTGCATTGAGAGAGGTCCTCATGTTCCTATGAGAGCTGCTACAGGAAATGAGCCATCAGTTTTAAAGCCCAGACTTGAACGGTCTGATCCAGACATTGAACAAGTCAGGAAAGATAAAAGGCCATGAACATACTGTTTAATGGTGTTGATGGTGATATGTTTGACAACATCATAAACTGCAAAACAACAAAAGAGGTTTGGGACACAATTCAAATTATTTGTGATGGAACTGAGCAAGTAAGAGAATAAAATGCAGCTCTTGATTCAGCAATATGAGCATTTTCACTATGAAGAAAGTGAGTCACTCACTGATATATTTAGTAGATTTCAAAAGCTACTGAATGTTCTCAAGTTGCATGGAAGGGTCTATCAAACAAAAGACTCAAATCTTAAATTTCTTAGATCTCTACCAAAGGAATGGAAGCCCATGACAGTCCCTTTAAGAAACTCTCAAGATTACAAGGAATTCACCTTGGAAAGACTGTATGGAATTCTAAAAACCTATGAGCTTGAGATAGAGCAAGATGAAAAGATGGAGACAGGAAGGAAGAAAGGAGGATCCATTATACTAGTTACTGAGCAAGAAAAGGAAAAAGAGATGAAGGTTGAAACTGTGGAATCTATATCAAACTCAAGGGTTTGTGAAAGCAAGGGTAAAGGGCTGGTAGCTGAAAATGAAGAACAGTTGAGCCAAGATGACATGGATGACATAAATAAGCATCTTAATTTTCTATCCTTGAGATTTTCCAAGCTCAAATTCAAGAAGAATTTTGGAGCAGCTAAGTCAAACAGAAACATGGTTGATAAGTCTAAATTCAAGTGTTTCAAGTGTGGCTTGGCTGGTCATTTTGCAAGTGAGTGCAGGAAGCCTGATTCTGGTAAAAAGAAGTTTGAGCCTGTTGAATATAAGCAAAAATACTTTGAGTTGCTCAAGAAAAAAGAAAGGACTTTCATTACACAAGAAAATGACTGGGCTGTAGATGGATTAGATGAAGATGAATAAACTATGTCAACCTAGCCCTAATGGCCAAGTCAGATGAAACAGAAGTTAGTTCATCCAGTAATCAGTGAAACACCACTAACCTAGCATATTAAACTAAGTCTGAGTGCAATGATGCCATCAATGACATGTCTACTGAGCGGTATCATTTATGTGTAACTCTTAAGTCTCTCACTAAGGAAAATGCTAAAATTAAAGAAAACAAATTGTTTTTAAGTGAGAGGAATAATGCGCTAGAGTCTCAATTCATTGAGTTTGAAAGATTGAGAATTAAATGTAAAACTGCCAAGGATGAATTAACTGAATCTTTAAAGAAAGAAAAGATTTTAAGAAAGCAACTTGAACGAGAACAAAAAGTAATTAAGGCATGGAAGTCATCTAGAGATGTCCATGCTCAAATTACTAAAGTTCAAGGTATAGAGTCTTTTTGTGATGCATCCTGGAAAAAGAACAAGGAGAAGCTTGATTCCAATCGGGTTGAAGGACTTTCAACGGATGTGGATTCGACGGATGATGAAAATTATCCATCAAATAATCAAAAGGATTATCCGTCGAAAGATAATGAGCTACATCCGTCGAATGTAAGTAAGCCAATTAGCAAATCTAAGATAGCTAAGTTGAATGATAAATATGGATCAGTTTCTAAAAACTTTATTCCAGGAGAATCAAGTCAAGTGAGAAAAGAAAAGAGAGTTAATGTTGGTCATCTGTCTATCAAGCAATTGAATGACAGATTAGATAAGATTGAGGTTAAAGCAGAATCAAAAAGGAAAATAACAGAAATGTGAAGGTAGGAATTAACAAACATAACAACTATAAACCTGATAAATGTGCTCCAAGAAAAATCTGTGTTAAGTGTGGCAGTGTTAATCATTTGTCTGTTAATTGCAAACTTGCTATGCCTACTCCTGTGTATGAACCTCCTTCATTTCCCAACATGCCTTCAATGCCTGTTGATGTTATGCCTGCCCAAAATTTGAATGCACAATATGCTAACATGCCATTTGCACCTAATCCTTATTATGCCTCAAATTCCATTTAGCATGCCCTATTGGAATAACATGTTTGCACATAGCATGTCTTTTCATGTTAATCAAAATGTGCATGATAATTCGGTTTCAATGAATGGTTTCAAAGGTCCAACTCAAATGACAAAGGATGAATCTGAGATACCCAAGTCAAATGAGATCAAACCTAAGAAACCAAAGAAAAAGGATAACAAGGAAGGACCCAAGGAAACTTGGGTACTAAAATCAACTTGATTTGATTTTGATGTGTGCAGGGAAATAAAAAGAATCTTTGTTATTTGGATAGTGGGTGCTTAAGGCACATGACTGGAGATTCTCCCCTGCTCACTGAATTCAAGGAAAGAGCTGGCCCAAGTATCACTTTTGGAGATGATAAAAAGATTTATACTGTGGGATATGGCTTGATTTCAAAGGATAATGTCATCATTGAAGAGGTTGCCCTAGTGGATGGACTCAAGCATAATCTGTTGAGTATCAGCCAGCTTTGTGATAAGGGCAACTCAGTCACTTTCAATTCAGAAGCCTGTGTTGTGACTAACAAAAAGAGCAACAAAATGGTTCTCACTGGAGTGAGAAAAGGCAATGTGTACCTAGCTGACTTCAACTCAACAAATGTAAATTCTGTAGCTTGTCTTCTCAGTAAAGCAAGTCAAGATGAAAGTTGGCTATGGCACAAGAAGCCGTCCCATCTAAACTTCAAGACCATGAATGAGCTAGTCAAGAAAGAATTGGTTAGAGGTATTCCTCAAGTGGAGTTTACAAAGGATGGATTATGTGATGCCTTCCATAAAGGAAAGAAGATTAAAGCATCATTCAAAAAGAAGCTTGATTCAACAATTGAAGAACCTTTGCAACTGTTACACATGGATTTTTTTGGACTAGTGAATGTATTGTCCATCTTTAGGAAAATATATTGCCTAGTAATTGTAGATGATTTCTCAAAGTTCTCTTGGACGTATTTTCTAAAATCCAAAGATGAAGCTAGTGAAATCATCATCAATCACATAAGGCGAGTCAATAATCATCCTGACTTCAAAGTAAGAAGAATCATGAGTGACAATATAACTCAGTTCAAGAATTCTGTGATGAGACTATTTAGTGAAGAGAATGGGATTATGCATGAGTTTTCTGCATCTAGAACTCCACAAAAAAATGGAGTGGTGGAAAGGAGAAACAGATCTCTTATTGAAGCTGCAAGAACAATGCTAGAAGAATCAAAGTTACCAATATATTTTTGGGCTGAAGCTGTGAATACTGCATGCTACACTCAGAATATATCTTTGGTCAATCAAGCAAAATGCATGACACCCTACCAATTGTTCAAAAAAAGGAAGCCAACATTAAATATTCTACATGTCTTTGGCTATAAATGCTACATCTTAAGGAATCAAACTGATCAACATGGAAAGTTTGATGCCAAAGCAGATGAAGGAATTTTTGTTGGATATGCTGTTGGAAAAGCATATAGAGTCTACAATCTAAGAACCAACATTGTTATGGAATCTGTACATGTTGTGTTTGATGATAAAAAGATTGAAGGACTATAAGATGGAGATTTCTATGAGAGCCTCAAATTTGACAATGTGGAGATGATTTGTGAAGATAGTGATGATGATAGTGATCAAAAACCAATGTCCAAGGATAATGCAGAAAAGTCTACAACTAATGAAGCACATAATTCAACATCCTTCGAAAGACCAAGTGCATCATCCGTTGAAAGACAATCTGCATCATCCGTTAACAGGCAAAGAACAACATCCGTTGATCCCTCAATAGGAATTGGAAGTCAAGTAAGATCACAGTCAGAAGGAACCCCATCTTCTAGTCAAATATCCATAAACTCAGGGGGAGATTCTGATCATCAAAACTCTACTAATCATCAAGACAACAATGAGGCCTCTTCATCTAAAGCTAATCTACCACAACAGAGAAAGTGGACTAGAGATCACCCTTTTGAGCTCATAATTGGTAATGCAACTTCTAGAGTTCAAACAAGAAAAGCAACTCAAGAAGAATGTCTGTATAACAACCTTCTTTCTAAGGAAGAACCAAAGAAGGTAGAAGAAGCCCTGTTGGATCCTGATTGGGTTCTAGCTATGCAGGAAGAGCTAAACCAATTTGAAAGGAACAAGGTATGGAAGCTGGTACCCAAGCCTAAAGGAAAGAATCCAATTGACACCAAGTGGGTATTTAGAAACAAGATGGATGAAAATGGCATAGTTGTCAAGAACAAAGCTAGATTGGTTGCTAAGGGCTATTGTCAATAAGAAGGAATAGATTTTGATGAAACTTTTGCTCCCGTTGCAAGACTTGAAACAATCAGAATTTTCTTAGCCTATGCAGGCCATGCCAATTTCAAAGTCTATCAAATGGATGTCAAAAGTGCCTTTCTGAATAGAGATTTGGAGGAGGAAGTATATGTCAGTCAGCCTCCTGGTTCTGAAGATCCAAATTTTCCAGAATATGTCTACTATCTTTTGAAAGCACTTTATGGATTGAAGCAAGCACCTAGAGCCTAGTATGATACTTTGTCAAAGTTTCTCTTAGAAAATCACTTCACAAGAGGTACCATTGACAAGACTTTATTCTTTAGAAATGTTAATGGCTCTAGTATACTGGTTCATATTTATGTAGATGACATTATATTTGGTTCTACAGATGAAAAACTTTGCAAAAAGTTTGCCAAATTGATGCAAAGTAAGTATGAAATGAGCATGATTGGAGAACTAACTTACTTTCTTGGTTTACAAGTTAAGCAAGTTAGTGATGGAATATTCATTAGTCAAACCAAATATATTTGTGATCTTTTAAAGAAGTTTGATCTAATGGATTGCACATCTGCAAAAACTCCCATGACCACTGCAACTAAACTTGAATTAAATACTACTGAAAAGTCTGTGGATATTTCAAGCTATAGAGGCATGGTTGGCTCACTTTGGTACTTAACAGCTAGTAGGCCAGATATAATGTTTGCTACTTGTCTTTGTGCTAGATTTCAGGTTGATCCTAGAGAATTTCATTTAATAGCTATAAAGAGAATTTTCAGATATATCAAGGGAACACCAAAACTTGGCATTTGGTACCCTAGAGATTCTGGTTTTGATCTAACTGGTTATTCAGATGCAAACTATGCAGGGTGCAATATTGATAGAAAAAGCACTACAGGAACCTGTCAATTTCTAGGAAACAAGCTAGTATCATGGTTCAGTAAAAAGGAAAATTCAATTTTTAGTTCTACAGCTGAAGCTGTATATATTGCTGCTGGAAGTTGCTGTACAAAGATTCTATGGATGAAAATCCAATTGTTGGACTATGGTCTGCAAGTGGACAGAATTCCTATTTTATGTGATAACACAAGTGCAATTGCCATCGCTGAAAATCCAGTACAACATTCAAGAACAAAGCACATAGATATCAAGTACCACTTCATTAGGGAACATGTGATGAATGGTAATGTGGAACTTCATTTTGTTCCAAGTGAGGAGCAACTTGCAGATATCTTTACCAAGCCACTTGATGAATCTACCTTTACTAGGTTAGTAAGTGAGTTAGGTATGCTTAATTATTCTTAATCTATTTATGATAATTTTGCAAGTTGAAATGCAGCCAGAAATTTAATTAAATTTTCAAGTTTTGGATGAAAATTTGGCTAAGTCAATTTTTACATCTCGACGGATGTTCCAATTTTTACATCTCGACGGATGTTCTTTATCCATCGACTTTGATCATCTGTCGAAATAGAATAGCTTGGTAAAAATCAATTACTTTTCTGGATTATTTTAAACCCGACGGATAATTGCTTTATTCTCATCCGTCGAATTGTCTACATCTTAGCCGTTAAAGTTCTGAACATTATCCATCGTATATACTTACAATCTGTAAGTATATCACGACGGATAATTGACAGAATTTTGACAGTTTAATTTTACTTTTAAACGGCTATTTTGGGAAATTCTCATTGGGTCTTTAAGTTTTAACTTTAATTTTTATCCCATTTTATCTGAGAATACATAAAAAGCCTTACTTCAAGTTTATTTAGCTTTTATCTTTATCTACTGCAATTAACTGCTCTCTTCTTCTTCAAAGTAAAATTCTCTTTCTCTCTGCAAATTTCCTTGCTTTAATAATGGCACCAGTAGTCCAGATCATGTCTCAGTCAAGATTTATTTATGAGAAAAATAATTCCATAGCTCTTGTGAACAAAGAAATTCCAGCCTCTGAGGATTATCACAAAATGATGGATTTTGTGAAAGGATTCAAGCTTAGTTATGCCATGCTGGAATCACCCACAATCTACTGTGAAGTTGTGGAGGAGATGTGGACTACTACTGTCTATCTGGCAACTGACAAAATTATAACTCTCACCGTTAAAGGTAAGGAATTTTGCATTAACAGTGACACTATTCAAGCATGCTTTAAAATTCCTGATAACACTACTACTAAACCACACAAAGATGCTGATTTAGTTAACTTCCTTAATACTATTGGCTATGCACTTCCCACCACTAAGTTAAGTGAGATTAGGAGGCTAAGTCTTAGGAAAGAGTGGAGTTTTCCGTGTGATATAGTTACCAAAGTATTTTCTAGTAAAATAAGCAACTTTGATTCCGTCAATACTGCTATGCTTAACATGCTCTACATGCCGGTTAATGATAATTACTATAATTTTAGTGATGCTGTCATGTTTGAGTTAGGCTACAAGTTAGGGGAGATTAAAAAGAGATCTAGGAACGTTTATTATGCTAGATTCCTTATGATTATTCCTAACCATATTTGTGAGGATCTTGTGATTAAGAACCCAACCAACAAACTGAATTGTTGGGTTCAAGAAAGGAGAGTAATTGCAGATTTAAACAGGGCTGATCATCACAAGGAAGTGCCCCTTGTTTATTTGCCTATCATGGAGGGCCTTCAGGTAAGTGAGGTAAATAATTCTGTCTCTACTCCTTCTACCTCTCAAATTTCTTTGCCATTGACTATGGCTATGGAATCTGTGTCAATGACCCAACAGATGCCTACCCAAGCCACAAAATCCAAATCAAATAAACCACACTCTGGTGTCTCTCAAAAGATGCCAGTTTCAAAATCCACCAAAACCAAAGAGGGGAGTGTAAAGGATGGTAAGGTTGGTGAGGGACTGGGTGAACATAAAAGAAACCCTAAGATTAAGTATGGAGAGATAAGTGTACCCAAACCTATCCACACCACAGTTTCCCAACAAACTGTGGTGCTTAATAAGGAAATTAGCACATCTCTAGTTTCATCCTCCCAAAAGGATGCTACTATTGAAACATCAGGAGCATATGACAAATGGGTTAAGGACACAGATTCACCCCAAACTTATACAAGAAAGAAGAAATCTAGAAAACTCGGGGATACACAGGGATCACACACAGTGCAAACTGAAGCTAAAGACTCAGTCACTGCAAAATCTCAAATTCAGTTTGATGTGGCTCCAATAAATGTGGAGTCACAACAAAAATCTTTAATAATAGAAACATCAAACACATAAAACTCTCCCACCAATTCTCTGGATTTGGATATGATTCACACATCAATCCCTGATTCTCCTTCTTTAACTCTGTTGGAGAAGCCAAAATTCAGTGCAAGTGAGCATCTCTTCTAGATGATTTGTTAGCTCACTTGCCAATTCTTTCAGGAACTGTTGAGACTTATGTGCCTAAATTATCATTAATCTACATAGAGTCCACAATAATTTCAACTCTAAACTCTATCATTTCCTCTATTCTGGTGGATATTGTTCATCCGTCGGCCAGTGATTGTATCCCGACGGATGTGCCTAACAGCAGTATCTGTCGGTTATCCTAACTACTACCTCGATGGATGTTTCTCATCCGTCGGTACTCACTATACAAGCTGATTTCTCAACAATTGCTACAAGTGCAGATGAGTTAGTAGTTGTGCAATCACTCCTAGGATTGAGGGAAGGGAGTGAACATAGTGAGAGGCTGAGTTGCTCTCAGGCAAAAGAAGAGGAAAAGAGAGAAATTATGCAGGCTATTTCTTCCACCCTGGCAAAAGTGAGTGAGGGGAGTTCCACCTTAGTAGGTGAAGGTGAGAGTGTGAGGGTGGTGAGCCAAGGGGAGCCCTTGATGCAAGAAAATAGAAAAAATGAGAGAAATGCAGGTACATGAGATATAAGGATGGAAGCCATTGCTAGTGAGTCAATGAATGTCAGTGATGTAGAAAAAGAGAGACTATTTCAGCAAGAATATCAAGTTGTCATAGATTCTATATCCTTGGATGCTGAGATATTTACTCATCCTGTTTTAGCTTATCAAACTCTAGCTAGATAGGGCAATGAGGATGCTGAAAGGATGCTCAACTTGGTGTACACTACTGCTTCTATGCAAAGGGCCAATGATGCCATCTCAACCATGCCTCCCACAGCTGGTGATGATGTTGATTATGGAACTGGTGGTTCTGAAGTTATATTTGGGGATGAAGATGATGATGAGGAAGAGTCCATGCACATAGGGGGAGAAACAGGCCCTAGCTCCATATCAAACATTCTATCTTGGGTGTTTTCTAAAGAATGTGATGAGCAACATTTCAAGACTACTCTCTTTCATATCATTCAACAAATTCAGACAACTCTTCAAGCTACAACTAATGCCAACACCAAGAAGCTACTTCAAGCACATCTCAATTCCCTTCAACTGCACCAAATTCAATCTCTTCAACACAATCTGGATGTCACTGCAATTAAAACAGAGATTGATCAAGTCAAGAAGGATGTCTCTGAGAGATTGGATGCTAAATTTCCTAACACAACCCTGCTTGATATCAATAGAAAACTAAGAAAAACTCTAATCTTGCCAGCAAAGTGGACTCTTTAGACACAAGACTCAAAACATTGAAATCTTCCATCACTGCAATTCACTTACATCAAGCCCAATAAACTCAGTTGCTTCAAAAGTTAGTAGCTGCACAAACTTCTACCTCCACTCAACTTGATGCTAATAAAAAGGGGGAAAAAGATTCACTTATCCCAGTTAGTCAAGGAGAGCCAATTAGTGAGGGGGAGAATGTGCTAAACATACAAGTTACTCAAGTAATTGTTCAAGAAATTACTTATCCTAAGCCACCAGTCTTGGACAATATTGATCTAATCTAGATAACAGATGCTAAGTTGGATTCAAAGACAAATTTTAAGAAGCTTGATGTTGGAACAGTTGAGAAGGAATTGGATGAGAAATGGAGGAAGATTGATGGAGAAATTACAAAGAAATTTGGTCCAATTGAGAACCCAAACAAGACCTTTCATCACTTCTCTCAAGTCAAGCAAATTTTTGTTAATGACATGAGTCTAGGTAATCTGGAAAAGGGCCAACCTTCATGCATAAAGTCTCCAAAAGCCAACTTGATCTTGAAGCCCACAAGGAATTATCCAAAGTCATCTGATAAAAATCCCTTGGATCTTATGTTTGAGACTCCAAGGCCAGATGAAAAGAAGCTGTTGGAAAGGTCCATTACATTCTTCAAAGATCCAACTGACTCAGTGCTAAAAAGAAGAATTGCTAAGATCTATAGGAATGGGAAAGAAATCTGTGTGGTGGCTGGACATCCTCAGTTTGCAGAAGCTAAAGGAAGAAAAAGAGAGAATCAAGCAAGAAAAGAAATAGGCTATCTTAGATGCTAAAAAGCTCAAATAAAAGAAGAAGCAAGCTGCTATAGTAGCCAAGCTTTAAGCTGTGAAAACTGCAACTGAGATTTCTGAGAAACCACATGTGGTAGTTGAAGATCAAGATCGGAAAATGCACAAGGAACCTGAACAGAAAAGGAAGTTCATATACAAAATCCTTCCCAAAAGAATGTTGGATTTTGATGATGACAAGATGGAAGATTACATTCCCAAATAGTCTACAACTTCAACTCAAACATCCAAGCCCTCAGAAGTGCCGGATGGATTTAAGGTGGATCCTATAAAGAACTTTCATGGTGAGCCAATAGTTCCCAAGGATGAGCCTATAGACTGGGATAGTTTGCCTCTTCCTGAACTTAACTTACCAATCTTCAACAAGCTAAAGAAGAAAAATACAAGAGCAATCAAGAAGGTTAAGCCTGTGAAACTCAGAACCAAAACCTTAACCAAAGCTCAACCAACTATCAATAAGGGAGATCTTCTATATATCTGTGACAGTAAGGAGTTTCCAGATATAAATCTTTACATGGATGAACTAGAAGAAGTAAGAGCAATTGATGCTCACAGAAATCTCCCTAAAAGACTGGTGTTCAAATACAAGGGTGGGAAAGAGTTCATATGGCCTCTTCATAGAATTCTTCAAGAAAGTTGTTCTGTTTTGATAAAGATCTTCTCATCCTTCAAGAAATTTTTGGATTCAATGTGACAGCCAAAAAATTGGTTCTAAAGAAGATAGAAGAACTCAGGAGCAGAAAAACCTCAAATGTACTTCCAAGAATTCTATCCATTCCCTTCACAGGAAATACAGTGCACTTGAGGCCTTACTGGCTAATGAAATTCATGGATGATAAAGGTGTTAGAAGATTCTTCAGATTGGATGACCAATTGAGCATCTTAAGCAATGATACTCTATTGAAAATGCAAGAAAAGCTGGATCTATCAAATGCTGAAGAATTTAAATTTCATAAACAACTCCAAAATCAAATAGAAGAAAACAACTGAAAGCTTGGGAAGAAATCAAGACAATCAAGGAAATAGAAATCATCTGCTCAGACTAGAGGAGAACCTTGAAAATGATTGTGAGAACTCTTTGTACACTTTACTATGTTCAATCTTCAAATAAACTGTAGTACTTACTAGTTTTATCTACCATTATTCATCTGTTCATTTAGGGTGTTTTGTTATCATCAAGTTTCTCTTAATTTATGGCTACAATTTCAGTAGACATAAATTGTGGGAGATTGTTAGAAATATGTTGTGAACGTGATGATTAGTTGAACAAAATAACTTAGTACATTTAACTTAGTATTTTTGTAGCTCTCGACGGATGTTCTAATATAGTCCCGACGGATTAACTTTATAGTCCCAACGGATGACAACTGAACATCCATCGAGAATGTAGCTTATGTAACAATAAGTATTGTAGAACATTTCTGCAAACACCAATATTTTAGTTGAGTAGATACTATAGGATTCTATGAGTCATGTTGACTACTAGATTGATATGCAGAATAGGTTGGCGAATTGTAAATATAAGATGTCTTCTAATTCTGCATAAGTGAAATAGAATCAAGTGACCAAAAGACTCCCGATGGATAATCTACAAAGGCTCCCGACAGATAATCAACAAGACTCCCGACGGATGACCAACATAGTCCCGACAGATGATCATAAATTCAAAAGAGCAGTTGACAGTGACAACACAGTCACATGCGTCGGGTGTTTGTAAATGGAATGTGGCAGCCTAATTGCAGGATTTATAGAAAAAAGAAGCATTACCATTTCCATGCAATTGTGAAGATATTCAAAGATGCTCGATAGAGTAATGTAGAAGCATGAAGTTAGACTAGATACAATTTGTCTTATTATCTTGTCTTTCTATCATGTAGCTTGGTAATATATAAACCAAGTGAAGCAAGTAGAACAACTAACTAAGCATGCATAAATTTCAAAGAGATAGATAAAGATGTATCTGTTAAGCATTTATCTGTAATTCTATAAGTTCTCTTGTAAGAAGCTGTGTGCTATTCAAGCATCACAGAGTTCTCAACTTTATATATATCTCTGGTGGATAAGTTCAAATCCACTAGAAAGTTTTAAAGCTTTCTATTTTATTGTTTTTTATTTTGATTTCTATTATATTTTCATTCCGCACTTCTTGCAAAATGAAACACAATTATATATTAAGTAAGAACATTCTTAAAATCAGAAAAAGTAGCTAGAATTACATTCAACCCCCTCTTCTGTAATTCTTGTTGCATTGTTTGGGATTAACCGTTTGCCTATTCAGCCAAGCCACTGAAAGTTTTACAAAACTGTTGAAATCATATGCCTGGATAGTAATGTAAGAATAGATCAAAATGATAATGTTTGATTGAAGATTTTCCATTGTTTTGGTTAGTCTAAGAAATCACATTTGTATAAAATAGATAATATGATGGAGTAAGAACACTGTGAAGAGGTGCAGATGAGATAATGAAAAAGTTGTGTTAAATTAATTATAATTATACTTAATAAACTTATCATCAAATTGAATCCATGCATATGTAACAGTGAGACCAAATAGACTCTTCACTTTCTATGGTTGTATTTTTAACAAAAAGATCTTATATTTATATTTTGCACTTAATGATGTAAGAATGCTCATCATACTTTAGCGTGTAATACGTGCCATAATAATTAGACTTTACTACATTAGTCTTGTGCATGACACTATTATTCTTGGGATTTGCAGTATATAAAATGCTTTAACTCTAATATCCCCACAAATGTCAAACCGTGTTTAAGAATACCTATTTGTTTAATTGTACAAACAATTAAATCTCGATATTATAATACTTTATAACTTCTGAAATCGGTTAATTATATCTAATTACAGTGAATCTAAAATAATGTAATAATGGTTTATGAACATATTTCATTATACTATACATATATGTCAGCATAAAATATAAAACATGTCATACAACGATACCACATTTGTTTTAATTATTATTAGTAACAAATTAGCCTTTTAATATCATTCTAAGCAAGAATATAAACAAACTAATGATAATTTGTCTTCTAAATTTATCAGTTTATCAACATTTTATATTTAATATAAAATACCTTTGATCAAAATTGATAATAGTTTATCCATGGTGCATTTATTTAGAAATTAGAATATATAGTAAAGGCCATACCAAATGGAAAGGTACATAATGCATACATAACCTAATTTTTGTATCATCCTTAATTTATACATTAAGAATATAGCTAGTTCCAAATTTTAACTTTATAAATATATATAAAAACATAAATGTAATTATTGTGCAAGACATGCCTTTATATAACAAGACTAAGTCATATTGACAACCCTAAGGATAAGTTGTATGATAATATATATTTGTATTTTGTAATTGTATTACTTGAGTCTGTAAAAATGCTAAGTAGATTGGACTGGAGGATTTTTCTATGAACAACCTTCAAGCTAAGAAATAAACTCCGGAAGAAGATCAATTCTCGACCATGCCTCAGAGAGAAGTATAACATATGGGATTTAAATAATTCTGTTCTAGGAAAAATATTCTAAGTCAGATATCGACAAGTCACAGATCAAGAAATATCGAGAAGTTTATCAAGAAATATTCTTGAAGGTCATTTCCTTAATCCAATTTCCTAATTTCTTGCTTTCCCGTCTCCTCGGTCCATCCGTATTTTTTTTATTATTATAATCATTTCATGAACCCATTAATCACTGACTTCAAACATCACGTTGTTCTGGGATTCGTGTCCTCAGGACGAATCTTGCCAACTTTTACAATTTAGTTTTATAATTCATCATACTCGTCCTCCTTGGTTCTGATTCTAAACCTTTTACACTATCTCTATAACCTTGTGAAGTACTTTCCCAAAAATAATTGACTGAACTTTAATCGGTTTATTATAATCTCTGGCCCCGTGTCTTTCTTGGCCTTTCACCAGTGGGTGGCCTCTCTCTTAGGAAGGTAAGTGACAAAAAGCAGTCTTTTGCGCTTCGTCAATCATTTAGAATCTCAAATGATTCCTATATTTCCTTTAGCCAGGCTCTTGCCTCGACTGGGTCAACCTGTTCCTTGGAACTCTGAGAGCTTAGCGACTTAAAGGTCATGAAAGAATTTCCCACCGTATTGTTTCCTCAGGGTGGTGGTTGGGGGTAAAAGTATAAGTTTTGTTTAGGCAGGTCCATGAATTTCCCCATAGGAGTAACGTCCTGGTTCTCCCTATCTTGCTCGACTTCTGTTTTCTCAGTATGAAATGTTTCATCCTTCTCCCATAATCGGTGTTATCTTGCACGTTAAAATCCTTGTTTTCCACTTCATTATGTTAAGGGTTCCTTCTATCTTGATGGCGACCTCCCTGACTATCAAACTCAGGGTTTGCCCTAAATCTTATTCCTCAAACTATGGCTTTCATCTAAGATCTCATGTTTAAGCTCTTGAACGTTTGGAACCCAAATTCTGTAGGAATACCTCATTATTCCCTTATCATCTTTCTCGGTATTAATCTCTTCTCCAGTCATTGGCTCTCTGCCTTCATTCATCACTTTTTCTTGGCACAATATGATCTTTTCCCATAATTCAAGCTGTATTACAACCTCAAATAACCTTTCAGTACCGGCTCCGGTTACCTTCACTTCTATTTCCATTTTCTCGAAATCTTTTATCTACTTTCCCGAAGACATTATCATCTTGAGTCTCTCCTTTCTACTAAGGGCGTCTGCCACCCAATTGGCTTTACCTGGCTGATAAATAATCTCATAATCATAATCCTTGTATAGCTCTAACCACCTCCTCTGGCGCATGTTGAGCTCTTTTTGCGTAAAAATATACTTGAGCTCTTATGGTTTGTGTAAATCTCGCATTTCTCTCCATACAAGTAGTGCCTCCAATCTTTAGGGAAAAACTATTGTCATGAGCCCAAGATCATGGGTGGAATATCCAATTTTATATTCCCTTAATTGTCTTGACGCGTACGCGATTACCTTGCCGTGCTGTATAAGAACGCACCCTAATTCCTTGTGCGAAGCATCAATACAAATCACAAAATCTCCTTTTCCATCCGGCAACGCCAACATACGGGCCGTCACCAATCTTTACTTCAGTTCTTGAAAGCTGTTCTCACATTTCTCTGTCCATTCGAACTTCTCATTCTTACGAGTAAGCCGCGTTAAAGGGGCTACTATCTTTGCAAACTTGAACGAACCTCCAGTAGTAACCGGCCAATCCTTCCTATGGTAGTCGCCCTAACCACGGTCATCGATTCCTCAACGGTCCTTTCTGCATTCTTGTCAGGATCTCCCACGTGATCCTCTTCAGCAACAATCCCTTCTGGGATAACATCCTTAACCACTACATCTTTAATATGAACATCATCTGGTCCCTCGTTAGGGTGCTCCATTGGATCCACAATCCGATCCCCAGTATATAGTAAAACATCATCGTGTTATTGCTTTTGAACTTCAGGGTTTGGAGTCCCGCTACCATATACAATAACGATATATGTTACTATCATGATATTTATAAGGGTTCCCATAATGGTTTTAATTGTCAGTACTACGTTAGGTAGTCCGACTATGAACTTGGCAAGAGTTCTTATAATCTTAGTGAACTTATCATTTTAATGACGCATCATCCCTGAGGTTTATAACGCTTAGCTCTGATACCATTCCTGTAACACCCCCAAATTCGGGGTGGGGGATCCGGGTTGTCACGAGTTCCATTTCCCTTATTAAAACCCAATCTTAATAAACAACCAACTACTGCGTACTGTGACCCCATAATAAACACACACACCACAAGTTATAGTCTCAGAGATGAATACCAAAATAACACAAGTCATTTTATTCCACAATTATAAATCATTACATCTCAAAAATGGTTTCTGAATAAATTTACATTTCTTTGCCATTATTACAATTCATAATATACATAAGTCTTGTACATCAAAAATTGAAAGCCTAGCCCATTGGTAGTTCCTACCTCAGCTACAACGGCATCAATGCCTACAGGAAACTGTAGAACATTTCCTATCCGCTCGTGAATTGGGAGCTTGGTCCTGTTCATCTTGTCTATCTGTTATTGTGTGATGAAAGAAGAAAGCAAGGGTGAGCAATAAGCCCACCGAAATAATATGTATAATAATTAACAATATAAGAGCATTCTCATAGTACTCATGAAAGTCTTGGTCAAACAGATATGAACCAAGTTTGATATCTTAATGCGACGAAATCGCAAAATATTCAGGATATATATACATATATACTTTTCAAAACCATTGAAATCCTCTGACATGTATATCATACACAGAGTTCCAGTTTATAACTGTATAAAAATATCGTTGCAAGGTGATCTCATATATCTAACCTTGTCTCAACGTTTTTCTGAAAATCTTTGTCATGCATAAGATAATCATTTACTAGATATAAGTTGAAAAGATGAAGTTACAAGATACTCCAATATACTTATATCTTTTTCCGAATACTACTTGAACTACCACCGTTCAAGGTATAAATAGTTCATCCCATAGATGAAGCTACAAGACAAAACTTGTATATAATCAATCTTTGAAATTTCATGAAAATAAAATGAAGTTACGAGATACTTCATTTGATGAAAACATCATTCTGAAAACTCAACCCTACCAATACTCAACAATCGCCTAACTGTAGCCTTTCTATCGAAGTGCTGTGGGTAGTGTTGCAGAAATATCCAACTGGATGATGAACTCATTACGGGAGTTTGCCGCGCCAGGAAGACCACTCACGATGATCAGTCGCAGTAGTGCAACCCCACCATTTTCTACATGTAGAGGAGAACTGTCGGATTTACTTGTCAACCGAACACTGGACTCCTAAGGAATGGACCGTCATAGCGGAACTTCCGGGCCATTTGGGCAAATATAATAAGGGTGGGCCGGCGTAACTCGACCACTTATGCCAATCCTAGTTCAGATGAAATCCATGACTCTGAAACTTAAAGCTCGTCCCCCTTTCCCCAAGTAGAAACTTGTTGATACGGCTCCACCAAGAAGTCGTATCTAGTTGGAAAGGAAAACTCACCGATATTTCTCAGGCGATGCCTGTTAATGGATTAACTTATTCCAAGAATTTTACTTCCCGAGTGTTGGATAAGTTATCAAAAACTCTTTTATCAAAACAACAACCTCGTTGCAAATATAAAAACACATCACGGAGCCGGATCACTTAGATTTTTAAGCGAGTATTTAAATCCCCTTCGAAAGGAAGATCTCAAATTTGAAAACGAGTTTTGGGATCCGCTCTAACTTTCAAAAATAGTTTTGATAAAGTTTGAAAATAATCTCTGGAAATATTTAAAGTAAGAATGATTTGATAGTATCAATCATTTTTCGAATACTTGGCGAATATTGACACATTATTCTTTAAGAAAATAAAGAATATTACTTAATAAAATAAGCGGAGTCATAAGTCCTCGAATAAATATTCAGACTAATATTCATTAAATAAAATAAGCGAAGTCATAAGTCCTCGAATGAATATTCAGACTAATATTCATTAAATAAAATAAGCGGAGTCATAAGTCCTCGAATGAATATTCAGACTAATATTCATTTATTAATAGAAATAAATTAAGTTTCATAAGTAGAAACTCTATTCAAATAATTAAACTAGTCTTTGATCGTAATAGGAATCTTAAATGAATATTCAAAAAAAATAATATTCACTTATAATATAAAACTATCGAATAAACATTATTCAATTAATAGTTTTGAAAACTATATATATATATATATATATTATACTCGGGAACATCGCCTCCCGGTTTAGAAAAATTTTCAACTCCGGGTCCCCTATACTAAAGGTATACGTAGGTACTTCTTATCTCTAGCATAGGTATTATGTAGTTTATAAGCATTTTAATCGATAAAAAGATATCAAGATTACCAAATAGGCATGCATATATATCATATCAACATGCTCCAATATATTGCAAGATTTGCTAATAACAATCATGCACTTATCACAAGATAATGCCTATACATATATACATCACAACAACAGTTATACGGGTAGAAAATTTGCCTGAGTGTTCTGGGGTAGACTTAAGCTTAGAGTGGGTCCGGTAACCTATGAGCAACAACATAAGCCGGAATTAGACCACGGTCGCTTAAGAAACTAATCAAAACTCACTCATACCCCAACGGTCGCTTATACGCTTAATGATTTGCGTTAATCGCTTGCGTACCCTCGGCTCCACCAATTTTAATAAATTAACCGTTACGAATTTTAATGCGAATCTTTCGCGAATACTTTAACAACTTCCTAATCCACCTGGAATAAATTTTTCGTAATCCAATTAGTCTTTTAAGGGCCTTAAATAAGGTTTCAAAGTAAAGCGAGGGGTAATGGTTCGCTCGTGAAATGCCGTTACTTAAAACGGTCATTTCTCCTAAACTGTATATCGGATTCAAGAGAACCACATAACAAAACGAACCTTACGACACGATCTAGCTAATAATGGCAAAGTTACATTTTAGTCATTTATCTTTCTGTCCCGAACACTAAAACAAGCAGTTGAATGAAAACATGCATTACGACGACTATGTTTACACGATTACCAAAGTTTAAACTACTCCAATCAACCACAAATCAACTCACAACCACCAATACAACCAAATTTCATCCAAACCTTTCTACATCAGTCCATAACCTCATGATTTTTCCAAACTCATTCAATCACAAACAAGAGCTACTAACTACTTAAGGTTCAGTAACCAAAATCCAAGATTTATAATTCAAAATCATTACAAAATCCATCCAAACTCTAAACATACAAGAATCATGCTTCTCATGAACTATATGAAAGAGATATGTCCTAAGTCCAGTCATGTATGAGGATTTAGGAATAACTTTTATGTAATCTGTTTTGATTTCATTGATATTAATAAAAGACTTGTTTTGTTTTTATTACGGGCTCTATCTATTTAAATGTTTAAATAAGATATACCACAATTTAGAGTAAAGCTTTTTATGGATTGTGATGAGATCATAATAATGAGACCTAAAAGATGATAACTCTAAACTTAAATAGTTCCTGGTCGTAGGTATACTAACTGGTAATTAATAATCCGTAAAGATCGATACATATTATGCTTGCTTCATATGAAGGATGTCTGTTCTCAAAGATATTTGTGTGGTGACACTATAGCTAGTATGTAGGTGCTTATTATAGAATAAGTTCACTGAACATGACTCACACAACTGAACAACTGATGCAGTTCACTCACGTGTCAGCAGTTGTTCATATAGTGATAGTTGTACAAGTATCCTTAGACATGAGGTCATCATAGTCATCTTGTGTACACTGAACTATGCTTTGGTTTAGTTCTTAGTCTCAAGGGACAATTATAAGGGCTCTACTGGGTATAGGAATTTGTACACGAAGATAGTGTATGATCAATAAAGGATCTACCCCTTCCAGTGTAGGAAGAGAATGTTCAATGCTGATCCAGTTATGGTAGTTCAGAAATCTCTGGTCAGAGTGAATGAAATTAGAAAGGAGTTTCTAATTTACATTCAGTAGAACTAAGCATAGTGAATGGGAAAGCAAGTGATTAAATAAGATAGGCTTGGCACAAGTTCCATGCCTTGTATTTAATCGTGCCATTGCAGGGTAGAAGGAATTAATTGTACAGTAACTACTCACTAAATAGGTTCTTGGTATTCTAAGCAGTGAATTCGTATTATCCGGATAGTCGCGATATGTTGAGAAGTATCCCTCACGATGTAGAATAAATGTGATTAATTAATTAATCATATTTAATGAATTAGAGAATTTATATAAATAATGATAAAATAGTTTTATTATTATTTATTTCTACTACCGGCTTAATATTGAACCTACAGGGTCTCACCATAAAAGAGAATGATTTAATGGTGGAAAAATTAATTAATAATGGCTGATAATTATTTATTTATGAAATAAATAATTAATTGGAAAATTTAATAAGTGATCAAATGAGATTTAATTGATTATAAATTAATTAAGAAAAAGTTCTTAATATTATTAATTAAGAATTTAATTTTTGGAAATTAAATCAAGTGAGAGAATTATTTCTAAAGTCTTTAGAAAAAGGATTAATAATTAAAAGGTGTTTTAATTATTAGTGAGAATAATAAAGGGTTAATAATAATAATATTTTATGGGAAAATTTTTACCTGAAAATTTTGCCTATAAATATACTATTATAAACCCTATTTGCCTCAACCCAAATAATAAAACCTAATTCTAAAGTAGAAAAT
Organism: Apium graveolens; assembly: GCF_009905375.1. Classification (NCBI taxonomy): domain Eukaryota; kingdom Viridiplantae; phylum Streptophyta; class Magnoliopsida; order Apiales; family Apiaceae; genus Apium; species Apium graveolens. The sequence goes on along the minus strand of NC_133652.1, from coordinate 278,141,218 downwards.
AGAGGGAGACAACTAATTCTCTCAACCTCTTCCTCCTCCATTACATTGATCTCTTGGTGGATACCGGTGGAGTGCTTCACACTTGAGGAGCAGCTGCTATGGATTTCCGTTCATCATTCTTGGATCTCTATTAAAGACCTCCATCTTTCCATTAACGTAAAGCTTCTTAAGGTAAACATACTGAACTACGAATTAAATATTATTTTTCGCATGGATCCTGCGGAGGGTTTCATTTTTTTTAAGATTTAAATTTACATTTTCATTGCGTTTATGTGCTAAAAACCCTTCAATGGCATCAGAGATACTTACGAAAAGTTTTTAATTCGTTTATGTGTTTAACTGTTTTCGATATATGAGCATGTACGTGATTCACCATGATTTGATGTTGATATAATATGCTTATATATGTATGGTTTTGAATATATGATATTAATGTGAGTTGTATAATCATAAGATGATTATGTAATCTGTATATATACTGATATATACATGATTTATGTTTGTTCTAATTATGAGAATCATATTAGATACAGATTCTGAATTGGCTGCTGCAGATTTGCTGAAATCTGGGTCAGGTATCCGATTTACTCAAACGAATACCCTATTCCATAGGTAAACGAGTGCCTGAACAAAACTGATAGCAAAAGCTATCAATGACTCATCTGTAAGGCGTTTGACATCGTTTACTGTCCGTAAACAGTGATTCTTGTTTTCTGATTTAATTCTGATTTTCTGATTTTTGTCATATTTTTTTTATGATTAGATCATGGATAATATGATATGTTAAGATCAGATTATGTGTTTTAACATGCTTTTTTGTGTTGTATGAGCATGGTGGATGGTTATTGCCTTTCGACCTTAGTGTAATGGTTTTGGTTTTAGTTTTAAATACGACTTGCATGTCGCCAATCTTTATAATCATAAATCTCGAATGTAACTCGAGTTATTCTTGTAAGTTCATTAGATTAGTTTTACTTTCAATCATGTAATGTAATTGAAGACTCAAGAAGGCTATCCAATGGAGGTGATACAAAGAAGAAGACGAGGCATACAAGAAGTCTAAACAAAGAAGAAGACTTATGTAATAAGTAGTTGTATTTATTTCCATCACCATATTAGATTGACCTAGATCTTTATCATGAGCTTGATAAAGATCACATAGGATGGGGCCATAACCAAAACATTTACTTTATTGCACTTTATATTTACTTGTTTATTTAATTTTATATATGAGATATATGCCTATGTTTACCATGCGATGATAGATTTAGGTGAACTTAAATCAATATAAGGCATGCTCTAGAAAATCTAGAATATAAATCGTTTCTTGCCTTAACAATAATATTATGAATACAATCATCAGATTCTTGTATTTATGAAACACGTAATTAAATATGAATTTTCAATATTGAGAGAAAGGATGATCCTGTCAAAAGCAGATTTTTATCTGTAAGAAAGGGGTATTAAGTGACGCCTCTTGACAATGCTCCCCCCGATCTGGGAATCATCTGATTATCGATTATTGATTTGAAATATTTAATTTAAAAGGAAGAATCTCTTTATAATATGATTATGATTGTAACATAATATAATCCCTCTAAAATTAAATAATATCAATTAGTAATTGGCCAATGACACAACGGGCTTGTGTCGGTCATAGCCTTCCAACATGGTAGAAAGTGGTTCTTATTCTGAAATCATTGTCGTTTCGTGCTACAGCCGAGGGCTTTGATTTCGAAATAAGAAATACTTGTCTATTACATAGAGATGTGTACATTGAATTAGAATCTAAAGGTCGTTACGTGCTACAGCCGTGGGCCGTTGGAGACTGATTCAATTGTACGAAATGTTGGGTTAGACTTGACTTAGAATATTGAGTTTGTCATGCTACAGCCGTGACTCAATTATTCAAGAGGCTAAAGTTTTATTAGGGAATAACATAAGATATAATTGACAAGAGTTGTCTGCCTATTGAACATCACATGACGTTTTGTGCTACAGCCGAGGTTGTGTGATGGAATGTAGGATCCCTATTCCCACTAGCATTATTAATGCTTAATTTTCACTTAGGGGTTGTATAAATTAGATAAACTAGTGGGAGCCACTTATGAATAAAGACCCGATTCATATAGTGTTTTGAAATGAAATTGAATATTTTCTAAGTGTTGTTATGTGTTTATCATTTACAGATTTACTATATTCGTCATGTCTTCTGCACTATCACTCCAGAGCATACTAGATGCTCACAAGTTGACTGGTCCTAATTTAGCTGTTTGTTTTCACTGTAACAAGTTGGGGCACTAGAAGAGGAACTGCAAGGTTTACCTTACAGAATTGAAGAAGAAGAAGGGTAGTGAGACTACCGCTTCTGATTCAGGTATGTTCATGATCGAAGTTAATATGTCACTAAGTCAAATTTCTACTTGGGTATTAGATACCGCCTGTGGTTCTCAGATTTGCAATTAGTTACAAGGACTAATGGGAAGTAGGACTCTTGAAAAAGATGAGGTGATTCTACGTATGGGCAATGGAGCAAGGGTTGCGGCCATATCTGTAGGATCATTTAGTTTACATATGCCTACGGGCAAGACTATTATTTTGAATAATTGTTATTACGTTCCCTCTATTGTGAGGAATATTGTTTCTATTCCTATGTTGGATGTGGATGGTTTTTCATTTATTATTAAGAATAATGAATGTTCTATCCTTAAAGATAATGTTCTTTTTGGACATGATATTTTAAATAATGGTCTGTATGTATGTGACGTAGAGCATGATTAATTTCAGATTGAACAAACTAATAAAAGACAACGAGATGATGAAAATCTGACCTATTTATGGCACTGTAGGCTAGGTCATATTAGTGAAAATAGACTGCGGACATTGTATAAGGAAGGGTTACTTGACCCCTTTGATTTTGAATCATATCCTACATGCAAGTCTTGTCTATTGGGTAAAATGACCAAATATCCATTTAGTGGACATGGAGAGAGGGCTGCATATTTGCTAGGATTGGTACACACAGATGTATGTGGACCAATGTCTACGCAAGCCATGGGTGGATTTTCGTACTTCATTACTTTCATAGATGATAGATCTAGATTTGGATATGTGTATTTGATGAAACACAAGTCTGAAGCCTTTGAAAAGTTCAAAGAATATAAACATGAAGTGGAGAAACAAACCAAACACAGTATTATAACTCTTCGATCAGATCGAGGTGGTGAATACTTGAATGGAGAGTTTCTAGATTATTTTAAAGAAAATGGTATAGTCTCCCAGTGGACTCCTCCATATACTCCATAGTTAAATGGGGTATCTGAAAGGAGAAATCGAACTTTGCTAGACATGGTTCGGTCCATGATGAGGTATGCGAATCTTCTAGTATTCCTATGGGGTTATGCATTGGAAACCTCAACATATTTACTGAATAAGGTGCCTTCCAAATCTGTTCCTCAAACACCATATGAGATATGGAAAGAAAGGAAACCGATTCTTAAACACGTTAAGATTTGGGGATGTCCAGCTTATGTCAAGAAAGTTGACCTAGATAAGCTGGAATCTCGATCCGTAAAATATAATTTTGTGGGATATCCTGAAGAGACTTTGGGGTATTACTTTTACACCGATTATCGGGTGTTTGTCTCCAGACATGCTACCTTCTTGGAAAAGCAGTTTATCCTTGAAGGAAATAGTGGGAGCAAAATTGAACTTGATGAAGTTCAAGAAGCACAAACTACTACGGATCAAGTGGAAACACCTGTTCAGACTGAACAACCTTCTGTGGAACAACCCATTCGTAGGTCAGGGAGAGTGTCTCGCCAAACTAAGAGGTATTATGGCCTTGTCATTAAGAATGACAATGAGTTGTCAATCATTGATGATGACGACCCTGTGACCTATAATGAGGCTATGAGTAGTGTTGACTCAGAGAAATGGCATAGTGCCATGAAATCTGAAATAGAATCTATGTATACCAACCAAGTATGGACTCTGGTTGAGGCGCCTAAAGGTGTTAAGCCTATTGGGTGCAAGTGGGTATACAAAAGAAAGATTGGAGCAGATGGCCAGGTGGAGACCTATAAGGCCAGGCTCGTGGCAAAAGGATTCAAACAAAGGAAAGGGATTGACTTTGATGAAACTTTTTCGCCTGTAGCCCTGTTAAAATCAATTCGGATTTTGCTTACGGTTGCTGCTTACTACTACTATGAGATCTGGCAAATGGACGTGAAAATGGCCTTCCTCAATGGGGAACTTGAGGAGGAAGTGTATATGACACAACCAGAGGGTTTTCTTTCTAAGGCAAATGAACACCTAGTGTGTAAGCTGCTGCGAATCATATATGGTTTAAGGCAAGCTTCTCGTAGATGGAACATCCGTTTTGATGAGACAATCAGAGAGTTTGGTTTTATCAAAAACATAGATGAACCATGTGTCTACAAGAAGGTTAGTGGGAGCGCGGTAACATTTCTTGTATTGTATGTGGATGACATACTTCTTATAGGAAATGATATACCGATGCTACAATCAGTCAAAGTATGGCTATCAAAGAACTTCACCATGAAGGACTTGGGAGAAGCATCTTACATTCTCTGTATGAAGATCTATAGAGATAGATCCAGAAGAATGATAGGTCTTACCCAGGGTACATACATCCAGAAAGTGCTTAAAAGGTTTAGCATGGAAAACTCCAAAAGAGGTCTCATACCGATGAGCCATGGAGTGTCCCTTTCCGAAAAAATGTCTCCCAAGATACCTGAGGAAAGAGAGCGTATGAGTAAGATTCCTTATGCTTCAGCAATAGGATCTATCATGTACGCGATGTTGTGTACAAGGCCTGATATTGCTTATTCAATTAGTGTGACGAGTAGATATCAGTCCAATCCAGGCGAAGACCACTGGAAAGAAGTGAAAAACATCCTTAAGTACTTGCGAAGGACTCAGGACATTTTTCTTGTTTTTGGTGGTGAATCTGAGTTGAAAATAGAGGAGATGTCAACGTCGAGAGAGTTGACACACACAACAACGTAGCAGACCCACTCATAAAGCCACTTTCTCAGAGTCACTTTGATCGTCATAAAGACAAGATGGGTATTAGATACCAGAGTGATTGGCTTTAGTACAAGTGGGAGATTGAAAGAGATATGTCCTAAGTCCAATCATGTATGAGGATTTAGGAATAACTTTTATGTAATCTGTTTTGATTTCATTGATATTAATAAAAGACTTGTTTTGTTTTTATTGCAGGCTCTATCTATTTAAATGTTTAAATAAGATATACCACAGTTGAGAGTAAAGCTTTTTATGGATTGTGATGAGATCATAATAATGAGACCTAAAAGATGATAACTCTAAACTTAAATAGTTCCTGGTCGTAGGATTACTAACTGGTAATTAATAATCCGCAAAGATCAGTACATACTATGCTTGCTTTATTATGAAGGATGTCTGTTCTCATAGACATTTGTGTGGTGACACTATAGCTAGTATGTAGGTGCTTATTATAAAATAAGTTCATTGAACATGACTCACACAGCTGAACAACTGATGGAGTTCACTCACGTGTCAGCAGTTGTTCACATAGTGATAGTTGTACAAGTATCCTTAGACTTAAGGTCATCATATTCATCTTGTGTACACTGAACTATGCTTTGGTTTAGTTCTTAGTCTCAAGGGACATTTATAAGGGCTCTACTGGGTATATGAATTTGTACACGAAGATAGTGTATGATCAATAAAGGATCTACCCCTTCCAGTGTAGGAAGAGAATGTTCAATGCTGATCCACTTATGTTAGTTCAGGAATCTCTGGCTAGAGTGAATGAAATTAGAAAGGAGTTTCTAATTTACATTAAATAGAACTAAGCATAGTGAATGGGAAAGCAAGCGATTAAATAAGATAGGCTTGACACAAGTTCCATGCCTTGTATTTAATCATGACATTGCAGGGTAGAAAGAATTAATTATACGGTAACTACTAACTGAATAGGTTCTTGGTATTCTAAGCAGTGAATTCGTATTATCCGGATAATCCCGATATGCTGAGAAGTATCCCTCACGATGTAGAATAAATGTGATTAATTAATTAATCATATTTAATGAATTAGAGAATTTATATAAATAATGATAAAATAGTTTTATTATTATTTATTTCTACTATCGGCTTAATATTGAACCTACATGGTCACACCATAAAAGAGAATGATTTAATGGTGGAGAAATTAATTAATAATGGCTGATAATTATTTATTTATGAAATAAATAATTAATTGGCAAATTTAATAATTGATTAAATGAGATTTAATTGATTATAAATTAATTAAGAAAAATTTCTTAATATTATTAATTAAGAATTTAATTTTTGGAAATTAAATCAAGTGAGAGAATTATTTCTAAAGTGTTTAGAAAAAGGATTAATAATTAAAAGGTGTTTTAATTATTAGTGAGAATAATAAAGGGTTAATAATAATAATATTTTATGGAAAAATTTTCAGCTGAAAATTTTGCCTATAAATATACTATTATAAACCCTATTTGCTTCAACCCTAGTAATAAACCCTAATTCTAAAGTAGAAAATAGAGGGAAGCAACTAATTCTCTCAACCTCTTCCTCCTCCATTACATTGATCTCTTGGTGGATACCGGTGGAGTGCTTCACACTTGAGGAGCAGCTGCTAGGGATTTCCGTTCATCGTTCTTGGATCGCTATTAAAGACCTCCATCTTTCCATTAACGTAAAGCTTCTTAAGGTAAACATACTGAACTACGAATTAAATATTATTTTTCGCATGGATCCTGCGGAGGGTTTCGTTTTTTTTAAGATTTAAATTTACGTTTTTGTTGCGTTTATGTGCTAAAACCCTTCACTATATTATTCAAAACCACTCTTAAATACTCAAAGTAAAGCTTAGGGTATGAGGTTTTACCTTCCTTGGTGAGTAGAAGTAACTAAGAAGCTTGGAATAGCCCTTGCAAGTCCTTACCAAAGCTAAATCTAACCAAAAACACAAGATCAAACAATTTAAAATTCTTGAAAACACTATTCACTCTCTTATTGAATGATTTATTGAAAAATAATGTGAAGGAATTGGGAGCTTAAACTCCTAGGATAGCCATAACTAATTATAAAGAACCTTGGATAATTACCTTACAAAATAACAAGGCTTGGATATTAGGTTTTGGATTTTCTTCTTCTTGAAATGGGGGGGGGGGGCGAGAGCTTCTCTTCTTGGAAAGCAAAGTCAATTTGATGTTTTGTGAAATGAATTATTTGGTTTCTTTCTTTTAAGACTTGGCTACTTTTTGGATTTACCATGGTAACTTTTACTTGGCCAAGAATCATCCAACAAAACAATCTCACTTGTCATGCTTATGTCACCATGGTTGTGTCATCTTTTTAATACTTGTCTTCCCTTTGTGGTGTGATGACATCATCATCCACTAACCTCTTTGATTAACCCTTAATTACTTGGCTAATGACCGCTTATCTGTTATACGGTTCGCTTAACTTTCGTTCTCGTTCGTCGTTTGAGAGATCATATCCGGGATCTTATTACTTGGGTTCCCCTAACCTTTGTCAATATTTTATATTCCTTTTATGATCCTCTCTTATAATCCTTGAATTTAAATACTTTTTATCATGTTACCTTATACTCAATTCTTTCAGTATCTGGTGGATTTTCGGAAAAAATCAAAGTGTCCGGATTCAAATTCTGACGACCTTTTCATACGCTCATTTACTTTATGGAATACTAATACGATTTCAGAATTTCCATAACAGTATTCCTATAGAGCGTGGTCTGATAATTTTCCTTAATCAACATAGTTAGAAAAAAATTACTATTCATCAGGGTTTCAAAAATTTCCAAAAATTGGGGTTATTACAAGACCCGAAAACAGAAAAGTCATCCATGAACACCTCCACATTAATACCAATCATATCAGAGAATATGGCCATCATGCATCTCTGAAAAGTAGCAGCCACAGAGCCCGAAAGAAACTCGACGGAAAGCAAAAGTGCCAAAAGGACAAGTAAAAGTGGTCTTTTCCTGATCTTCTAGGGCAATGAAAATCTTATTATAGCCTGAATACCCATCCAGAAGGAAATAATACTCATGACCAGCCAACCTATCAAGCATTTGATCGATGAATTAAAACAGAAAATGATCCTTCTTGGTGGCTTTATTCAGCTTCTGATAATCCATGCATACTCTCCACCCTGTGACTGTCCGAGTAGGGATGAACTCATTCTTCTCATTAGACACAACTATAATGCCTCATTTCTTGGGCGCACAATGCACTGGGCTCACCCAAGAACTGTCTGAAATAGGATAGATGATCCCTACGTACAACCATTTAAGAATTTCCTTCTTCACCACCCCTTTCATGATAGGATTGAGTCTTCTATGATGTTCAACGGTAAGTTTACTTCCTTCCTTAAGCAGAATTTTATGTATACAATAAGAAGGGCTGATTCCCTTGATATCCAGTATAGTCCACCCGATTGCTGATTTAAACTCTTTCAGAATCCGCAAGAGCTTGTCTTCATCACCACTTGATAGGTTAGATGCAATAATAACAGGTAATGTAGACGCATCACCTAAAAAGCATAGCTCAAGTGATCAGGCAGTGGTTTGAGCTCAAGTATAGGAGCATCTTCAATAGATGGTTTAAGACGCTCCTGATAATTTTTCAGCTCTACTAATCCAAGAGACTCGAATGCCAAATCCAACTTTCTCTTCCATCGAGATGCATTCAAAAACTGAAGTTGCTCTGCCCCTTCTTCGTCTTCACTATCAGATTCCCCTGTTAAGGCGCTCTCTAAGGTATCAGACCTTAGCAACTGATCAAGCTCCGAATTCACCACAGAGTCGACCAGCTCTACTTTCTAGCACTCCTTTTCATCTGTGGGGAATTTCATTGCGTTGAAGACATTAAAAGTGACATCCTGTTCCTGAACCCTCATTATAAGTTCTCCTTTTTGTACATCGATCAAAGTTCGGCCTGTAGCTAAGAATGGTCTTCCCACGATAATATGTAATAACTCGAATTTTTGAGACTTTATAAAATTCTTAATGAATAGTAATCCTGACAAATTGGGAAAACTTTTTAGCCCACACTATATTGTGCATGAGAAACCGAGTTTCGGAGTCAATAACGTTATTAGTTTTCGAAGAAAACGAACTTTGAAAAATGACAGTATCTATGAACCATCAAGGATTACGGGAATCACAATATAATTACAAATTTAAAATCCAATAAATTCAAATCCAAGAACGATACTTCAAAACATAAAGAACGTATAAGAAAGGATTTATACCGCAAACCAGTTACGAGAATTTATTACAAAAATGAATAAACGATCGAGCAAAAGCGTAAACAAATAAATAAACGTATCGAACCAAGCTAACTAAACTAGCTAACTATGGTAAGAAACTAACCATGGTTAAGTTACCAAATAGTAACCTAAACTAGATAGCATGATGACCTACAAGCTAGTAATAGTAAACTTAACATCTAAACTAGATAGATTAGTTTGCAAACCTAGGAAGCTAGCCAAGATATGCATAGATTTACTAGTACTAGGTTATATAATAAATCATATCTCCAAAATCTTCCAAGACAAGCATTTAAGAAGCAATAAAAATCTCTCTCTCTCTCTCTCTCCCCATTCTTCTCCATTCGGCTTCATCAAGAAAAGCCAAGAAATCAATTTCAAAACCCACACTTATAGCCATGGAACAAATCTACCATTAATTCCCAAGCTTCATACATCTTAAAAAAGGTAAGATAAATTTTTGAGCTCATTTTATTGAGGTTTGATGGGTGAAATAAATTCAAGAAAAGTGATAATGAATAGTATGAATAGTAACTTTTCTTTGGTTTCTTGATTTTAATGGTTGATTTAGGTTCCATAAACTTAGACAAGCATCCTCAAGACTCCACCATAATCAAGAACTCATCTCAATCTTTCAATAAAGGTATAAATCTTTGACCAATCTTAATTTAAGGTTTAAGTTTCAAGAACCTTTGAAATCCTAGTTATAAACTTAGTTTTAGTGGTTGATTTGTTGTAATCTTGATGTTTAGTTAATTAGTTCTAAGGTTGATGATTGTTGTCTCAAGAACATGATGTTATTGAGAGGAGTTAGTATTGGGATGATTATTTGATAATTGTTGATGGCGGTATAATGATTTAAGACGTAAATCATAACCACACTAAAACAAACAAAACTCAACATAACATTTCTGCAGAAGTTCCCGAATGTATAAACTGTATTTCTTGAAAAATAACACTTTATTATGATAAACAATGTTATAAGGATCGTTTAGGCACTTTAATCACTTGATTCCGATTTACGGATAAAAAGTTATGACCATTTTAGTAAAAGTGATTTACGCGACAAAAACTGCTACGAATTACGAACTTTGGGAATATAAATGATCGACTTAAATTATTTAAAGATCATAAAATTTTTACAGAGGATAATAAATAGAGTTCATTAACTTCTATAAAAATTTCAAGTGAAAATAAGGAATTTTCAATTTTATAAAAATATCGGAGCCGAGACCGCGCAATTAGAAAACCATTAGAAATCATAAGCGGAGCCGAGGATGGAAATGTAAACGGACATAAAGGATTTCGAAAAGAAAGCGACCGCGGCATGAATGAGTACTTAAAGGAATAATAAGAGTAAAATAAATTACGGGAACGATTAATAAGTAGAGCATATGTATGAGTCAGCATAAATAAGAACGATCAAACGAAACGATATATGTTTATGATTATAGATTTCCGAGCGGACCCTAGAGCATCCTCCACCTCAAAGTACCCAGGAAACTTTACAAACCCAACTCCATATACTATTGTGTTATGAAATGATTGTTTTAGTATCTTTTGCATAAGTTCCATGCTTGTCATGATGCTAAGTATTTGAGTTTTTGCATAAATAGCAATTGTGTTACGATGTATATATGTCGTAGAATATTTTAACGCCACCATGAGCGTGATGTATGATTATAAGACCGAGAGTCGGTCGGAGTTTTAAAACGAAAACCCGGGAGTCATTCCTGAGATGTTTTGGACGATTAAAAGTCCGCACTTATTTTATTCTAAGGGACTCAATGTCTACTTGCGAAGTATTAAATACCTCGAATTTGATTTAAAACGATTTCCAAAGATCGTATTCCCTCAACTATATTTTATTATTTGAATAATGAATATTATTTCATCTATTCATTTTATATAAAAGGAGTATTCTCCAACGATTATTATTTCAAACTCAATTAAGTATATTATTAAAGATTACTTTAATTATCTAAATATAAATTAGTTGAGGAATATTATTTCAAATATTCTTTTAAAATAAAATTATTTGAGGTTTAATTATTTTATAATTATTATTTAATTATTAAATATTTGTAAATAATTTAATATGATTTAAAAATCATAAAACCTAATTTAAAATACTTTCTAAACTTCAGAAAATCATTCGAATAATTTCAAATCATCGAAGAATATTATCTCGACCTATTTCAAATATTTTGAATATAGTTTCAAAAGAAACTCCCCCTCATTTATTTTCTAGTTGATAACGGTCAAATTATATTATCTTAGTACTTCCCCCGAAAATTCTCGAAAGTACATATATATATATACTAGCAACATGAGCTGTGCCTATCAATAAGCTAAATGCTTTGGGAACTCGAGGAGCACGAGTTCTTGGGATATGATAGGATTTATTAAAGGACAAGGGAGGGGTAGAGATCCAATATTTCGTGTATTGGGGAGACTGCGAGTACCATGGGAGACGGTACTATATGTACCTAAGGACCTGCAAAGTGTGTGTATACCCGAAATGGAACACATAGCCCGTATGCGGAAAGGGTGATAACCGGGATACGAAGATGTCATCCTTCTACTAGTAGAAAAGGTTACTAATTTCCATCTTACGACTGATCATCGTAAGCGGTGGCTCCAGTAAATGTCCTAAATTCTTCTAATTAGAATTGTGATGCGATACCGTAACCCAAGCCTAGGGGCTGGGTTTACCATTAAGGTATTCACAGGATAATAAGTCCACAAAAGAATTGTTTTCGAAAGAAGGTGTGTATCACCGAGGAAAACTATTTTTGAATAAACATATCTATCGTATATGGAATTATACTTGAGTTTATCATATTGTCATTTCATACTGTACATTATTATACCGGGCATTAAAGCTCACACTTGTTTTCTTAAATTGACATAATGCATAAGTGAATCAAGATGCCTATCATGAAACTCACATCCAGGAAACGGGTAGGAAATGACCAGCTATTCCGTAGGATGTTTGGTACTGTACCTCAGGTGGACCGAATAAGGTAGATTGGTTTTCAGTTGTTTTTAGTCTAGCTTATTTACAAGTATGATTTATGTAAGATAATAAATAAGAAATGGATATTTGGCCGACAGACTAAACTTACTTAAAGGTTATTTTCGCGGTAAGACTTAATCACTTTTGGGATTGTAATAATTATCACCTTGTGGATTGACATACTCTAGTAATGAATGGTTCATTTCCAAGACAATAACCTGTAAGTGTGTGTGTTGATAAGTGTTGGGTCGTAAAGATGTGAGTATTTATATATTATGGTACGAGATAAGTGTTATACAGGATTCGAGATGGCATGGCCTCCTAGAGCCCTGACCCCGGATTTGGGGCGCCACAGAAATGGTATCAGAGCCTTATGTTATCAAATCTTTGAAACTGTAGGATATACAATACGTAGATATAAGAATAATAATAATAATAATCAATTAGAACTCAAGTCTAGTTCGCCGTCGGGCTAAATGGGTAGTCTTGACAGTTTTACCCTCAAGGGAATTCCGACTCTAAGTTAGTAACACATTGCCTATTGTGTCAGGTACCAGTGGAGCCTATGGGGAGGTTGACCCTGTTAATGATGTTATGGCCCCTGAGCGTGACCCTACTCCTGAGCCGGAGGACCCACCTATTGATGACTCAGATGATGACCCTAGTGAGGATCCCCCGGAGGAGGAGACTGACTTCCCTGCCCCCATAGCTGATGATGTTGAGATGCCCTAGGGCGATAGCGTAGACTGGATAGACATAGAGATATACCCTCTCCCGACCGTTCACCCTCCTACACCTCACCTAGGGATGCTGAGCCCTTTGCCCTACACTGATGAGGACGAGGATGATGAGATGGATGCATAGACCTATGAGGTTCATGATATATCCTCTAGTGACCCAGACTCACCCTTACCACCCCCAGCGACCATACATGTAGCAGTGCATGACTGGATAGTGGCTCAACTTAACACTGAGATCACCGCGGCATCTGCCCGCATTGTGGAGCTACGACGGGCACTGACTGCCGAGAGAGCCATCAGGCTAGGATACCCAGGGGACTTCAGAGCTGCCTCCCCGACCATAGCTTGTAGGGATATTGATGGGATTGATCTCTGTACCCGAGTACAGATGAGGATGACAATGATGGGAGGATACATCTCGGTAGTTGATGTAGAGCTGATGTTGGTAGGAGCGATGAGGAGGGTTCGAGACCTCATGTGCAGTGACAGTGACTGAGAGGCTAGTGACTACTTATGGACCTTGTAAAAGGGCTGGGTTACTTGTCACCAATTTTGTTAGGATAGCTAGTAGTAGATAGCATTCCTAGCTCTTCAGGGTACCCAGTGTATATATTTGTATTTTAATATTCAGGAACAAGTAGTTGATATATTATATTCAGGACCATGTATGAACTCGGATGGTTGTTATGTCCCCAAGATATAATCTGGGAGACCCTATGATATATATGTAGCAGTTATTACGAAATGGATGTCCATATTATTGTACTTGTTAAAGACATGCTAGATAATAAATGACATGCTTACCTACGAATAAATTAGTCCAAATGTAAAATTTTTGCAAATATATTGACATAATTTCATTATCAAAACAATGCCACCCCGTAGGAATAATCTTCTCACAAATTGCATGAGATTGTTGTGCAAGACATGCCTGCATATAACAAGACTAAGCCATATTGACATCCCTAAGGATAAGTTGTATGATAATTTATATTTGTATTTTGTAATTATATTCCTCGAGTCTGTAAAAATGCTATGTACATTGGAATGGAGGATTTTTCTGTGAACAACCTTCAAGCTAAGGAATAAACTCTAGAAAAAGATCAGTTCCTGATCATGCCTCAAAGAGAAATATAGCAGCTGGGATTTGAATAATTCTGTTCTAGGAAAAATGTTCTAAGTCGAATATTAGCAAGTCACAGATCAAGGGATATTGAGAAGTCTGTCGAGAAGTCCAAAATGACTTATCAAGAAGTTCCAAGAGATATCAATAAGCCAACATGCATTTAGAGATGTCATATAACAAGTCAAAAAGTATATGTAGAGAACTGGAGATATCGACAAGTCATTTCTTCATTTAAAGATCAAGAGATATTGTAATGATGGGGAAATTTACATTGTATAATATCATATTTATAATAAATTATGTGTATTAATATGTCAATTATGTGTGATTATCTGTTAAACCCTAATTGTTACGTGTTACGTGTATCCCGCGTTATTTCTGTATTTTTAAGGTATTTTTCAGATGTTTTATTTCGCATTCAAAGGTTTCATTTCAAACGTTTTACGACCCAAACCATGATTTTAAAGCCAGTATTTCAAATAAAATAATGGGCCTTATTTTTCATTAAACGGCTTTTACCATCGCATTATCCTGAACATCTAGATATTTTATAAATTTTCTCGTTTTGCGAAAAATGACTTTTTCGGGCCCCATTGGGTGTTAAAAACCCCACAAAAATCACATTTTTATTTTTATAAAATTATAGGACTTTTATTTATACCATTTCTTTGTATTTTTGCATTATTCACAATTTTTGGGAAATTTTGGCATATATATTGCATATATAAAATATTTATAAATTAAATTTTAATACCCAAAAATTATGAAAATTAGGGCCAAATATTTTTATTAAATGTATAATTAGCCCCTTAATTTTATTTAGGAGTATTAATTTTACAGCTATAAATATCCTAATTATTATCAATTTAATTAACTAAAAATCAGAAAATTCAGTAATTTTCCCAAAATTCCAGAATTAGGGTTCTTGAGTTCGTGGATTCAAGCAGTGATTTCATCGTGTTTCTGATCTCCAAATCAAGCATGTGAGTAGTCAATCGAAAGCTCTTGATCTCTACTTTCTATTTATGTCATCAATTTTGTGTTTTGTTGTTTCAATTTTCAATTCGATTTTTAGGGTTCTTGAACTAAATTGGGTATTAGAAAATCGTGTTTTGGTTGATGAAAGTTATATGAATAGATTGCCCAGGTTGTGTAGATGATTATACATATTTTTAATTAATTTTTCTATTCCCGGATTAGTGAATTGTGTTTTTGAGTTTCAACTCGTTTTGAATCCGGGTTTTTATTTTGGATTGTTGTTTGTTGATTTGATGGTTACGAGCTTAAAGATCGTCAAATTCTGAGTCATTTCGCACAGGTTTCGTCGAGTTTGGTTCCGATTTTCGCGTCGCCGGAAAACTTCCGTTACGGGCGGTGTTCTTGAACTTTCCGACGTCGTTGTCGACGAAGGAGGAGGAGGATGGTGTTGGGTGTGTTGTCGAGTGAAGCTGCAGAAAAATCGAAGCCAGGAATCGTTGTTTCGTTGTTCGAATCGCCGGTTTCGTTCACCGGAAAACCCACCGGTAACGACGCCGATGGTGCTGTTCTTGGACGACCAGGGTTTGACCCGGTTTCAACCCGGTGTTCGACCCGGTTTCGATCCAAAATTCCCCAATTCATTTATCTGAAATATGTTTCTGTGATTAAATTTATTTACTTTTATTTTTATAAAATAGAATTTAATTTTATAAATCATAAAAATCAAATAAAAATCAGATTAAAAATCTGAAATATTTTGTAAATAATTTCTAAATTATTTCATTAATTTAGAAATTCAAAAATATAATTATTTATTTAATTATTTAATTATTTATTAATGTAATTATTTATTATTTTTTTTATTTATTTAATTCTTTAATAAATAAGATTATATAATTAGATAGATTAATTCGATTATTGATTCGATAATTAATCGATTCAAGCGAGTGACTCGTAATTATTCGAGTAACGATTCGAATTTTAGGAATTCGGAGTATGAGTCGCGATTTATATATTTACTTTCGTTTAGATTACATATAATTTATCGTAGCGAATAATTATTTAAAGTTAATCAGTCTAATCTAATAATTTGTAATAAATTTTATTTAATTCCGAAAATTAGGGAAATAAAATAAATAACTCGTAATTATACGGGTAATTGAACGATAAGTCGATTATTATTATTATTACTATTATTCGGTCGATAGTTAATTATTCATAGAATATCGTAATAATTATTCGTAATGGATAATTAAATACAGATAGTTAATTTAATCGCATAAATTGTAATAATAACCGTAATATTTCGATAGTTATGCGAGAAATGCGAATAACTCGTAAAAATACGAGTACTGGATCGTTGAGTTGAATCCTGATTCGGATAATAGTTTATTTATTCGATAGTTATCGTATCAGTTGATTGTATCGATTATTTATTTGTAAATAATCGATCTAATCAATTAAATAATGATATGTTGTAAATATATGTAATAAATTGTGATTAATCCTAGTAATTATGGATTAATTATTTTAAATTATTAAATAATTACTTATTAATTATTTATTAGTTATTTATTATTTATTAATCATTTAAAAGTGATTAATTACTTCGATAATTAATCAAATAACTTTCGATAAATCATAACATATTCATTTTAACTCCAAAAATTATAGAAAAATTATTTTTGACTTTGATTTTTCTTAAATAATTATTTTAGGATTTAAAAATTTGTAATAATTATTTATATTGAATAATAAATTGAATTAGCAGTATTTAATTGATATTAATTAGATCGTTAGTCCGATTTGGGCGAAACGAAGGCCATTTGACTCAGAAAAATGAATTCTTTTCATTAAAAATAATATGAAGACCTAATTTCTTCTAGAAATTAGTTGAATTTATTAATTGCTTGATTATCAGTCGAAATGCGTGCCGAGACGAGTCTAAAAAATTCCGGAAAAATGGGAAATGAAGTAGATGGCAATCAGCGGAGTAATCAGGGAGTCGATTTTGATTCTAAAAATTATTTTAACTATAAAAATGATTATGTGCTTATGTGCTTATGTGTATTATGTGGTTAATCGAGTCTTACTTGTTTATATGTAATATACAAGTCAGTCATAAGCGTATGGGTAGATAATAGGAACGAAATGAAGTCGATTCAAGATGCAATTGAAGTACAAAATGACTTAACCAGTCTATTTTGCTAACAGAAGCTAAGCCAGCAAGGCAGGTCGAGTAGGTGATAGAAGAAAGTGATTTAATTGCAGTGAGTCACGCAGAAGGCAAGTTTCTCCCCTATTCTATTTTTCAGAATAGTGATATTCATTTCAGATTCTTATCACAATTGTACTCTTTTAATTCTCTTATTCATATTTCATTTCGATTCTTGAATTATTCTCTTTATTTGAATTCATTATTTATATTCCAATTGCTATTCATAATTATTGATATATTCTGGTGATTAGAATATATCAAAGCATACCGATTGTTCCGGTTGCTATTCCAGGGACTGGATAATACTACTTTGGGGATTAAGTTTACTTAATCCTAAGGACTGGGACATAACCGGATCCTTGAAATGGGCCGTAGTGCCTGGGTGCCCGACGGGATCTATATATTGAGATATATATATCTGCATTGTATCCTGGCTGATCAGTAGGGTATAGCTGCAAACTTGAGTCCAGTTTAGTTCGTTTGTATTCGCCAGTAATGGCCTTCTTTCTATTATTGTGGGGGTTATATCTTTGCAGATATACCCGGGTTACAGATTCATTTAAAATGCTTTAACACTGTTTATATTTTGTGGACTTGTTGAGCAATTTTTGGCTCACCCTCTTTTGTTGTTATTCACCTTATTGTTTTCAGTTAAGAAGGAATATGAAACCCATCAGGACTCGAGTGGTAAAGAAGCGGGTCAAGTCTCGGGATCCTCTCATACCCAAGGTGTTGATCCCAATCCAGGAAGAAAACTTTGAGTTGCCCGAGCAGGTGGAATGTTGATAGATAGTGTGTGTGTTTGAATAAAAGATGAACTTAGTGTAAAATGAATTAGACAATGGTTTGTAATAAAAAGAGTTTGTGAGATTTTGAATGTTGGTTTGTAATAAAAGTAGTTAGTGGTTCTTGTTTTCATACTTCAACCTAAAAAGATCCTGGTTAATGTTAAAGGGGTTTAGTTTCATTTATTTATTATTTGTTAATCAGATTGTACAGGTTTGGTAATTAGCGAGTAACCCCCAGACTTATACCCCGGGTCTGGAGGGCATTACAGATATCGACTAGAAAAATCCTCATGTAGAAAACTCAAGATGTCGACAAGTCAAAAGCCTAGATCGAGAACTAGAGATGTCGACACGCTAATTTACATGACAAGAAATAGAGAACTCGACAAGTCATTTATATATATCGAGAACTCGAGATATCGATAAGTTATTTTATTTATCGATATATCATTGCTCTATAGAACAAAAGGAGACCTCGACAAACAAGATATCTCATGATTCAGAATACAGACAAGTTCAAGATTCAAGATTATCAGTCAATAAACAATTCATTCATTGAATTGGAAAGTCTACAAAAACAGCTTGAAGAATACAAGATCAAGGGCCAAGAGTCACTGGACAAAGGATGGTCACAGACCTACAAAATTCTGCACATATTTGCTAACACCAGAAATGGAAATAGATAATATATCTTTAGAAAATATGTTATGACATTTTAGTGCAAGTTTTGTAAACCCGTGTTATTGGTCTATAAATTATGCATGAGTCCTTAGTTTAGAAGTAACAAAAATAGATTTAGAGAATATCTTCAATTCTCTCTCAAGATTTGTAGCGGAGTTCTTATTTTCTAGAACACAGATTTGTAGCAAAACAAATTTGATTAATACAATGAAGTGAGTTTTTGATATCTTGTTTGTGTGTTTACTGTTTAATAGTTTATCTCTACAAATTCATATATGCCTTGTTCAATTTAAGCCAAATACTTTCAAAGTTAATTAAAATCCAAAAAACTCATTCACCCCCTCTGTGTTATATTTTACTGCACTCAATTTCTAATATTAATTTAGCACAAGCTTTCTCTTGCAAAGTGTGTAAAGGTTGAGAAGAATGAGAAACCCGTGCTTTAGTGATAAAGTATGTATATATATTTTAAAGGATTTTATTCTAATATTTAAAATATTATATTATTAATTAGATATTATTAATTAGAATTTAATATTTTATGACAGAAAATAAAGAATTTCCAACTCCATATGGAATTGGGCTTATTTGGACTTAAATCATAAGGAAATTCAGATTAATTGGGCTACACGCGCATACATCACTCTTTGGGCCGTAACTTGAGTTCTAGACATCAGAATTGGGCGATCTTACAGTCCATTCGAGGCTAATAGAATTGTCTACAATTTTAAAGTGGTTTAAAACATAAGAATCCCAAAATCAGGCCTGGAAGACAACCTACATAGTTTAGATAAGAATCCAAGTTATTTTGGGAAGAAAACTCTTTATTATTATATTAATTTTTTAGACAATGTATAGGGAGAATCAATACATATTATAGAATAGAATATAGATATTTTATAATTCTTGAGAGAAAAGGAGAAGAAGTACTGTGAGAGCGAGGTTGGGTGAAGGAGCGAAGGGATTCGTCCGGATTTTAAAGAAACTTTTTAAGTTGTATTTTTTGTACTTAATTTCTACACTTATGGTTTGCAATATTAATTTATATCTTGTTTATCTTATCATAAGTAGATAATATCTTTAACCAAGAGTTGGGTAGTATTTTTTGGCTCATTATGTTTATTTAGTTGTATTGTGATTTTCTTGTGTTTGTTAATCTGTCATTGAGCACTTTATACAATTAGAGGAGTAGCTAACTTCTAATTGAATGTTTAGGAATTATAACGAACCAGGAGAGGAGTTGTAATTCTAGCACATGATATGATAAAAAAAATTTAAGTATTGAATTGGGAGATTAATATGCGAATTATGAAACATGTAATTGTTGGTTTTTAATAGTTTATAATTGTACTTTGTATGACCATGGGAGTGGCTTTCAAGGGATAATTATAGGAACTATAATTTACATTGGAAGAGGATTTTATAAACATTAAAAGGATTGTTTTTAACAAAACAAGAAACAAAAATTATGCATTCATGATAACCATTGAAGAACCCGGTTTTGGATGGAGTAACACTGAAGATTTTATCAGTATGAAGAACGATATTGTTAGGAGTAATTGATGATATCAAACAAAACTATCAGAAGCATCTACAGATGGTAAATACTAGCATCGACGGATGATAGTTACAAGCATCGACGGATGATAAAGCATCGATGGATGATGATGACATCGACGAATGTTGATATTTGACGGATGTTGATATTCGACGGATAACAATATCAATGGATGATGATGTCAACGGATGATGAAATCAGTATTTGTCACATCAGTTGATTTTTGAAGAGGAAAAGGAAACATGAATTTCAAGGCGGTGAAAGACTTTATCTCAGAAGCAATTGTATAGGTTTCCTTGTTATTAATAGAATAAGATTCCTTATACATTGGCAGCTGTGTTTTATATAAAGCATAAATTAGGTTCATATTATAAACATTACGACATTGTTATATCTGTCGCATAACCTAAAAGCTCTCAAGGATATCTTGTTCATCCTTTTGAGAGAGTACTTGTGTAATATGTTCTTATCAGATTTATATAAAAACTATCGATTCTGTTGAAACTTTGTCGAGTTGATTATATTGACTGTATTCACCCCCCTCTACAGTTGGTTAAGGGCCTAACAATTGGTATCAGAGCTTGGTATTAACGTACAAACAGTTTAATATTTGAATATTAATCAACCATGTTAGACAAAGGAGAAGAAGAAACACAGAATCTAGATCCGAAGCCACAACCCCCAACTATATCATAGATAAGCAGTAACACGAGTAGTTTGAAGCAATCAAGGTCCCCATCCTGAAAGTGCATGAATATCCAATCTGGAAAGTTAGGATGACCATGTGCTTGGAAGCCACAGATCCTGAATATCTGAACAGGATTTATGATGGTATTCATAAACCAATGAAGGTAGCTGTTTTGCTTGCAGGAGAACCAGAGAAGATGATAGACAAAGACATGAAAGACTATACTCCTGAAGATATCTCATCTATCATGAAGGATGCTAAGGTCAGACACATCCTGTACATCAGTCATGATAGTGTCATGTCCAATAGAGTCATTGGATGTAAGACAGTAAAAGAGATATGTGATGCTTTAGAAGTAAAGTGTCAAGGTACAATTGCTATCAAGAAAAATAGGAGGACATTACTTATTCAAGAATATGAGCACTTTGACTCAAGGGACAATGAGTCCCTCACTGAGATCTATGATAGATTTCAGAAGTTGCTGAATGACTTATCCCTTGTCAACAAAGAATATGATTTGGAGGACTCAAACTTGAAGTTCCTACTTGCTCTTCCTGGAAAGTGGGACTTTGAAGTCACATCAATCAAGGATAACTATCAACTTGACATCACACCTCTAGATGAGATCTATGGAGTTCTGAAAACTCATGAACTAGAGATGGAGCAAATGATCAAAAGCTAGACCAATGTCACTCAAAGTTAAAGAGAAACCAAAGGAGAAAGCTAGGAGGATAAGCTACTCCAAAGGAAAAACCATGATTGATAAGTTAGATACTGAATCATCAAATTCTGATGATGACTCAAATCCTGATACTGAATCAGATACTGATAGTGATCACAACAACAATGAAGATATGGATAAATTGGCTGCCCTAATGGTTAAAAGCTTCAAGAAGATGGTCTACAGAAACTTCAAGAAAGGGAGAAGATTTTCTAGAAAAGGTTCCAGTTCCTCAAACTCTGACAGGAGGAACAACAGAAGAGATACTGATTGGAAGGAAGCTATGTTAGATATATTTGATAATGTCATGGCTAATATGATTTATGTTTAGTTTTCAGATCTTACTTAAACAGGATAAATAAGTACTTACTGGAAGTCAGGACTTAAGGATATTAGTACTTATATTATCAGGAGATAATCATCAGAAGATGGATATCAGAACTTAAGTGCTGAAGGACGTTCAGATAAAGATAGTAGCTGATTAAAGGAAAGAAGATCAAGATAAACATAAGAAGAGATATGCATGAAGAAGGAATTCTATGAAGAATAGAATACTTGGAAGAAAAGATATCTGATTGATATATTTTAGGAAGCAGAATTATATTCCATATCAATTAGCGATTATCTTGTAACTGTGTAGTATATAAACACAGACATAGGGTTTACACTATAAGTGTTATCATATTCGAGAAGATTATTCATTGTAACCCTAGCAGCTCTTGTGATATTTATTCATCACTGAGAGGTAATAGTTACATACTGTAACAGAGTTTATTGTTTCAATAAAGTTTGTTTTCTATTACTTGAGATATTAAAGTTTGATTTGATTGTACTTTACACTGTGTTCACCCCCTCTACAGTGTGTGTGACCTAACAAGTGGTATCAGAGCTGATCTGTTAATGCACATACAGTTTAAGATCAAAACACAATCATGTCTGACACAGAAACTCCAACTAAGCCTACCAAAATTGAAGAACCACCAAAGACACAAATTCAAAGTCGGTATGAGACCATCAGAGTTCCCATACTGAGACCATCTGAATATCCCATATGGAAGGTGAGGATGACCATGTTCCTGGAAGTAACAGATCCAGAATATCTTGATAGAATCAAGGAAGGGCCTCACAAACCAACCAAGCTCGCTGTTGTAGTTGCAGGTGAAGCAGCAAAGACCGTACCAAAGGAGAAGAGTGATTATACTGCTGAAGATATCGCATCAATTGCTAAGGATGCTAAGGTACGACACTTACTGCATAGTGCCATTGATAATATAATGTCAAACAGGGTAATTAACTGCAAGACTGCTAAGGAGATATGGGATGCTCTGGAAACAAGGTGTCAGGGAACTGATACAATTAAGAAGAACAGGAAGACAATACTCACTCAAGAGTGTGAACACTTTGACTCAAAGTCTAATGAGTCATTGACTGATTTATATGATAGATTTGTCAAACTTTTGAATGATTTGTCATTGGTTGATAAGGAGTATGATCTTGAAGATTCAAACCTTATATTCCTGTTAGCTCTTCCTGAATGCTGGGATTTGAAGGCAACAACAATAAGAGACAACTACAATCTTGATGAAACAACTCTTGATGAAATTTATAGAATGCTCAAGACTCATGAACTTGAGATGGAACAAAGAAGCAAGAGGAAAGGAGGAAAGTCAAGGACAGTTGCTCTTAAGGCTGAAGAAGAATCCACCAAAGTAGCTACCTCAAGGAAAGACAAAGGTAAAGCTCTTCTCACAAATTCTGATACTGAATCATCATGTTCTGAAAGTGATGATGACTCAGATTCTGAAAGCTTGCCTGAGACTGATGCTAATGAGGAGATGATGAAGCTGTGTGCTCTTATGGTGAAAGGGATCACAAAGATTGCATACAGAAAGTTCAGGAAGGGAAAGAAGTTTTCTAGGAAAGGCACAAGTTCTGATAAGAAGAATTTCAGAAGATCTGAGGGCAGAGGAGGAAAGTCTGATAGAGGAGATTACACCAATGTCAAATGCTATAACTGTGGTGAGAAAGGCCACATATCTCCTGATTGCAAGAAAGTGAAGGGTGACAAAGGCAAGGCTCTTGTCACAAAGAAGAAAAGCTGGTCAGACACCTCAGACTCTGAAAGTGAGGAGAATTATGCTTTGATGGCAAATGCTGATAAAGAAAGTGCTGAGAGCAGTTCTGAAGCTGCTGAAACAAAGGGCAACAGGAAAAATATTCTAGTTCTGGACAGTGGATGTTCAGGACATATGACTGGAAATAAGGCCTTGCTATTAGACTTTGTGGAGAAAGCTGGCCCAAGTGTTTCTTATGGAGATGGCAAAATTGGAAGAACATTGGGATATGGCAATATCAAACTTGGGAATGTCATCATTAAAGAAGTAGCTCTGGTCTCAGGACTTAAACACAATCTGCTGAGTATAAGTCAAATATGTGACAGAGGTTATCATGTTGATTTCTTTGAAGAACACTATGAAGTTGTGAGTAAATCTAAAGGCAAAGTTGTTCTGAAAGGATACAGGCGTGGTAACATTTATGAAGCTAAGCTTTCAACAAGTACTGATGGTTCTGCAATCTGTCTGATAAGTAGAGCATCAATTAAAGAAAGTTGGAATTGGCACAAGAAACTCTCTCATTTAAATTTCAACAATATAAATGAACTGGTCAAGAAAGATCTTGTGAGAGGACTGCCAAATTCAGTATTTGCTCCTGATGGCCTGTGTGATTCTTGTTAGAAGGCCAAACAAAGAAAATCTTCATTTAAGAGCAAGACTGAATCATCAATTCTTGAGCCTTATCATCTACTACATGTTGATCTATTTGGTCCAGTGAATGTCATGTCTATTGTAAAGAAGAAATATGCGTTGGTCATAGTGGATGAGTTCACCAGATACACATGGGTGTATTTCTTGCACACAAAAAGTGAAACTGCATCTATCTTGATTGATCATGTCAAACATTTGGATAAATTGGTCAAAGATTCTTTGAAAACCATAAGGAGTGATAATGGCACTGAGTTCAAGAATTTGATAATGGAAGAGTTCTGCAAAAACCATGGAATTAAGCAGGAATTTTCTGCTCCTGGAACTCCACAGCAAAATGGAGTTGTTGAAAGGAAGAATAGAACTCTAATTGAAGCTGCACGTACAATTCTTGAAGAAGCAAAGCTTCCAACCTATTTCTGGGCTGAAGCTATGCAGACTGCTTGTTTTACTCAAAATGCAACACTCATTAACAAGCAAGGAAAAACACCATATGAGATGGTATGGAAAAAGAAGCCAAATCTGAAGTACTTTCATGTATTTGGATGCAAGTGTTTTGTTCTCAAGAGTCATCCTGAACAGCTATCCAAATTTGATCTGAAAGCTGATAAAGGAATCTTTGTTGGATATCCACTTTCCACAATAGCCTTCAGAGTCTATAATTTGAGAACACGAGTGGTCATGGAATCTATCAATGTCTCTTTTGATGACAAGAAGATTAATGGTCTTGAAGATTTTATTGATCATGATCTGCTGAGATTTGAAAATGAAGACTCAAATTCTGATAATGAAAATCTTGACAGTCTAAGTCCTGATACTGCAAATTCTGATGGATTAAACTCTGATGTTATTGAAACTGTGGTGACTATGCCAAAGGAAGATGCACCTATGCAGGGGGAGCATACTCAAGATCTTACCACATCTCAAGAAGCATCAGAATATACATCTGGCTCTTCAAATTCTGATTCGTCAAGTTTTGATTCGTCAAGTTCTGATAAGCCAAGTTCTGATAGTTCTGAAAATCTAAATTCTGAAGAATCCAACTCAGAGAGCATAGTTTCAGGGGGAGCATCAGAAAATGAAAATGAAGACAGCATGGATCATGGGGGAGCATCCAGTTCTAGAGAAAAACTTCCATCTGTAAGGAAGTGGACTAAATCACATACACCTGATTTGATAATTGGAAATCCTGATGCAGGTATCAGAACTAGAACAGGTACTTCAAACGAATGTCTTTCTAATTAGAATTGTGATGCGATACCGTAACCCAAGCCTAGGGGCTGGGTTTACCATTAAGGTATTCACAGGATAATAAGTCCACAAAAGAATTGTTTTCGAAAGAAGGTGTGTATCACCGAGGAAAACTATTTTTGAATAAACATATCTATCGTATATGGAATTATACTTGAGTTTATCATATTGTCATTTCATACTGTACATTATTATGCCGGGCATTAAAGCTCACACTTGTTTTCTTAAATTGACATAATGCATAAGTGAATCAAGATGCCTATCATGAAACTCACATCCAGGAAACGGGTAGGAAATGACCAGCTATTCCGTAGGATGTTTGGTACTGTACCTCAGGTGGACCGAATAAGGTAGATTGGTTTTCAGTTGTTTTTAGTCTAGCTTATTTACACGTATGATTTATGTAAGATAATAAATAAGAAATGGATATTTGGCCGACAGACTAAACTTACTTAAAGGTTATTTTCGCGGTAAGACTTAATCACTTTTGGGATTGTAATAATTATCACCTTGTGGATTGACATACTCTAGTAATGAATGGTTCGTTTCCAAGACAATAACCTGTAAGTGTGTGTGTTGATAAGTGTTGGGTCGTAAAGATGTGAGTATTTATATATTATGGTACGAGATAAGTGTTATACAGGATTCGAGATGGCATGGCCTCCTAGAGCCCTGACCCCGGATTTGGGGCGCCACAGAAATGGTATCAGAGCCTTATGTTATCAAATCTTTGAAACTGTAGGATATACAATACGTAGATATAAGAATAATAATAATAATAATCAATTAGAACTCAAGTCTAGTTCGCCGTCGGGCTAAATGGGTAGTCTTGACAGTTTTACCCTCAAGGGAATTCCGACTCTAAGTTAGTAACACATTGCCTATTGTGTCAAGTACCAGTGGAGCCTATGGGGAGGTTGACCCTGTTAATGATGTTATGGCCCCTGAGCGTGACCCTACTCCTGAGCCGGAGGACCCACCTATTGATGACTCAGATGATGACCCTAGTGAGGATCCCCCGGAGGAGGAGACTGACTTCCCTGCCCCCATAGCTGATGATGTTGAGATGCCCTAGGGCGATAGCGTAGACTGGATAGACATAGAGATATACCCTCTCCCGACCGTTCACCCTCCTACACCTCACCTAGGGATGCTGAGCCCTTTGCCCTACACTGATGAGGACGAGGATGATGAGATGGATGCATAGACCTATGAGGTTCATGATATATCCTCTAGTGACCTAGACTCACCCTTACCACCCCCAGCGACCATACATGTAGCAGTGCATGACTGGATAGTGGCTCAACTTAACACTGAGATCACCGCGGCATCTGCCCGCATTGTGGAGCTACGACGGGCACTGACTGCCGAGAGAGCCATCAGGCTAGGATACCCAGGGGACTTCAGAGCTGCCTCCCCGACCATAGCTTGTAGGGATATTGATGGGATTGATCTCCGTACCCGAGTACAGACGAGGATGACAATGATGGGAGGATACATCTCGGTAGTTGATGTAGAGCTGATGTTGGTAGGAGCGATGAGGAGGGTTCGAGACCTCATGTACAGTGACAGTGACTGAGAGGCTAGTGACTACTTATGGACCTTGTAAAAGGGCTGGGTTACTTGTCACCAATTTTGTTAGGATAGCTAGTAGTAGATAGCATTCCTAGCTCTTCAGGGTACCCAGTGTATATATTTGTATTTTAATATTCAGGAACAAGTAGTTGATATATTATATTCAGGACCATGTATGAACTCGGATGGTTGTTATGTCCCCAAGATATAATCTGGGAGACCCTATGATATATATGTAGCAGTTATTACGAAATGGATGTCCATATTATTGTACTTGTTAAAGACATGCTAGATAATAAATGACATGCTTACCTACGAATAAATTAGTCCAAATGTAAAATTTTTGCAAATATATTGACATAATTTCATTATCAAAACAATGCCACCCCGTAGGAATAATCTTCTCACAAATTGCATGAGATTGTTGTGCAAGACATGCCTGCATATAACAAGACTAAGCCATATTGACATCCCTAAGGATAAGTTGTATGATAATTTATATTTGTATTTTGTAATTATATTCCTCGAGTCTGTAAAAATGCTATGTACATTGGAATGGAGGATTTTTCTGTGAACAACCTTCAAGCTAAGGAATAAACTCTAGAAAAAGATCAGTTCCTGATCATGCCTCAAAGAGAAATATAGCAGCTGGGATTTGAATAATTCTGTTTAGGAAAAATGTTCTAAGTCGAATATTAGCAAGTCACAGATCAAGGGATATTGAGAAGTCTGTCGAGAAGTCCAAAATGACTTATCAAGAAGTTCCAAGAGATATCAATAAGCCAACATGCATTTAGAGATGTCATATAACAAGTCAAAAAGTATATGTAGAGAATTGGAGATATCGACAAGTCATTTCTTCATTTAAAGATCAAGAGATATTGTAATGATGGGGAAATTTACATTGTATAATATCATATTTATAATAAATTATGTGTATTAATATGTCAATTATGTGTGATTATCTGTTAAACCCTAATTGTTACGTGTTACGTGTATCCCGCGTTATTTCTGTATTTTTAAGGTATTTTTCAGATGTTTTATTTCGCATTCAAAGGTTTCATTTCAAACGTTTTACGAACCAAACCATGATTTTAAAGCCAGTATTTCAAATAAAATAATGGGCCTTATTTTTCATTAAACGGCTTTTACCATCGCATTATCCTGAACATCTAGATATTTTATAAATTTTCTCGTTTTGCGAAAAATGACTTTTTCGGGCCCCATTGGGTGTTAAAAACCCCACAAAAATCACATTTTTATTTTTATAAAATTATAGGACTTTTATTTATACCATTTCTTTGTATTTTTGCATTATTCACAATTTTTGGGAAATTTTGGCATATATATTGCATATATAAAATATTTATAAATTAAATTTTAATACCCAAAAATTATGAAAATTAGGGCCAAATATTTTTATTAAATGTATAATTAGCCCCTTAATTTTATTTAGGAGTATTAATTTTACAGCTATAAATATCCTAATTATTATCAATTTAATTAACTAAAAATCAGAAAATTCAGTAATTTTCCCAAAATTCCAGAATTAGGGTTCTTGAGTTCGTGGATTCAAGCAGTGATTTCATCGTGTTTCTGATCTCCAAATCAAGCATGTGAGTAGTCAATCGAAAGCTCTTGATCTCTACTTTCTATTTATGTCATCAATTTTGTGTTTTGTTGTTTCAATTTTCAATTCGATTTTTAGGGTTCTTGAACTAAATTGGGTATTAGAAAATCGTGTTTTGGTTGATGAAAGTTATATGAATAGATTGCCCAGGTTGTGTAGATGATTATACATATTTTTAAGTAATTTTTCTATTCCCGGATTAGTGAATTGTGTTTTTGAGTTTCAACTCGTTTTGAATCCGGGTTTTTATTTTGGATTGTTGTTTGTTGATTTGATGGTTACGAGCTTAAAGATCGTCAAATTCTGAGTCATTTCGCACAGGTTTCGTCGAGTTTGGTTCCGATTTTCGCGTCGCCGGAAAACTTCCGTTACGGGCGGTGTTCTTGAACTTTCCGACGTCGTTGTCGACGAAGGAGGAGGAGGATGGTGTTGGGTGTGTTGTCGAGTGAAGCTGCAGAAAAATCGAAGCCAGGAATCGTTGTTTCGTTGTTCGAATCGCCGGTTTCGTTCACCGGAAAACCCACCGGTAACGACGCCGATGGTGCTGTTCTTGGACGACCAGGGTTTGACCCGGTTTCAACCCGGTGTTCGACCCGGTTTCGATCCAAAATTCCCCAATTCATTTATCTGAAATATGTTTCTGTGATTAAATTTATTTACTTTTATTTTTATAAAATAGAATTTAATTTTATAAATCATAAAAATCAAATAAAAATCAGATTAAAAATCTGAAATATTTTGTAAATAATTTCTAAATTATTTCATTAATTTAGAAATTCAAAAATATAATTATTTATTTAATTATTTAATTATTTATTAATGTAATTATTTATTATTTTTTTTATTTATTTAATTCTTTAATAAATAAGATTATATAATTAGATAGATTAAT
Source organism: Apium graveolens (assembly GCF_009905375.1). Lineage (NCBI taxonomy): Eukaryota > Viridiplantae > Streptophyta > Magnoliopsida > Apiales > Apiaceae > Apium > Apium graveolens. The sequence continues at coordinate 278,111,255 of NC_133652.1, read as the reverse complement.
TCGATTATTGATTCGATAATTAATCGATTCAAGCGAGTGACTCGTAATTATTCGAGTAACGATTCGAATTTTAGGAATTCGGAGTATGAGTCGCGATTTATATATTTACTTTCGTTTAGATTACATATAATTTATCGTAGCGAATAATTATTTAAAGTTAATCAGTCTAATCTAATAATTTGTAATAAATTTTATTTAATTCCGAAAATTAGGGAAATAAAATAAATAACTCGTAATTATACGGGTAATTGAACGATAAGTCGATTATTATTATTATTACTATTATTCGGTCGATAGTTAATTATTCATAGAATATCGTAATAATTATTCGTAATGGATAATTAAATACAGATAGTTAATTTAATCGCATAAATTGTAATAATAACCGTAATATTTCGATAGTTATGCGAGAAATGCGAATAACTCGTAAAAATACGAGTAGTGGATCGTTGAGTTGAATCCTGATTCGGATAATAGTTTATTTATTCGATAGTTATCGTATCAGTTGATTGTATCGATTATTTATTTGTAAATAATCGATCTAATCAATTAAATAATGATATGTTGTAAATATATGTAATAAATTGTGATTAATCCTAGTAATTATGGATTAATTATTTTAAATTATTAATTAATTACTTATTAATTATTTATTAGTTATTTATTATTTATTAATCATTTAAAAGTGATTAATTACTTTGATAATTAATCAAATAACTTTCGATAAATCATAACATATTCATTTTAACTCCAAAAATTATAGAAAAATTATTTTTGACTTTGATTTTTCTTAAATAATTATTTTAGGATTTAAAAATTTGTAATAATTATTTATATTGAATAATAAATTGAATTAGCAGTATTTAATTGATATTAATTAGATCGTTAGTCCGATTTGGGCGAAACGAAGGCCATTTGACTCAGAAAAATGAATTCTTTTCATTAAAAATAATATGAAGACCTAATTTCTTCTATAAATTAGTTGAATTTATTAATTGCTTGATTATCAGTCGAAATGCGTGCCGAGACGAGTCTAAAAAATTCCGGAAAAATGGGAAATGAAGTAGATGGCAATCAGCGGAGTAATCAGGGAGTCGATTTTGATTCTAAAAATTATTTTAACTATAAAAATGATTATGTGCTTATGTGCTTATGTGTATTATGTGGTTAATCGAGTCTTACTTGTTTATATGTAATATACAAGTCAGTCATAAGCGTATGGGTGGATAATAGGAACGAAATGAAGTCGATTCAAGATGCAATTGAAGTACAAAATGACTTAACCAGTCTATTTTGCTAACAGAAGCTAAGCCAGCAAGGCAGGTCGAGTAGGTGATAGAAGAAAGTGATTTAATTGCAGTGAGTCACGCAGAAGGCAAGTTTCTCCCCTATTCTATTTTTCAGAATAGTGATATTCATTTCAGATTCTTATCACAATTGTACTCTTTTAATTCTCTTATTCATATTTCATTTCGATTCTTGAATTATTCTCTTTATTTGAATTCATTATTTATATTCCAATTGCTATTCATAATTATTGATATATTCTGGTGATTAGAATATATCAAAGCATACCGATTGTTCCGGTTGCTATTCCAGGGACTGGATAATACTACTTTGGGGATTAAGTTTACTTAATCCTAAGGACTGGGACATAACCGGATCCTTGAAATGGGCCGTAGTGCCTGGGTGCCCGATGGGATCTATATATTGAGATATATATATCTGCATTGTATCCTGGCTGATCAGTAGGGTATAGCTGCAAACTTGAGTCCAGTTTAGTTCGTTTGTATTCGCCAGTAATGGCCTTCTTTCTATTATTGTGGGGGTTATATCTTTGCAGATATACCCGGGTTACAGATTCATTTAAAATGCTTTAACACTGTTTATATTTTGTGGACTTGTTGAGCAATTTTTGGCTCACCCTCTTTTGTTGTTATTCACCTTATTGTTTTCAGTTAAGAAGGAATATGAAACCCATCAGGACTCGAGTGGTAAAGAAGCGGGTCAAGTCTCGGGATCCTCTCATACCCAAGGTGTTGATCCCAATCCAGGAAGAAAACTTTGAGTTGCCCGAGCAGGTGGAATGTTGATAGATAGTGTGTGTGTTTGAATAAAAGATGAACTTAGTGTAAAATGAATTAGACAATGGTTTGTAATAAAAAGAGTTTGTGAGATTTTGAATGTTGGTTTGTAATAAAAGTAGTTAGTGGTTCTTGTTTTCATACTTCAACCTAAAAAGATCCTGGTTAATGTTAAAGGGGTTTAGTTTCATTTATTTATTATTTGTTAATCAGATTGTACAGGTTTGGTAATTAGCGAGTAACCCCCAGACTTATACCCCGGGTCTGGAGGGCATTACAGATATCGACTAGAAAAATCCTCATGTAGAAAATTCAAGATGTCGACAAGTCAAAAGCCTAGATCGAGAACTAGAGATGTCGACACGCTAATTTACATGACAAGAAATAGAGAACTCGACAAGTCATTTATATATATCGAGAACTCGAGATATCGATAAGTTATTTTATTTATCGATATATCATTGCTCTATAGAACAAAAGGAGACCTCGACAAACAAGATATCTCATGATTCAGAATACAGACAAGTTCAAGATTCAAGATTATCAGTCAATAAACAATTCATTCATTGAATTGGAAAGTCTACAAAAACAGCTTGAAGAATACAAGATCAAGGGCCAAGAGTCACTGGACAAAGGATGGTCACAGACCTACAAAATTCTGCACATATTTGCTAACACCAGAAATGGAAATAGATAATATATCTTTAGAAAATATGTTATGACATTTTAGTGCAAGTTTTGTAAACCCGTGTTGTTGGTCTATAAATTATGCATGAGTCCTTAGTTTAGAAGTAACAAAAATAGATTTAGAGAATATCTTCAATTCTCTCTCAAGATTTGTAGCGGAGTTCTTATTTTCTAGAACACAGATTTGTAGCAAAACAAATTTGATTAATACAATGAAGTGAGTTTTTGATATCTTGTTTGTGTGTTTACTGTTTAATAGTTTATCTCTACAAATTCATATATGCCTTGTTCAATTTAAGCCAAATACTTTCAAAGTTAATTAAAATCCAAAAAACTCATTCACCCCCTCTGTGTTATATTTTACTGCACTCAATTTCTAATATTAATTTAGCACAAGCTTTCTCTTGCAAAGTGTGTAAAGGTTGAGAAGAATGAGAAACCCGTGCTTTAGTGATAAAGTATGTATATATATTTTAAAGGATTTTATTCTAATATTTAAAATATTATATTATTAATTAGATATTATTAATTAGAATTTAATATTTTATGACAGAAAATAAAGAATTTCCAACTCCATATGGAATTGGGCTTATTTGGACTTAAATCATAAGGAAATTCAGATTAATTGGGCTACACGCGCATACATCACTCTTTGGGCCGTAACTTGAGTTCTAGACATCAGAATTGGGCGATCTTACAGTCCATTCGAGGCTAATAGAATTGTCTACAATTTTAAAGTGGTTTAAAACATAAGAATCCTAAAATCAGGCCTGGAAGACAACCTACATAGTTTAGATAAGAATCCAAGTTATTTTGGGAAGAAAACTCTTTATTATTATATTAATTTTTTAGATAATGTATAGGGAGAATCAATACATATTATAGAATAGAATATAGATATTTTATAATTCTTGAGAGAAAAGGAGAAGAAGTACTGTGAGAGCGAGGTTGGGTGAAGGAGCGAAGGGATTCGTCCGGATTTTAAAGAAACTTTTTAAGTTGTATTTTTTGTACTTAATTTCTACACTTATGGTTTGCAATATTAATTTATATCTTGTTTATCTTATCATAAGTAGATAATATCTTTAACCAAGAGTTGGGTAGTATTTTTTGGCTCATTATGTTTATTTAGTTGTATTGTGATTTTCTTGTGTTTGTTAATCTGTCATTGAGCACTTTATACAATTAGAGGAGTAGCTAACTTCTAATTGAATGTTTAGGAATTATAACGAACCAGGAGAGGAGTTGTAATTCTAGCACATGATATGATAAAAAAAATTTAAGTATTGAATTGGGAGATTAATATGCGAATTATGAAACATGTAATTGTTGGTTTTTAATAGTTTATAATTGTACTTTGTATGACCATGGGAGTGGCTTTCAAGGGATAATTATAGGAACTATAATTTACATTGGAAGAGGATTTTATAAACATTAAAAGGATTGTTTTTAACAAAACAAGAAACAAAAATTATGCATTCATGATAACCATTGAAGAACCCGGTTTTGGATGGAGTAACACTCAAGATTTTATCAGTATGAAGAACGATATTGTTAGGAGTAATTGATGATATCAAACAAAACTATCAGAAGCATCTACAGATGGTAAATACTAGCATCGACGGATGATAGTTACAAGCATCGACGGATGATAAAGCATCGATGGATGATGATGACATCGACGAATGTTGATATTTGACGGATGTTGATATTCGACGGATAACAATATCAATGGATGATGATGTCAACGGATGATGAAATCAGTATTTGTCACATCAGTTGATTTTTGAAGAGGAAAAGGAAACATGAATTTCAAGGCGGTGAAAGACTTTATCTCAGAAGCAATTGTATAGGTTTCCTTGTTATTAATAGAATAAGATTCCTTATACATTGGCAGCTGTGTTTTATATAAAGCATAAATTAGGTTCATATTATAAACATTACGACATTGTTATATCTGTCGCATAACCTAAAAGCTCTCAAGGATATCTTGTTCATCCTTTTGAGAGAGTACTTGTGTAATATGTTCTTATCAGATTTATATAAAAACTATCGATTCTGTTGAAACTTTGTCGAGTTGATTATATTGACTGTATTCACCCCCCTCTACAGTTGGTTAAGGGCCTAACAATTGGTATCAGAGCTTGGTATTAACGTATAAACAGTTTAATATTTGAATATTAATCAACCATGTTAGACAAAGGAGAAGAAGAAACACAGAATCTAGATCCGAAGCCACAACCCCCAACTATATCATAGATAAGCAGTAACACGAGTAGTTTGAAGCAATCAAGGTCCCCATCCTGAAAGTGCATGAATATCCAATCTGGAAAGTTAGGATGACCATGTGCTTGGAAGCCACAGATCCTGAATATCTGAACAGGATTTATGATGGTATTCATAAACCAATGAAGGTAGCTGTTTTGCTTGCAGGAGAACCAGAGAAGATGATAGACAAAGACATGAAAGACTATACTCCTGAAGATATCTCATCTATCATGAAGGATGCTAAGGTCAGACACATCCTGTACATCAGTCATGATAGTGTCATGTCCAATAGAGTCATTGGATGTAAGACAGTAAAAGAGATATGTGATGCTTTAGAAGTAAAGTGTCAAGGTACAATTGCTATCAAGAAAAATAGGAGGACATTACTTATTCAAGAATATGAGCACTTTGACTCAAGGGACAATGAGTCCCTCACTGAGATCTATGATAGATTTCAGAAGTTGCTGAATGACTTATCCCTTGTCAACAAAGAATATGATTTGGAGGACTCAAACTTGAAGTTCCTACTTGCTCTTCCTGGAAAGTGGGACTTTGAAGTCACATCAATCAAGGATAACTATCAACTTGACATCACACCTCTAGATGAGATCTATGGAGTTCTGAAAACTCATGAACTAGAGATGGAGCAAATGATCAAAAGCTAGACCAATGTCACTCAAAGTTAAAGAGAAACCAAAGGAGAAAGCTAGGAGGATAAGCTACTCCAAAGGAAAAACCATGATTAATAAGTTAGATACTGAATCATCAAATTCTGATGATGACTCAAATCCTGATACTGAATCAGATACTGATAGTGATCACAACAACAATGAAGATATGGATAAATTGGCTGCCCTAATGGTTAAAAGCTTCAAGAAGATGGTCTACAGAAACTTCAAGAAAGGGAGAAGATTTTCTAGAAAAGGTTCCAGTTCCTCAAACTCTGACAGGAGGAACAACAGAAGAGATACTGATTGGAAGGAAGCTATGTTAGATATATTTGATAATGTCATGGCTAATATGATTTATGTTTAGTTTTCAGATCTTACTTAAACAGGATAAATAAGTACTTACTGGAAGTCAGGACTTAAGGATATTAGTACTTATATTATCAGGAGATAATCATCAGAAGATGGATATCAGAACTTAAGTGCTGAAGGACGTTCAGATAAAGATAGTAGCTGATTAAAGGAAAGAAGATCAAGATAAACATAAGAAGAGATATGCATGAAGAAGGAATTCTATGAAGAATAGAATACTTGGAAGAAAAGATATCTGATTGATATATTTTAGGAAGCAGAATTATATTCCATATCAATTAGCGATTATCTTGTAACTGTGTAGTATATAAACACAGACATAGGGTTTACACTATAAGTGTTATCATATTCGAGAAGATTATTCATTGTAACCCTAGCAGCTCTTGTGATATTTATTCATCACTGAGAGGTAATAGTTACATACTGTAACAGAGTTTATTGTTTCAATAAAGTTTGTTTTCTATTACTTGAGATATTAAAGTTTGATTTGATTGTACTTTACACTGTGTTCACCCCCTCTACAGTGTGTGTGACCTAACAAGTGGTATCAGAGCTGATCTGTTAATGCACATACAGTTTAAGATCAAAACACAATCATGTCTGACACAGAAACTCCAACTAAGCCTACCAAAATTGAAGAACCACCAAAGACACAAATTCAAAGTCGGTATGAGACCATCAGAGTTCCCATACTGAGACCATCTGAATATCCCATATGGAAGGTGAGGATGACCATGTTCCTGGAAGTAACAGATCCAGAATATCTTGATAGAATCAAGGAAGGGCCTCACAAACCAACCAAGCTCGCTGTTGCAGTTGCAGGTGAAGCAGCAAAGACCGTACCAAAGGAGAAGAGTGATTATACTGCTGAAGATATCGCATCAATTGCTAAGGATGCTAAGGTACGACACTTACTGCATAGTGCCATTGATAATATAATGTCAAACAGGGTAATTAACTGCAAGACTGCTAAGGAGATATGGGATGCTCTGGAAACAAGGTGTCAGGGAACTGATACAATTAAGAAGAACAGGAAGACAATACTCACTCAAGAGTGTGAACACTTTGACTCAAAGTCTAATGAGTCATTGACTGATTTATATGATAGATTTGTCAAACTTTTGAATGATTTGTCATTGGTTGATAAGGAGTATGATCTTGAAGATTCAAACCTTAAATTCCTGTTAGCTCTTCCTGAATGCTGGGATTTGAAGGCAACAACAATAAGAGACAACTACAATCTTGATGAAACAACTCTTGATGAAATTTATAGAATGCTCAAGACTCATGAACTTGAGATGGAACAAAGAAGCAAGAGGAAAGGAGGAAAGTCAAGGACAGTTGCTCTTAAGGCTGAAGAAGAATCCACCAAAGTAGCTACCTCAAGGAAAGACAAAGGTAAAGCTCTTCTCACAAATTCTGATACTGAATCATCATGTTCTGAAAGTGATGATGACTCAGATTCTGAAAGCTTGCCTGAGACTGATGCTAATGAGGAGATGATGAAGCTGTGTGCTCTTATGGTGAAAGGGATCACAAAGATTGCATACAGAAAGTTCAGGAAGGGAAAGAAGTTTTCCAGGAAAGGCACAAGTTCTGATAAAAAGAATTTCAGAAGATCTGAGGGCAGAGGAGGAAAGTCTGATAGAGGAGATTATACCAATGTCAAATGCTATAACTGTGGTGAGAAAGGCCACATATCTCCTGATTGCAAGAAAGTGAAGGGTGACAAAGGCAAGGCTCTTGTCACAAAGAAGAAAAGCTGGTCAGACACCTCAGACTCTGAAAGTGAGGAGAATTATGCTTTGATGGCAAATGCTGATAAAGAAAGTGCTGAGAGCAGTTCTGAAGCTGCTGAAACAAAGGGCAACAGGAAAAATATTCTAGTTCTGGACAGTGGATGTTCAGGACATATGACTGGAAATAAGGCCCTGCTATTAGACTTTGTGGAGAAAGCTGGCCCAAGTATTTCTTATGGAGATGGCAAAATTGGAAGAACATTGGGATATGGCAATATCAAACTTGGGAATGTCATCATTAAAGAAGTAGCTCTGGTCTCAGGACTTAAACACAATCTGCTGAGTATAAGTCAAATATGTGACAGAGGTTATCATGTTGATTTCTTTGAAGAACACTATGAAGTTGTGAGTAAATCTAAAGGCAAAGTTGTTCTGAAAGGATACAGGCGTGGTAACATTTATGAAGCTAAGCTTTCAACAAGTACTGATGGTTCTGCAATCTGTCTGATAAGTAGAGCATCAATTAAAGAAAGTTGGAATTGGCACAAGAAACTCTCTCATTTAAATTTCAACAATATAAATGAACTGGTCAAGAAAGATCTTGTGAGAGGACTGCCAAATTCAGTATTTGCTCCTGATGGCCTGTGTGATTCTTGTTAGAAGGCCAAACAAAGAAAATCTTCATTTAAGAGCAAGACTGAATCATCAATTCTTGAGCCTTATCATCTACTACATGTTGATCTATTTGGTCCAGTGAATGTCATGTCTATTGCAAAGAAGAAATATGCGTTGGTCATAGTGGATGAGTTCACCAGATACACATGGGTGTATTTCTTGCACACAAAAAGTGAAACTGCATCTATCTTGATTGATCATGTCAAACATTTGGATAAATTGGTCAAAGATTCTTTGAAAACCATAAGGAGTGATAATGGCACTGAGTTCAAGAATTTGATAATGGAAGAGTTCTGCAAAAACCATGGAATTAAGCAGGAATTTTCTGCTCCTGGAACTCCACAGCAAAATGGAGTTGTTGAAAGGAAGAATAGAACTCTAATTGAAGCTGCACGTACAATTCTTGAAGAAGCAAAGCTTCCAACCTATTTTTGGGCTGAAGCTATGCAGACTGCTTGTTTTACTCAAAATGCAACACTCATTAACAAGCAAGGAAAAACACCATATGAGATGGTATGGAAAAAGAAGCCAAATCTGAAGTACTTTCATGTATTTGGATGCAAGTGTTTTGTTCTCAAGAGTCATCCTGAACAGCTATCCAAATTTGATCTGAAAGCTGATAAAGGAATCTTTGTTGGATATCCACTTTCCACAATAGCCTTCAGAGTCTATAATTTGAGAACACGAGTGGTCATGGAATCTATCAATGTCTCTTTTGAAGACAAGAAGATTACTGGTCTTGAAGATTTTATTGATCATGATCTGCTGAGATTTGAAAATGAAGACTCAAATTCTGATAATGAAAATCTTGACAGTCTAAGTCCTGATACTGCAAATTCTGATGGATTAAACTCTGATGTTATTGAAACTGTGGTGACTATGCCAAAGGAAGATGCACCTATGCAGGGGGAGCATACTCAAGATCTTACCACATCTCACGAAGCATCAGAATATACATCTGGCTCTTCAAATTCTGATTCGTCAAGTTTTGATTCGTCAAGTTCTGATAAGCCAAGTTCTGATAGTTCTGAAAATCTAAATTCTGAAGAATCCAACTCAGAGAGCATAGTTTCAGGGGGAGCATCAGAAAATGAAAATGAAGACAGCATGGATCATGGGGGAGCATCCAGTTCTAGAGAAAAACTTCCATCTGTAAGGAAGTGGACTAAATCACATAAACCTGATTTGATAATTGGAAATCCTGATGCAGGTATCAGAACTAGAACAGGTACTTCAAACGAATGTCTTTCCAATTCTTTTCTCTCTCAGACTGAGCCAAAGAAATTGGAAGAAGCTCTTTAAGATGCTGATTGGGTGTAAGCAATGCAGGAAGAGTTAAATGAATTTGAAAGAAACAAAGTCTGGACCCTAGTGCCAAGATCATAGAATAGATCTGTTGTTGGTACAAAGTGGGTATTCAGAAACAAAACTGACAGTGATGGCATAATTACAAGGAATAAGGCAAGGCTGGTTGCAAAAGGATATTCTCAACATGAGGGAATTGATTATGATGAAACATTTGCACAAGTTGCTAGGTTAGAAGCCATAAGGATATTTTTGGCTTATGATGCTCACAAAAAGTTTACTGTCTTTCAAATGGATGTGAAAAGTGTTTTTCTCAATGGAGAATTAGAGGAGGAAGTATATGTTCAACAACCTCCAGGCTTTGTAGATTCCAAACATCCGGATTATGTCTACAGGCTTGATAAAGCACTTTATGGACTTAAGTAAGCTCCTAGAGCATGGTACGAGACTTTAGCTCAGTTTCTTCTGGAAAGTGGATTTAACAGAGGAACTATAGACAAAACACTGTTCTACCTCAACCATGGAAATGACTTACTTCTGGTCCAGATTTATGTTGATGATATCATTTTTGGGTCTACAAATGACAGACTTTGCAAGAAGTTTGCCAAACTGATGCAGTCAAGGTATCAGATGAGTATGATGGGGGAACTTAGCTATTTTCTGGGCCTTCAAGTCAAGCAGAATGAAGAAGGCACTTTTATTTATCAAACTAAGTACACCAGAAACTTGATGAAGAAATTTGGAATGCAAGATTGTTCAAGTGCATCCACTCCCATGGCCACTGCAACAAAACTGGATAAGGATACTGGTAAATCAATAGATATTACTGATTACAGAGGTATGATTGGCTCTCTACTCTATCTAACTGCAAGTAGACCTGATATCGTGTATGCTACCTGTCTTTGTGCAAGATTTCAAGCAGATCCAAGAGAACCGCACCTAATAGCTGTCAAAAGAATTTTCAAATATCTTAAGGGAACATCTGATCTGGGATTGTGGTATCCTAGAGAATCAGATTTTAAACTAATAGGTTACTCAGATGCAGATTTTGCAGGTTGCAAAATTGACAGGAAAAGCACAAGTGAAAGCTGCCAATTTCTTGGAGGTAGATTGGTTTCTTGGTTTAGCAAGAAACAAAAGTCAATTTCCACATCAACTGCAGAAGTAGAGTATATTGCTGCAGGAAGCTGTTGTGCACAGATTCTTTGGATGAAGAATTAGTTACTGGATTTTGGGTTAACATATTTCAAAATCCCTATATACAGTGATAATCAAAGTACTATTGCTATGACAGGTAATCCAGTTCAACACTCTATGACAAAGCACATCAGCATCAGGTACCACTTCATCAGGGAACATGTGGATGAAGGTACAGTGGAATTACACTTTATTCCAACAGAACAACAACTAGCAGATATCTTCACAAAACCATTGTGTGAAGCTACTTTTACAAGATTGGTAAATGAACTTGGAATGGTTTCAGGTTCTTTCTCTAAATCTGCTGAGTTTTGTTCTGATGCATCAGACTTTATGATCAGTATTTACAGAATTTAATTTCTTTGTGTATTCTGTGCTTAATTGAAAAATGTGTTTAAGTACTGACTGTTGTTTGATATATGTTTCTAAACTCTGATAGTGATATGTTTGTTTAGGTAATTATTCAATCCTATGAGGATAACTGTGCTATATGCTGACCTAGTAGTCTTCAATAAACAAGGGATCCTATGTAAGAAGTAATTTTTTCTGTGGAAATCTATTGACACAAGCAAATTCTGATAATTGAGCTTAGTTGAGTTTACTTTGTCTATCTTATTACTAAGTCACAAACTAGAATATTGCTTCTCATCTGTTAAGTTCTGATAAATCCATTGAATGTACTAAGTGCTGATAAACCTCACTTATAAAAAAGAATAAGCAAAAGAATCAAGGATTAAAATTCAGGTACTCCTTTGAGATCTAGAGTAAAAAAAAATGTGGAAGGGACGACCCAAGTGCATGGCTGGTATTAAGTAAATATGCATTAGAAAAGCAAAATATTTTCTTGGTGACTTTTCACACTCTATGATTACGGGAGAAATACTCTGATAATAGGGTAAATTCTGATAAGCAGTCGTGACTCACTTACACTGAGAAGCCACAGTAAAATGGAATTTAAAAAGATGCACAAAATTAGCACAAACTAGTTGAGGTGGACTCAAGCATGAACTCATTCAATAGTAGGCTTCAGAATAATGACAGCTCTTTAGCAAAGTTTTAGTTATGCCTTATTTCTAAGATGTACTGAAGTGAATCAGACTTTACTCCTTGTCTGATATTTAGCTTAATGCATACACTAAACACTCCATATGAATGATGAAAATCACTATAGTGATCTATGTTGTTTTAAGATGAACAGTCATTGTGTCACATTGCACAAATTCCGAGGACAAGTTCTGATTGCATGTTCTGATGATTAAGTTCTGAAGAATATAAATCAGAATTTGTGTGAGGACTTACTAAGATAGGCATTCATTTTTCGAGTAAAGAAATTATGTTCTGATGACTGTTAAGTTCTGATATAAGTCTAAGTTTTGATATTAAAGTCTGATTCTTTACTTGACTTATTTATGGATAAAATTTGATAATAGTCTCAGTTTAAACCAGAATATGTTGAAGTGGAAGATTAACAGTCACTATATTTAGGGATAGTGGTACTCGTACATGAACAGTCAACTTTTACTTGCTTCTTGTGCGCATTAAACCATGTTTTCCCTTTCCAATGAATGTTTTTCTTTTTCCAAGTCTGGGGAGATGAGGTAGAATTAATTCTACCTGTCAGCATTAAATTTCTTTGCGTCTCTTGGCATTCTCTTGCCTATATAAGCAACCACTTCACATCAGCCTTCCCATCAAACTTTTATCACAAACTCACTCTCGTTTTACATTTACCACCACAAATGGCTGCATTTGGCTGGTTCTACAATTATGGCGATGAGACTATACATGTCTTTTTGAATGAAATTTCAACTCTATACCCTATCGCCAACATCCTTCACAATCTCTGGATTCAATTTCCAGAGGTTATTAAACATGATCTGGTGGCAGTTCGAAGAGAACTTCACCTTCGTCGCCTTCGAAAGCAGGAGCAAATAATACGACTTGCTATTCTCTTTGTTGAGAGTAGGAAGACGAAATAATTTATTTTCTTCTTCCTGTTCTTCTTCATCATCAGCTTTGTCAGGCTTCTTAGCTTAGGACATTAGCTGTTGACGTTAAGTTTAGCAGCTTAGGGAAATCTTGTACAAGTTCTGATGTAATTTAAATTTCATGAATGTACTCTTGATATATTAATGAAATTTGTTTTTGTTTCAAGATCTTGTCTCTGAGATATTTTGTAATGCATTGATAAATCCTGATACACATTCTGATGACCATATAAATTCTGTTTTAACTTAAGTTCTGATTTTATTTTATCAGTACTTGCTCATCTGATTTATTATGGTCATTCTCACTCAATTTTTTTTTTCAGAATATTGATGTTGCAGTGAAAAGTAATTAAATAAGTGGGAACAGTTTTAATTCCACTTTCAATTTTCAATTAAAACTGATTCACCTTGATTATTGGAATAACTGGGTAAGGGGAACGGTTTTTCCTTGAAAAACTGCAAGTGGGTAAGTAATGATTACTATTTTCTCGTGCCCATTAACTATTCGTTTTTACTGCATGTCTGACAGGTGTCCAACAGTTACATTTTTTTTTTAAAAAAAAGTATAAGTAAGACAGAGAGAAGTTTTTTTTTAAATCTTTTATTTCCTTTCATACTTTTTCTCTCTTTTTGATTTTTCTCTCTTTCTTCTTCTAACGTTGGTTTTTCATATAGACATTTTATCAAACACCTACCAGGCACTTATACATCTCGATTAATTTCATGGCACCTAAGGATTTAATCATTGATGGAGCTAAATTTGTTCCAAATAACTATGCTGCAATTCTTGATAATGCTGAAGCTCCGTCTGAATTGCATTTTGTGCAAGATCTTCTTGCACACAGTGAAATCGGGTATGCATTGACCCAACCTTCAGTCTTCTCAAGCCAACAAGTTCTGACACTTTGGAGGACTGGAAACTTTGATAATGGTGGTCAAAATGGTACTCCTAGTATTGTTTTCGAAGTGGGTGATTCTCCATATGCAATCACTCCTGGTATAATACGCAAGGCTCTACATCTCCCAGAAGGATGTACTTTTTCAATTCCAGAGGAATCAACTCTTCAGGAGTTCATGGCCATTTTGGGGTATGAACAGAGTTTGGAAAAGCTTGGGCAGTTGAAACGGGCTCATATCAGAAGGGAATGGAGTTTCTTCTTCGACTGCATCACTAAAGCTTTTGGGAACAAGTGTTCGAATTTTGATGTCATCCCCATAATGAGTCAGCACATCGGGTATGCCATTATAAACCAAACTCATTTTGATTTTGCGACGACTATAATAGGTTTTATTGGGGATAGGATGACAGAGGATAGGAATATTGTCTACTTTGCTAGATTCTGTCAACTTATATATACTTTTTGTACTGATGAACCTCACTTAGTCAGTACCTTAACTCCACCTTTTAAGGTTGCAAAATGATACTTTAATGACCTGATAAATGCTGACACTAAGAAATCAGTGGTTAGACCTTTACAGATTCCTCAGTCTGTAAAACAGATCTTAGTAAATGCTGATCCTGATTGCTATAGATTTGTTTATCCTGATGTCCAACCAACAACCACCTCCCACACACCACAACAACCATCAGAACATACCACTCATCTACTCAACCAACCCTCAGGCAATATATCAAATCCTATCTCTCCACTTCACAGACAGTTCAACCCTCATCCTCAGCACCTACTGTGCAGCCTTCATCTTCTAAGCCTAAGAGGATAAAGATTGTTCCTCAAACACCTCAAAAGAGAAGGAGGATTGCTTTGAGAGATGAGTCAGACAGTGAGGAACAGGTTTCTACATCAGAAACTGTTGTCAAAGAAGCTGAGAAAGTGACTTCTCAGAAGGATTCTGGAATTGGGGTATCTAGGCTTCTCAAGAGGCTTAGAAGAATGACTGTTCCTGAAAATCCCAAGGAATCCATACCTACAAAGAGATATAAGAAATAGAGGGCAAAAAGGCCAGTTTCAGATGATGAAGAAGCAGCAGCTAAGGAAGGGGATCAGGAATCTCTGATCTCACAAGAAAAGGAATCTGCTCTAGTCACTACTTCTCCATCAACTCCAATTCAGGAAGCTGTTACTGAAAAGGTCAACACACCATCTGTGTCTCCTGTTCAAAAATATGTATCTCCTGTTATTACAGGCACAAGTGCTGATATTGATATTCAGACCTTGGTTGTGCCTGAAGTAATTCTCTTAGAAGCTCCAACAACAACTAATCCATCAACAACACCTGTTACTGATGCTGCTCAAACTCCAGAATTATCTACTACACCTTCTCTACATCTAGATGCTGATGATCAGAATATTGGTGAGCATCAGGATATGGCTGTTGATCAGAACTTAGAACCAGATCAGCAATTAGAGGATGCTGAAGCCTCCATTGCTACTCACACTGTTGTTCTATCAGAAGACTCTGATTCTGTAAGTTCTGATGCTGCAAATGCTGGAGATACTGGTGATGCTGCTCAAGATGCTGATAAAGCAGGTCCTTCAGGACATGCCCTTCAACAAACTGTTCTTAAAACTGAAATTGTTAGGAAGTTTGTTACAAGAGAAGCACCAGTGCCTTGGAGTGAAACTCCTACAGGACAGGAGTGGACTAACGAATGGAACTCAGTTACCTGTGCTCCTTCTGGACAGAATCTAGCTGAGCACTTGACAAAAGCTGATGAAATGTTAACTACTGATGATTTCAAAACACAGCTTAGAGTCACTGCATTGAGTACTAAACATTTACAAGGTCTCCATTCAAATAGTCATGCAGAGTTACATTTCTTAAGGGAAGAATTAATGAAGCAAGAACAAGTTCAGAAGATTGACAAGAAAAAATTCTTCCAACCTACCTTTGATAGGATTGCTTATATTGAGAAGACTCAAGAGACACACCAAGTTCAGATTGATGATATTCTAAAAAATCAAGCTTCTCAGCAATCTCAACTTACTGAAATTCAATCCTTAGTGGAATTGCTTGTCTCTCTTCTACTACCTGCTGATGCCAAAAAGGGGGAGAAAGTAATTAAGTCCAAATGCAAGACTGACAAGACACTGAAAGGGAAAGATGATGAAAAGGATGACTAAGGAAACTCTGGAATGGGTAGAGGTCATAGTCAAGGTAGAGGTTTCTCATCAAGAAAAGCTGAAATCACAAGTCACAGGACAAGTTCTGATACTGGGAAAAGAATTAGTTCTGCTGCTGGTAAAAGGATAAGTTCTGATGAACTCTTAGATCTTGATGAAGAAATTTCAAGACAGTTATTTCTTCAGGAAAATCCAGGAATGGACTTGGAGAGTTTAATGGAAGAAGAAGCTAGACTTAAATTAGAGAAAGTCACATCTAAATCTGAAGCTTCTGGTAAAAAGAAACTTCCAAAACTCAAAGGCATTGTGATAAAAGAAAGGACAAATACTGAAGCAACATTGGCTAAATCACAACCGTAGATAGATCCAAGATCCAAGGGTAAAGAAAAGGTTGGTGAACCTATCAAGGTTTATGTGCCTCCCGAGAATGAAGAAATCACTGATGATAAGGATGATCTTGCTCTGACTACAAGAAAAGTTCTTAAAACAACCTCTGACATTGCTCAAGTTGTTCAGAGTCAAGAGACAACAAGTTCTGATATTTCGAAGAAGCAAATAACCTCTGACACATCTCAAGTTAACTTTATATCAGAAGATAGACCAAAAACACTCCTACCAGGATTCACTAAAGTAAAACAGACTCAATCTTTAAAGACTGCTGCAATTGGTTTTGAAGCAAGAGTAGTTATTGGAAAGGAAGCAAGAGATAAAACTGGATTGGGAAGTGCTGATGAAAGAAGAATACGGAACACTACCAATGATCCAATTTCCTTGAGTGAACCAGGTATTGGAGTAACTCCTGAGAGATTGAATCAACTGGAATCTGTACAAATGGTTTACCATACCTACTTGAAAGAACACATCTTATTGTACTTCATGACAGATGGTAGGGTTTATCATATAAGGCAAAATGCCATTCCATTGAAGTATTTTGAAGAATTGGAGCATGTACTATTCTTACTTCAAGTGGATGACAGATTGACAGGAAGTGCTGCAAATATTTGAAGGATCAGATTCTGAGACAGAAAAGGCTTTATTCTATTAAGTCTGACATCACATATGTTCCAAAGTACAGAGATCACAAGGGTGATATAGTTGAAATAAAGCCCAACACTACTAAAATTATAACTACCTTTCTGGGTTACAGGGCTGTGGAATTCAATCTTGAGTCTGATAAAGCTTATTTGATCAGACTGGATCAGGATATAAGAAAAGCAAAGATTAATGATCTCAGAGCTGCAATCTTTCAAATTGGTGAAGATAATGCAGAGCTTAAAGATGCTAAAAAGAGGATGATTGATGAACTTAGATATGCTGAAAGATGTTTGTTGAAGAACTATCTCAGAACAACTCCTGACATCAGAGAGATCAGAAGATGAAGCCAAGCCAAGATCTACAACTGATTAAATTCTGATATTTGTACAGACTGAAGCTGTTATCAGAAGTTAAAAATTGGTAAAGCTTTAAGGACTGTAAGTTGTAGTTATCTAGTCTAATTCTCATGCATTTGTACTTAATGTTTTTGACATCATCAAATATCTATTAAACTTGTATATTATGCTAATTTACAAGTTGGGGGAGATTGTTAGATATATTTGATAATGTCATGGCTAATATGATTTATGTTTAGTTTTCAGATCTTACTTAAACAGGATAAATCAGTACTTATTGGAAGTCAGGACTTAAGGATATCAGTACTTATATTATCAGGAGATAATCATCAGAAGATGGATATCAGAACTTAAGTGCTGAAGGACGTTCAGATAAATATAGTAGCTGATTAAAGGAAAGAATATCAAGATAAACATAAGAAGAGATATGCATGAAGAAGGAATTCTATGAAGAATAGAATACTTGGAAGAAAAGATATCTGATTGATATATTTTAGGAAGCAAAATTATATTCCATATCAATTAGCGATTATCTTGTAACTGTGTAGTATACAAACACAGACATAGGGTTTACACTATAAGTGTTATCATATTCGAGAAGATTATTCATTGTAACCCTAGCAGCTCTCGTGATATTTATTCATCACTGAGAGGTAACAGTCCATACTGTAACAGAGTTTATTGTTTCAATAAAATTTGTTTTCTGTTACTTGAGATATTAAAGTTCGATTTGATTGTACTTTACACTGTATTCACCCCCTCTACAGTGTGTGTGACCTAACAAGCTAGATCTGGAAAACCTGACAAGTTAAAAGAGAGATGTTACAATTGTGATGGACTTGGACACTTTGCAACTGACTACAGAAAACCGAAAGCTGAGAAGAAATAAGCTTTGATCTCAAAGAAGAGAAACTGGGATGATTCATCAGACTCAGATGATGGGATCAATTATGCTCTCATGGAAAATGCTAAAGCTGAGACTGATAATGCTAAATTAAAGGTACCTCAGTCTATGCATTTGATACTATAATATCTATGAATTAAGATTATTTCTTAAGTCTATGCATGTTACTTTTAGGGATCAGACCTTAGAGAACAATAGAATCAAGAGTGAAAACTCTATGCTTAAGAAAAGGAATGATTACCTAGAAACATAGCTACTTTCCATGCTAGAAATTTAAAAAGAAAGAGATAATGCTGTTTATGTTAAAGACAAATTGTTAGAAGAACATGCATATCTAGAAAATGAGCTAGCTAAAGAGAGAGAAGTCATTAAACTTTGGACTAACTCAGGAAAAGCAACCCAGTATATCTTAGAGAATGGTTGTTGAGATCAGGATTATGATACTCAACTAAATCTAATTCTTAAAAGAAAAGTGGAGAAAAAACTGAGAAAACAGAACCAATCAAAACTGATAGTCAAGTCAAATTGAACAAGGTTCAAATAAAGACCATTAAGTTTAATCCAAGTGCTAATAATGTTAAATCAGTCCATGAGGATGGTACAACCTCAGCACCTAGATCAAACTTAATTACTAAAAAGAGTGAAAAAGTTTACACAAACTCAGTAAACATTGGGTCAATGACTTAGAAACAGCTTAAGCACAAGGTGAAGGATTTACACATGAAAGACAAGAGGAAAAGGTCTAGGAAAAATAAGAATGGCAAGGTAGGTGTTAATAAGAATGTAAATTATGTAACCCCACCTAATGCACCTAGAAAGACCTGTTCAAACTGTGGTAGAAATAATCATCTTGCTAATTCTTGAAAGAAGAATAAAGAGATAAAAGTTATTTCTTCTAAATTAGAGTTTAGGAATAGAACAGTTATATATAAACCACAAAACCCTTGTTTTTATTGTGGCAGTGTTTGGCACTCTATTTATACATGTAAAGAGTATCACAGTTTGTATTATGATTTTTATAAACTGAAACCCTCTTTAGTTAAAGCAAAATATGTTTCTGCATATATAAATATTGATGGTAAGAATGTTAACATAAACTCTGATATGAAGTCTTCTGCTGCATATGTTAACAAACTTAAAAAGGCCAAAGGATCCAAGCAAGGCTGGGTCCTTAAAAACACTAACTGATTCAAATTGCTGATTTCAGGGTGACAGGAGGAATGCTCTAGTCTTGGACAGTGGATTCTCAGGACATATGACTGGTTATAAATCCCTGCTATCAGAATTTGAGGAGAAGGCTGGCCCAAGCATTTCTTATGGAGATGGAAACTTAGGAAAAATCTTGGGATATGGCAAAAACAAAGTTGGAAATGTCATTATTGAAGATGTAGCTATAATTGCAGGCTCAAGCATAATCTAATCAGCGTGAGTCAAATCTATGACAGTGGTTACAATGTCAACTTTTATAAGGAGCATTGTGAAATTGTCAGTAAGTCTGATGGCAAGATCACATTGACTGGTGTAAAATATGGTAGTTTGTCTACTGAGTAGAGCATCTGTGGAAGACAGCTGGAACTAGCATAAAAGACTTTCTCACCTCAACTTCAACAATATCAATGAACTTGTGAGGAAAGATCTTGTAAGAGGATTGCCCAATGCAGTATTTACTCCTAGTGGCTTATGTGATTTATGCCAGAAAGCCAAGAAAAAAAAGACATCTTTGAAGAGTAAAACTGAATCCTCAATTCTTGAACGATATCATCTACTTCATGATTATCTCTTTGGTCCAGTGAATGTTATGTCTATTGACAAGAAGAGGTATACACTTGTAATTGTTGATGAATACACAAGCTACACATGGGTGTATTTTCTGCACACCAAGGAGGAATCTCCATCCATTCTTTTTGATCATGTGAGGGAGCTGGAGAAAGGATCAACATACAAAGTGAAGATTATTAGAAGTGGTCATGGAATTGAATTTAAGAATAGCTCTATGGAAGAGTTCTGCAAACTCAAGGGGGATAAAACAAGAGTTTTCTGCTCCTGGAAATTCACAACAAAATGGAGTTGTTGAAAGAAAAAATAGAACTCTGATAGAAGCTGCAAGAACCATGCTAGAAGAAGCAAGATTGCCTACCTATTTTTGGGCTGAGGCTGTGCAAATTGTTTGCTTTACACAAAATGCAACATCGATCAACAAGCATGGAAAAACACCATTTGACATGGTGAAAGGAAAGAATCCAAATTTGAAGTTATTTCATATATTTGCTTGTAAGTGTTTTGTTCTCAAAACTCATTTGGAGCAGCTGACCAAGTTTGATCTGAAAGCTGATAAAGGAATATTTATAGGTTATCCGTTGACTACAAAAGCCTTCAGAGTTTACAATCTGAGAACAAAAACAGTCATGGAGTCTATACATGTATCTTTTTATGACAAGAAAATAACAGGTCTAGAAGATGCAGATGACCATGGCAAGTTGAGATTTGAAAATAAAGTACCTTATGCTGAACTTTTAAATCTCGATTCTGATACAGTAAGTCCTGATATCCCCCGAAGTTCTGAGATTCAACATTATAGTAGAAATCCTTCTAACAATGAAGCATATGTTGAGGGGGAGCAACATGACATAAATCCAGAGACTACTGCAAGTGATTCTACTCAAGAAACATTAGTAGAAAGATCATCACACTCATCTTCCTCAAACTCTGATGAGTTAAATAATGGTAACCATAGGAATACTAATTCAGGGGGAGCATCAGGAAACAATAGTGGTACTACTCAAAGAAATAATAGAGAATTCATGGATCAAGGGGGAGGTTCTTCTTCAAGAAGTCAACTTCCATCAGTAAGAAAATGGTCTAAGTCACATACACCTGACTTAATCATTGGAAACCTTGACAGTGGTGTTAGAATAAGAAAAGCCACTCAGAATGAATATCTCTACCATTCTTTTCTATCTCAAACTGAACCTAAAAAGGTTGAAGAAGCTCTACAAGATGCTGACTGGGTCACAGTAATGCAAGAAGAGCTCAATGAATTTGAAAGAAACAAAGTCTGGACTCTTGTGCCAAGACCGAAGAACAAATATATAGTTGGCACAAAATGGGTGTTCAGAAACAAAACTAATATTGAGGGCATTGTTATAAGGAACAAAGCAAGACTGGTTGTAAAGGGTTACTCACAACAAGAAGTAATTAATTATAATGAGACATTTACTCCAGTTGCAAGGTTAGAGGCAATAAGAATCTTTCTTGCCTATGTTGCTCACAAGAATTTTAAAGTGTTCCGAATGTATGTGAATAATGCATTTTTAAATGGAGAACTCGAAGAGGAAGTTTATGTTAAAAAACCTCCAGGGTTCATTGATCCAAAGTATCCAGATCAAGTCTACTTACTGGATAAACCACTCTATGGACTGAAGCAAGCTCCAAGGGCCTGGTATGAAACACTTGCTCTATTTCTGCTAGAGAGTGGTTTCACAAGAGGTATAATTGATAAAAATCTCTTTTATAGATACCATGGTAAGGACTTGTTGTTTGTATAGATATATATTGATGATATCATTTTCGGATCTACTAATGATAAATTCTGTGAGAGATTAGCAAAGCTAATTCAGTCCAGGTATCAAATGAATATGATGGGAGAATTAAGTTACTTTCTGGGGTTACAAGTCAAACAGACTAATAAAGGAATCTTCATAAATCAATCCAAATACACCAGGAACTTACTCAAAAGATTTGGAATGCAAGACTGCTCAATTGTATTAACTCCTATGGCCACTGTAAATAAGTTAGATTTAAATACTTCTTCTTTAATAGATATAACTAACTACAGAGGTATGATGGGCTCACTCATATATCTGACTGCTAGTAGACTTGGTATCATGTATGCTACCTGTCTATTTGCAAGGTTCCAAGCTAACCCTAGAGAACCTCATCTATTAGATGTGAAATGAATTTTTAAGTATCACAAAGGCACCGTGAATATGGGATTATGGTCGATAAGTGGCATTTATGTCCACTTATAATGCTTTATAAAGGCTCGAATTGGTGTTTTGTACTCAAGTTGTTTTGTATTTGATGTGTTTTTGTAGTGTTTTGCATTTCAGGGCATAATCGGAAGCATGAATGGTTTTACATTATTTTTATGCTAGAAGAGTGTTAGGATGGAGCCTTGATCGTTTTCGTAAAAGAAACCAGCAGTTGAAGGAAAGAAAATAAGAAATTTTACTTTTTCCAGAAGCTCAGCGCGACCGCGCTACACTTGGGAGTGGCCGCGCAGGATCCCAGGGTGGCCGTGCTAGGTCAATTTTGAAGAATCCTGATTCTATTGGAAGACTGATTTTCTGAACTCCTGATTGGTTGTCTGCTATTTAAAGATTCCAAAAAGATGTTTTTCATAACGGAGAGCAATGGGATAACGGCGAGAAGACTTAGGAGCATAATACAATGAAGGAGAAGAAGAACTAGTTTTACTTATAATTCTTTTCTTAAGTTGTATTCTTGGATGCTTGTTTTCTTTGTTGTTTGAACCTAATACTCTTATTAACGTACTCTGATTATCTATTCAGTTTATAAAGACTTAGTTTATTTACCATGCTTTAATCGGAACCCACAGTGATGATGAGTTCAATTATAAACTAATCATTATCGTGGGGTTCTAACAGATTTATTTATGGATTTCAATAGTTAATTTATTTTGATATCTTAGTGGGCGTTGATTGTATGATATCCTAGTATTGGTTGTGTTTATTCGTCTTATGAGACTCGCGAACTTATAAGATAGCGTGTTAATCTCTATTGAAGTGACAATGAATTTAGAGGTTTAGAACTTGCCATGCTAGCATAGGTTCATGTATTTATTATGCATGATTCGTAGGTAATTTTAAAAATTTTACTTGCCCTATGTAATCACAATAGATAACTTGCACATTAAACCTTTTGGTTGTCAAATTCTATAGACATACAGGGTCTCAATATAATTGGTGTCTATTTAGCTTCTATCTCTTTTGTGGATGTTTGGTAGTATGGTATTCGTACAATGAAAGTTGGGATTTACTAGTTTCGTGTTATCTGATTAGTTGTCATCACCATAGCATGCTAAGGTTAAGAACAATGACTTTGATTGAAGTAGTAATGAAGTTACAATCCCATGTTTGTCTCATATAGTTAATTCAATCACTTTAATCTTTTAGTTATTTGCATGTTAGTTTAATTTAGTTATAAAAACATCTCAATTTGTTACCTATCTTTGCATTGAGCGATAATCATACATTAATCATTAGGTGCATAAATTAAACTTAACCTAAACTAGTCTATATGGGAACGAACTAGAAAGAATTCTATATTACTTGCGTACACGTATACTTGCATGTAATTTTAGCGCGTGTTATCATCCTAACAAGTTTTTGGCGCCGCTGCCGGGGACTCGGTGTTAATTTTTAGTTTATGTGCTTGTCATCAGTGGTCATTAAAGTTCACTGACTCAGATATTTTACTTGTTTGCTTTTTTATGTTCCAGGTACTCTAGAGAGCGTTTATGCTAACGTGTTCTCGATCTCGCAAGAGAACACTGGATAAAGCGGAGGAAGAAGTCGTAGTAGAAGAAGAAGTCTTTGTTGAGGAGAAAGTTGAAGAAGAAGCGATTGTTGCAATGAAAGAACCATTAGCAAATCTGAAAACTTTGATGGATTTTTCTCAACCGAAGATTAATGATATTCAGTCTAGCATTGTCAGACCAACCATCGCGGCTAATACTTTTGCAATCAAATCTAGCACGATTCAGACGGTGCAAAATTCAGTCCAGTTTGGGGGTTCTTGAACTGAAGATCCAAATACTCACATTAGGGATTTCATCGAGATCTGCGACACCTTCAGGTTTAATGGTGTTTCTGAAGATATTGTTAAGCTAAGAATTTTCCCATTCTCTCTAAGAGACAAGGCTAAAAGCTGGTTACACTCTCTACCAGCCAGTTCTATTACTACTTGGGAAGATCTGGCTTAAAACTTTCTTACTAAATTCTTCTCTATGGCAAAGACAGCTACAATCAGAAATGCTCTTACTCAATTTGCCAAGCAATCGGGGAAGTCTTTATGTGAAGTTTGGGAGCGTTAGAAGGAGATGCTTAGGAAGTGTCCTCATCATGGGACGCCTGACTGGATAATTATCAACTGCTTTTATAATGGCTTGGGAGCATAATCTAGACCCATGCTTGATGTAGCATCAGGTGGAGCCTTATAGACTAAGAGCTATGATGAAGTTTATGAGTTGATTGAACTAATGGCTGCTAATGAATACCAGAATCGAACTCAAAGGCTACCTCAAGGCAAGGTAGCAGGAATTCTGGAACTGATAGCTGCTCAGCTTAAGGCTTTGACAATGAAGGTGGATTCTTTGGCTAATTATGGAGTTGATCAGATCATAAGTGTCTGCGAGCTTTGTGCTGGTGTGCATGAGATAGAGCAGTGTGCTATATCTAGTGAATCAGCTCAGTTCGTGAGCAACTTTTAGAGGTCGCAACAACCAGTTCCATCCACCTATCATCCTAACAACCACAATCATCCTAAATTCAGCTGGAGCAACAATCAGAATGCGGTGCAACAACCTTATCAACAGTATGCAACAAAGCAATTTAACCCTCCTGGTTTTCAACAATCACAATATGCACCAAGACAACAACTCCAACTTCAGCAACTACCACATGGATGTGCAAGTCAATCTAATGAAAAATCTGAATTGGAGGAGTTGAAGCTCATGTGCAAGAGCCGAGTATTTTCTATTAAGACCTTGGAGAATCAAATTGGGCAGATTGCCAATGTCTTGCTGAATCGACAATCTCGTACACTCCCTAATGGCACAGAAGTTCCAGGCAAGAAAGAAGCAAAAGAGCAGGTTAAGGAAATTATATTGAGGTCTGGAAAAGTTGCGAACCCCGAAAAATCTCAAGTTTCAGAATCTGAAGTTCTCGATGAAGAAGATGTGCAGAAGGAAGCAGAAGTGGAATCAAGGAAGAAATTGTGTAACACAATCCTCCTGAGAGTAATACAGGGGAGAAATAGGTCTATACTCCAGCTTCTTTTCCTAAGAGGTTGTAGAAGCAAAAGTTGGATAAGCAATTTGCTAAGTTTCTAGAGGTGTTCAAGAAACTTCACATCAACATACCTTTCGCTGAAGCTCTAGAACAGATGCCTAATAATGCGAAGTTTATGAAAGGTATTCTCTCTCAGAAAGTGAAGCTCGATAACTTAAAGACCGTTGCTCTAACGGAGGAATGCAGTGCTGTGCTGCAATAGAAGTTGCCTCCAAAGCTTAAAGATCCTGGAAGCTTCCCTATTACTTGTACCATCGGCAACTTGTCGTTCGACAAGTGTTTATGTGATTTGGGAGCTAGCATCAATCTGATGCCTTTGTCTTTCTTCAAGAAGTTGGATTTACCTGATCTAAAGCCTACATATATGTCCTCGCAGTTGGCCGATCATTCTATTACATATCCACGAGGCATTGTGGAGGATATCTTGGTCAAAGTGGACAAATACATCTTTCCTGCTGACTTTGTAATTCTTGATTTCGAGGAGGATAAAAAGATTCCCATAATCTTGGGTAGACCATTCTTGGCTACAACCCGAACCTTGATTGATGTGTAGAAGGGTGAGCTCACTATGCAAGTACTGGATCAGGATATAACTTTTAATGTTTTCAATGCCATGAAATTCCCTACTGATAACGAGGAGTGCTTAAAAGTGGAATTGGTCGATTCTGTGGTTAGTTCGGAACTTGATCAAATACTAAGGTCTGATGCCTTAGAGAAAGCCTTGATGGGGAATTTAGATAGTGAAGATGAGGAATGTGATGAGCAGTTGCAGTATTTGAATGCTTCTCCTTGGAAGCGAAAGTTAGATATGCCTTTTGAATCTCTTGGAATGTCAGAACTCAAAAATGCCGAGGGGCGTCTTAAGCCATCTATTGAGGAAGCTCTTACACTCGAGTTAAACCTTTGCCTGAACACTTGAGGTATGCATTTTTAGGTGATGCATCTACTTTGCCTGTTATTATTGCATCTGACCTTTCAGGTAATGATGAAGAAAAGCTCTTGAGAATTTTGGGAGAGTTCAAATCGGCAATTGGATGGACTATAACAGATATTAAGGGAATCAGCCCTCATTATTGCATGCATAAAATTGTACTAAAGGAAGGAAGTAAGCCGACTGTTGAGCAACAGAAAAGGCTAAATCTGATCATGAAGGAGGTCATGAAGAAGGAAATTCTCAAGTGGCTAGATGAAGGTATCATCTATCCTATTTCTGAAAGTTCTTGGGTGAGCCCAGTTCAGTGTGTGCCGAAGAAAGGAGGCATCACCGTGGTTGCTAATGAGAAGAATGAGCTCATTCCTACTCGAACAGTCACGGGGTGGAGTGTTTGCATGGATTACAGGAAGCTGAAAAAGGCCACGAGGTAAGATCTCTTCCCTCTTCCTTTTATTGATTAGATGCTTGAAAGGTTGGCTGAACATGAATACTATTATCTTCTGGATGGCTATTCGGGCTATAATCAGATTTGCATCACTCCAGAAGATCAAGAAAAGACTACATTCACTTGTCCGTTTGGTACTTTTGTGCACCTTCCACATTTCAGAGTTGCATGATGGCCATCTTCTCTGATATGATTGGTCAGAATTTGGAGGTGTTCATGGACAATTTTTCTGTGTTCGGGGATTCTTTCGATGAGGGCTTGCAAAATCTTGGGGCAGTTCTTAAAAGGTGTGTTGAGACCAATTTGGTTCTCAACTGGGAGAAATGTCACTTTATGGTGAAATAGGGCATCATTCTTGGGCACAAGGTCTCTAGTAAAGGTCTTGAGGTGAATAAAGCCAAGGTGGGGGTAATTGAAAACCTTCTTCCACCAATTTCTGTTAAGGGAATTCACATCTTTCTTGGTCATGCAGGTTTTTATAGGTGGTTCATCAAGGATTTCTCTAAAATCTCTAAACCATTGTGCAATCTCTTAGAGAAAGATGTCCCGTTCAAGGTTGATGATGAGTGTCGAGCTTCTTTTGAGAGCTTCAAGAAGAGCTTGATCACGGCACCTATCATAACTGCACCTGATTGGAATGAGCCTTTTGAAATGATGTGCGATGCGAGTGACTATACAATTGGAGCAGTTCTTGGGCAAAGGAAGAAAAATATATTTCATGTGGTCTACTATGCTAGTAAGACCCTCAATGGTGCTCAACTGAACTACACAACTACTGAGAAGGAGCTATTGTCCATTGTCTACGGTATTGAGAAGTTTCGATCTTATTTACTTAGGACGAAGGTGACAGTTTTCACTGATTACACTGCTATTCACTATCTCGTCTCGAAGAAGGACTCGAAACCTAGATTGATTCGATGGGTTCTTTTACTTCAGGAGTTTGAACTAGAGATCAAGGATAGAAAAGGCACTGAGAATCAAGTTGCTGATCATCTCTCTCAGTTAGAAGATCAAAGTACAACTTCACTTGATAAGATATTGATAAATGAGTCTTTTCCCGATGAGCAGTTGTTTGGGGTGCAAGAAGAAGAACCGTGGTTCGCAGATATTGTGAACTATCTTGTGAGCAACATAATGCCCCCGAACTTATCTCCTGCTCAAAGGAAGAAGTTTCTTCATGAGGTGAAGTGGTACATGTGGGATGAGCCATTTTTGTTTCGTCAAGGAGTTGACCAAATAATCAGGAGATGTATTCCATACAGAGAAACGAAGGATATCTTGCGAGGCTGTTATTCGACTTTTTATGGAGGCTACTATGGTGGAGAAAAGACAACAGCTCGTATCCTTCAAGCAGGATTCTTCTGGCCTACATTGTTTAAGTATGCGCATCAGTTCATTTTGATGTGTGATCACTGTCAGCGTGTTCGTAATATGTCAAAGAAGAATGAGATGCCTCTTAATGTGCTTCTCGAGGTTGATGTCTTCGATGTTTGGGGAGTTGACTTCATGGGGCCATTTGTCTCATATTGCAATAATCAATATATCTTGTTGGCGATCAATTATATGTCAAAATGGGTCGAAGTTATAGCTTTGCCGACGAATGATGCGAAGGTAGTGCTCAATTTTCTTCACAAGAAGATATTCACAAGATTTGGGACTCCAAGAGTCATAATCAGTGACGGGGGATCGCATTTCTGCAATGGCAAGTTCACTGCTATGATGCAGAGATATAATGTGAATCATCGCATTGCTACAGCCTACCATCCTCAGACTAATGGTCAAGCTGAGGTGTCTAACAGAGAGATCAAGCGAATTCAGGAGTAAGTTATATGTCCATCGAAAAAGGATTGGTCTTTAAAGCTGGATGAAGCTGTTTGGGCTTATCAAACAGCATTCAAGACTCCGCTAGGCATGTCACCATTTCAATTGGTTTATGGTAAATGATGTCATTTTCCTGTGGAGCTAGAGTACAAGGCATATTGGGCTTTGAAGAAATTGAACCTTGATATGGATGAAGCTGGTAAGAAAAGGATGCTTCAATTGAATGAACTTGATGAGTTTCGACTTCAAGCATATGAGAACAACAAAATATATAAGGAGAAACTCAGGAGGTGGCATGATAGGGGTCTAGTGCTCAAGTAATTTGTGCCGGGGCAACAAGTTCTTTTGTTCAACTCTCGTCTCCATCTTTTTCCTGGAAAATTGAAGTCGAGATGGTCAGGGCCGTTTGTTGTCAAAACTATGTTTTCACATAGAGCGGTGGAGATTTTTGAGAATGATCCAGGCCAAGCATTCAAGGTGAATGGACAACATCTGAAGCATTGCTATGGAGATATGGCAAACCGTGAGGTGGTTAGTGCCATTTAATTATCAACCTGATCTCGGAATTCTACGTCAAGCTAGCGACGTAAACCAAGCACTTCTTGGGGGGAAACCCAAGCTTATGTACATTAGTAGAAGATAGAAGGAAGAAAAACCAGAAGAAAATACAAAAAAATTAGAAAAACAGAAAAAATAGGGTATTTTCTATAGAAGCACGGCACGCCCGCGCAGCCTGCCGGGGCGGCCGCACTGAGATTGCAGAAGCACAGTGTGCCCGAGCTGGGAAGCGGGGTGGCCGCGCTGTTTCAACAGAAACACGACGCGCCCGCGCTGAGTCCCTAAAGAAGAAAAAAAATAGAAAGCCCGAAAAATCAAAACAAAAATAACACCCCAGCCGATTTTAACTCCTCCCACTACCCTAATTTCTTCTTCTAATCAATTCTAAACATCCCATTACCCCCACTAACCCCACAATCATATACCACTTCTATTCTTATTATCTATATATACACACAATTATATACATCCATCCCCATCACTTTTATTCTCTCAAACCCTAATTCTCTATACACATCTCTCTTTTCTCACTTTAGCAATCCAATGGCACCCAAGAGAGCTCCCACTCAAGTTAGCAGCAGCACTAACCCCCTTCACCACTAATTCTTTGAGTGTTGGGAGTCAGAGGCCTAGGTTTGCTACTCCGGAGGCAGAAACGGAGTACACGAGACTGTTGACTAAGCAAATAGCGAAGGAGAGGGGTTTTCTACCATTGGGTAAGGATGGTAAGCTTCTTGAGATGATTCTGGAGATGTGTTGGGTTTCTTTTTGTGAGGAACCCACTGCTGAGCCTATGAGTGTAGTTCACGAGTTCAATGTAAACTCGAAGGCCGATAAGAATGGGTATACGGTGGTGCGTGGGTTGATGGTGGATTATAGCCCGGAGGCTATGCCTAGGGTGATCAACCAGCACGAGAGACAGCCTACTCAGGAGGAGTGGGTTATTAAGACTGGGGAGGATTTTGATTTGGACTTGATTGTGGCTACGCTCTGTGTCCCGGACACTCACTAGAAGTTCAAGAGGGGATTAAATGAGTAAGCTACTTACTCTGCCTCATGCATGAACATGTTTGCTCGTGCTTGGAATGCCTTTATTTGTGCAAACATTATGCCATCTTCTCATGTGTATGATGTGACTGTGGATTGTGCAAAGTTGTTATGGGGGATTTTGTAGGGAGATTATATGGATCTCGGTTCCATTAATTATCAGGGTATTTTGAGATTTCTTCGTGGGAGCACTACGGGGTCTATTCCTTATGCCTTGATTGTGACTAAGCTTTGTGTGGCGGTGGATGTTCATTGGCCCGCGCACGAGCAACTGAAGTTACCGAGCGTCCCCATTGATAGTTTTACGATCTTGAGCATGCATGAGTGGTATGGTGGAAAGTCTGACGAGAAGGGCCTAGGTTACACTTATGATCATTTTTTGGGAGGCCAGCCAGCTGATCAGACATATGCTGGTGGTTCGACTCAGGTCCGCAGAGCAGCGTGAAGACATCAGATGGGTAAGGCCGGTTCTTCGCTGCAGCAGCAGCAGTAGTAGGAGGCAGATGATGGTGCTGGTTTGGGTCAACACAGTATAGGTGCTTAACGAGGTGGATGGATGCGATGTATGACATCCATAGTAGGTTTGCACATGATCTTACCCAGACGTTGGGTACAACTTTTAGAGCCACGAGGGTAGACATTCAGTGGCCAGTTTTTGGAGAGGATTCTATTTACTCGCCTCCTGACACTCTACTCGCGGAGGGTGATGATCATTCTGATTCCAAGTAGGTATGCCTTGATTCCTTGCTATTACCTTCACCGAGGACAGTGAAAATTTTAAGTTTGGGGGTGGTAGTTTTGGAATATTTGTGTGTGAGTCCATTTAGATGCATATTCTTGATAGTTTAGTTCATATAGTTTGCATATTTGTCATGTAGTTATTTATTTTTGTTAATTTTGCGTATTTGTTATCATGTAAGTTTGTTATATATAGTTGCATTGGCATATATCATGATCTCTTAAGTTGCTTTTCTGATTAATTTGCGATGTTGATTTTAGTGTAGTGATGTCGTATAGAGGAATGTTACGTCATAATGAATTGATTTGCATGCAAGAAGCAAGAAAATTTCACCAAGTCTTACAAGTTGCTTGAGTTCTAGATCATGATCATGATTTATTTGTTTGTCGAGGTTTAAACATTTGTTTATGTCTAGAATTTATGATATTCTCCTAGTGACAAAATGACATGTATTTTTAAATTTGGAGAAAAACACATTGGATTTCATTGCTAGTTATGGCTAGGCGTCAAATGGCTAGTAGTCGGCTCATTTTTTATGAATAGTCTAGGGTTGAGCGAGATGGAGCGAAACACACTCATTTAGAAATTGTTGAAAAAAAAGAAAAAAATTAGTGAAAAAAAATTAAAGAAAAAAAAGAAAAAAATATGTGTTTATGCATAATTGATCATGCGTGAGCTCTTTAATACTAAAGTTATTAAGTTTTAGGGGACTTTGTGCCTAGTGATCTAAGGCTTTTATAGTCTGGGATCCACTAACCTAACGCTCGCTACATGAGTATTATTGCATAAGTCTTTTGTGGACCTCACTCATTGCACGATCAAATAAGCATGTTTGTGTTTGTCATGTGTTGTCAATAAAAGCATGAATCCTTGCATAACTCTGATTAAAAATGAAGTGTTGTCAGTCATTTTGAGTCTATCCTTTATTCTATTTATAACCATGTGATTATCTTGATGAGTGGTGAGTTATGGTTATTGATCTAGTTTCAAGAGTATATCTGTTAAGCAATTGCACACACACACGTTTCTGGCTTGTGAGTTGATTTGTGAGATTTGATTGAACTTTGTGTGAATAATTACATTCTTTGAGATGTTGCTCATTGGTTGGTTTAGTTATTCTGAGGGGATCATTGCATTCATGTTAGTTGCATTCAAGCATTTTTATTTCTTATTTTTGAGTCTGTTATGCTTGAGGACAAACATTAATTCAAGTTTGGGGGTGTGATAAGTTTGAGTCTGTTATGCTTGAGGACACATTGGATTTCCACTTAGAACGCTTTATAAAGGCTCGAATTGGTGTTTTTTACTCAAGTTGTTTGTGTATTTGTTGTGTATTTGTAGTTTTTTGCATTTCATGGCATAATCGGAAGCAGGAATGGTTTTACATTGTTTTTATGCTAGAAGAGTGTTAGGATGGAGCCTTGATGTTTGCATAAAAGAAACTAGTAGTTGAAGGCAAGAAAATAAGAAATTTTAGTTTTTCCAGAAGCTCAGCGCAGCCGCGCTACACTTGGGAGCGGCCGCGCGAGATCTCAGGGTGGCCGCGCTAAGTCGATTTTGAAGAATCCTGATTCTATTGGAAGATTGATTTTCTGGACTCCTGATTGGATGGGCTGGTATTTAAAGGCTCCAAAAAGACATTTTTCATAATGGAGAGCAAGAAGATAACGGCGAGAAGACCTAGGAGCACAATATAATGAAGGAGAAGAAGAACTAGTTTTTACTTGTGATTCTTTGCTTAAGTTGTAATCTTGGATGCTTGTTTTTTTTGTTGTTTGAACCTAATACTCTTGTTAACGTACTTTGATTATCTATTCAATTTATAAAGACTTAGTTTATTTACCATGCTTTCATCGGAACCCACGGTGATGATGAGTTCAGTTATATACTAATCGTTATCGTGGGGTTCTAACGGATTTACTTATGGATTTCAATAGATAATTTGTTTCAATATCTTAGTGGGTGGTGATTGTATGATATCTTAGTATTGATTGTGCTTACTCATCTTATTGCGAACTTATAAGATAGCGTGTTAATCTCTATTGAAGCGACAGTGAATTTAGAGGTATAGAACTTGCCATGCTAGCATAGGTTTATGTATTTATTATGCATGATTCGTCGGTAATTTTAACCATCTTACTTGACCTATATAATCATGATAGATAACTTGCACATTAAACCTTTATGTTGTCAAATGCTATAGACATATAGGGTTTTAACATAATTGGTGTTTATTCAGCTTCTATCTTTTTGGTGGATGTCTGATAGTATGGTATTCGTACAATGAAAGTTGGCATTAACTAGTTTCGTATTATCTGATTAGTTGTCATCACCATTGCATGCTAATGTTAAGAACAATGACTTTGAATGAGGTAGTAATGAAGTTAGAATCCCATGTTTATCTCATATAGTTAATTCAATCACTTTAATCTCTTAGTTATTTGCATATTAGTTTAATCTTAGTTATAAAAACATCTCAATTTGTTACTTGTCTTCGTATTGAGCGATAATCATACATTGATGCATCGGTGCATAAATTGAACTTAACCTAAACAAGTCTCCGTGGGAACAAACTAGAAAGATTTCTATATTACTTGCGAACGCGTATACTTGCGTGTAATTTTAGCGCAAGTTATCATCCTAACAATGATATCCTAGAGATTCAGACTTTAAGCTAATTGGATATTCAGATGTTGATTTTGCATGATGCAAAATAGACAAGAAAAGTACTTCTGGAAGTTGCCAATTTCTTGGAGGCAGATTGGTTTCTTGGTACAACAAGAAACAAATGTCAATTTCCACTTCAATTGTAGAAGCAGAATACATTTGTGCAGTATGCTGTTGTGCTTAGATTCTTTGGATGAAGAGCCAGCTGCTGGATTATGGGTTAGACTATTCTTCTATTCCTATATATTGTGATAATCAATGTGCTATTGCAATGACAGAAAATCCAGTGCAGAATTCAATAACTAAGCACATCAGTATCATATACCATTTCATAAGGGAACATGTGGAAGCTGGTACAGTGGAATTGGTCTTTGTTCCAACAGATCAGCAAGTAGCAGATATATTCACCAAGCCTCTCTGTGAAGCTACATTCAGAAGATTGGTGAATGAATTGGGAATTATTTCAAGACATTTATCAAACTCTGATAATTATGTCTGCTGATATATTCAAAGCATGGTATCTTAATATCTATCAGTACTTGTTAGATACTGATTCTTATGCTAAATGCTTGATGCCATGATAACATGCAAAATGTGCTAAATGATCTTATATGATAATTTCATGTTAAACTACTAATACCATGATAACATAAAAAATGTGCTAAATGATCTTATGTGATAATTGCATGTTGAACTACTGAGCTTCTAAACTCTGTTATTAGGTCAAATTATTTTGACTAATAGTTTATATCAATAGTTGTTAAATCCTGATACTAGTAATTAAGATATTGATAGTGGTCAAACCATGATTGACTGTTATACTTAATTGATTATTTTGAATTTATTCAAAATAAATTGTTAGCAGTATTTTAATTAATCAGTGAGTGAGTGGAATATCCTTTAATTGATTAGAATGGGTTAGCTACTGATGCAAGTATCCGTTGATACTTGAGTATTTTGATTGGGAATATGAATATGAAGAGAGAGATTACTTTTTATTTGCCTAGATACATGTAATTGTGTATGCTTATTATGTCCAATTATTGCATGGCCAATCAAAGAGTCTCTTGAGTTTCCACATTCTTTTCTATAAATACAACCCTTCACTCTTAAAACTTCTCACTGGCCTGTCACATCAATCACTTCTATTTCAAGATTTCTTGAACTCAACTTCTCATTTTCTCAAATGTTCATGGCTCAATGTTTGTTTTATACTCGTAACATTGCTGGAATTTACTATCCAACTTTCAAGTTCAAGAAGGGTCATGTCTATTATGACCCCTGGGGACGTAGAGCCAAGATTAATGATAAAATCTTCAGTTCTCATGAAGTTCCATCAGTTTACGAGGAGTTGTCGAGTGATCAGCGAGTTGATCTTCAACTGTTTCAGATGGAAATCACTCTTGAGGATGAACGCTTAGCCGAAGAGGCTAAGCAAGAGAAACTTGAGTTACAAGAGAAAATTATCTCTCTCGCAAAGACTATCTCAAAGATTTATCAACGTCGAGCTCTAAAGAAGCAAGAAGAGATGAAGAAGAAAAAGTTAGGATAGATTCTAGGAATAGTCTAGTTCTTGTCAGGACTATTTTCTTATTTCTGCCTTGTACTTTTCTCTTTCATTAATAAATGAAATTATTCTATCTTCTTTTGCATGCTTAAATGTGTATTTGATTGCTTTCTTTTATATGTGCTTGAATGTTCTTGAATGTTAAATGTTGAATCAGTACTGCATTCTAAACATCAAATATTTTTCATAGTGCATGTTACTAAACTAATCTCTATTTAAGTTTCATATGATCACTACAGTACTGATTGAGCACTACAGAAAGTAACTGTTGTCAAATAAGAAAATTTAAGGAAGATTTAATTTTTAACTGCTAAGAGTTATAATCTTTGAGTGTTGCTTACAATTCAAAATCTTTTGAAACTTTCTTTTCTGATCAAGAAAGTTGTCCACACTCAATCTCAAATTTCATATATCTTATAACTTAAATTTCTTCTTACAACTGAAACACTTGAATTCTTTTCTCAAATGTTGCCAAAAATCAAGTGTCATAATTCTTGAATTATGTTTACCACTCAAAAATAACATTTAGTTGGTTACAGACTACTTGATGAGGTAGATCTTGATGATACTAACAGAGACACAAAGGTTTCATCAATTTTTACTGAAGAATCTGTGATAGCTTTCATTAAACACATTCAAGTGTTAGTTCTTTGCAAGAAGAACAAAGGTTTGAGATCATGGTACATGATAGAAACATGATCAAATCCTCTTCAATTCAAATAAAGGTTCTCATTATTGATGATCAACAACTATCATAACCACAGTTGCTACCGTGAGTCTAATTGTGAATTCACAAGGTATAAATACCGGTGTTACTTTATCAATATTTATTTTAAATACTGATTTAGTTCTTTCAGCATTTATAATATGCTTTTCATGATATAAATCATGTTGACATGA
The DNA here is from genome assembly GCF_009905375.1 of Apium graveolens. Classification (NCBI taxonomy): domain Eukaryota; kingdom Viridiplantae; phylum Streptophyta; class Magnoliopsida; order Apiales; family Apiaceae; genus Apium; species Apium graveolens. The sequence goes on along the minus strand of NC_133652.1, from coordinate 278,075,125 downwards.
TTACATCTAGACCTCAATTAAGGACTACCTCTAGTTGTCTGATCACATATCAGCCTTCTTTAGCCACCTCTTATTTTTGTAGGAAAATTTTTCTGAGCCATTTTCTGTTAGATGTGTGAAAAGATTGAGAGAAAAATATAATTTAAGAGAGGCATGATCCTTCCTGAAAAAAGGAGAGGTAGATGAGAGATAGGATTTAGTAATCCTTGTGAGGAAGCTCTGACTATTAAAAGTCATGAGATGTGTGGTGTGAGGAGTAGTGAGACTACTATAAAAGAATATATATTAAGTTTTAATTTGCTATATGCTTATAGATGCTCAGAGTACTAAAGGAACAGATGCTGAACATTAGTCTGTTGAATCTCAGGAGAACTCTAATGTATCAAAGGCTATTGATCTCCCTGCAAGTCTAAGTATTGATACTTTCTTGCAGTCCATACATTATACTATTCCGCCACATGAGATATTCCCTGTTTTTGTTGAAAAATAGTGCATTTTTCCCCATCAATTGAAGAAATCCCTGTTGTTGCTGAAGATGTAGTAGCACAACAGTCCATTAATAAAGATTCATCCATTTCAGAATCACCACAACATTCTACAGTTGCTGAACTCTTGGAAGTTAATCTTGAAGCTCCAATTCATTTATTTACAGTACTTGAAGATGTGGAGATAACTGTTGAATTTGTTGAAGCTTCTGAAGCAACAATCAAAGCTGCTTACTCATCAGAAAATCCGGAAACAAATATCACCAATAGTTGTCAGACAAACTGCAATTGAAGCCAGTTAAGCTAGATTGGAAGCTAAACAAGATCAAATGTCTGATCAACTTAGCGAAGTACAGAATTCAATGGAGCTGATTCTTTCTCTACTACTTGGTGATAATGCCAAAAAGGGGGAGATAATTGATAAATCTAAATGCAAACAACTTTCATTATTAAATACTGATGATGAAAATCTTGATGGAGGTAATAAGGGGGAACAGAAGGAGAGTAAAAGAGGAAGCAAGAGGAATGAAAGAAGAGTTGAAGAATTGATCGTGGCTACTAAAATGCAAAAATCTTCACAAGTCACAACTGTTGCTGATGAAGACCAAGGTCTTCTAGTGAAAGAAGCTGGTGCTGAAGCAAGCCAATAACTTCAAACTCTGAAAGTTAAAGGAATAAAGACAACTCTGTTCTACAAGGATCCAAAGATTCAATTATTTGATTCTGAGGCGAGTAGAAGAATATTTGCAAAGGAAAATCCTGGAGTTAATCTTGAACAGCTAAGGCAAATGGAGGAAGACTTTAAAAATTCTATGACGATAACAAATGCTGATATTTCTCAAGTACTTTATGAAAATGATCCTTCTAACAGAACAACTAGAGGTATAGTTATAAGGGAAATTAGTCAGGCAGAAGATGAAAGATCTCTTAGATCACAAGCTATTGGAACTGCTGACATGAAGCTTAAAGGAAATGAGAAAATAGAAGAAAAGTCAAGGATTTCAAAGTGTAAAGCCAAAGATGGAGTCAGTATCTAAGAAATTCACATCTTAAACTCTGATAGATTTAATCTTTACAGTAGTTAAAGCTCTTGATACTGAAGAAAATTTACTTGGAGCAGAAATCATCCAAGCTGGTTAAAGAAGGAAGATTTCTGGAACACTATGATATTTTAGTTTTAGACATTAGGATTATTAATGTTTATGTTCTATCAATTATTTCCTTTGTAATTTATTAATTCTTAATTTACTGCGATATAAATGTTAGATTAATAAATGTCCTTGGAATATGATATACAATTCTATATCTTTAAGTACGTGACTTAGAAATGAGATTATAAGAATATTATCAATATTCTTAAAGGTCCCTAGTCGAGTATTATTATTAAGGGACAATAATAATACATTAAGACTAGTGTGTTTGTTGACTGATAATCACATATCATTGATCATAGGTATAGTGATAGTAAAGTCAAAAAACACTGGCATATATATATGTACATGGTGCTGGACAGACCCAATGTGAGATTCTACATGTATGTTGTGTCATAAGTAATTCTCACAGTGATAATGATGTAATGGTCCTTAGACCTGAAGTCATTATATTTATATACGAGAACTAATATACATTGATTCCATTAAAAGTTATCCTTGACCGGGTAATGATAAAAACGGACATTGGGTATATTATGAATCATATGAGAAATATGAATGACCTAGATGAGATTTAACCCACCTATTTTAGGAGTGATACTATCGGCCCCTTGTGTGAGCTAGACTATGAAATGCGCGGCCACGCTTAAATATTGATTTGATATGATAGTCTACTCATTGATCAAGGAAACCTAGATTAAACATTGATAAAGACGACACATTACATGCCTCTAGCTAATCTATAATATTTGGTTAAAGGGATTATATTACATTGTACACTATTCACGAAAGGTTTAATCGATCACCGATTCAATTATTATTACTTGGGTAACAATGGTGTATTACTAGATGCCGCTCATTGTTTACGATTTTAAATTAGATTTAAAATTCATAGCCAACGTAATAATTACCTATAGGGTCACACACAAATAATGCTTGAAGGATTTAATTTAAATTAGATTTAAATTATATTAAAGTAATTCTAATTATTTATTATATTAATTAAGTATGACTTAATTAATTAGATAAATATTGATATTCGAATTTACTAATATTAATTATAAAATTCATTTGTTAAATAATTAAGTGTGACTTAATTATTATACAAATAGGAATTTTGAATTAATAATAACTTCTAATTAGTTAAAAGTTATAATTCTTTTTCTACTCTCTATATAATAGCTCTTGTGTGGCTAATTTTGGAAGCAAGACTTTTATTAAAACCCTAGACACCAAGAGATAAGATGGAGAGATCAAGAAGAAATAAATTTGTGCTAGTACACATCCAATCCTTGAGTTCAAGCATTCGTGTGGATACCGATAGAGCGTAGATCGCGAGAGCGGGATGCATGGTGATTGAACAAGATTTGGATCTCTATTATTCAACCAATTTGTAAAGCTTCTTAAGGTAAACAATCCGATCTACGAATTAAATATATATTTTTCGCATAGATCCTGCGGTGGGTTTCAAAAATTTTGATTTTTCACGTTTTTAATTACTGTTTCCATTGCGTTTATGTGCTCAAAACCAATTACTTTGGGCGTATCAAACCGCATTCAAAACACCTATTGGAATAACTCCGTACATATTAGTCTATGGAAAACAATGTCATCCACCGATTGAGTTGGAACACTATTCATCTCGGGAAATCAAAAGTCTCAATTTTTATCTGTCAACAACATGCGAAAAAGACTTCTAGAACTTTACGATGTAGATTAACTTCGTTTTAAGGCTTATAATATTTCCAAGATTTACAAGGAGAAAACAAAAAGATGGCATGACCGAGGGATATTCTGAAGAGAATTCATAAAAGGAGATTTAGTTCTTCTTTTTGATTCAAGGTTGAAACTTTTTCTAGAAATGCTTCCTTCTAGGTGGTCTGGTCCGTTTAAGGTTATCAAAGTTTATCCGTATAGCTCGGTTCTATTATGAGATACACATGGAGGACCACTTAAGGTGTATGGGAAAATAATAAAAAATTACAGAGATGGTGGACCGATTGAAGAGAAAGTGGATATTCCGCTTTTTACGCCCTTTTCGGAATGATTGATAAAGAGGTCGAGCTAAAAACCTTTAAAAAGCGCTTTTAGTAGGCAACCCATGATTTTTGTAAGATTTTTAATATTTTTTATTATTTAAGTTTTTTGTATTTCTTTTAGAATAGATTTTTTTAACTCTCAGAAGAAACCTTGATGATTTGATCTGAAGTTTTTCAGGAAAGAATTCTTAGTTAAAACTTATTAATAGAAAATCAGAATTTTATCATGGCCTTGAAATATTTTTTATGCCCCTGAATTTTCTGGAAATCAGAAATATTTTATTCCCTAGAAATTTTTGTGAGTATCAGAAATTTTTCATGCCCATGAATTATTATTCATGACCATGAATTTTCTGGAAGCTAATTAAATATAGGAGAGGAGCAAATGCCGAGTCTCATGCATGTGACTTTATTTTTTTGGAGGACACTTCGTGCTTATGCACCAGGGTAGTATTCCAACTTTTCTTTGTATATCTTTTTTATATTATTGTTATATTTTTTTAGGATTGTTTTAAATATATCATATTATATGTTTTTATTTATTGTGGACAATGAACCATTTAAGTGGGGGATATGTTCTTAATATTAAAAAAATAAAAACAACAAAAAACACTTTTGTATATAATTGCTTTGTCTCAAAAGAATGTTAGCATGGATAACTACACATTGTGTAAATTAATTTCGCATGATTAATTCTGAGTTTTATATCTATGAAAAATCATTTGATACATGATAATTTCTTGTGTGTGCTTGCGAAAATTTTAAAACTTGAGATGCTTCTTATTTAATTTTAGTGAGTCGAGCATGCTTTTACCTTGTGAGGATTTAAGCCTAATTTATGATTTGTACACTATATATCAATCCATTATTTTTTGTATGATGTTCTTCATTAGACATGTTGCTATAGAACTTATTTTAAACTGTTTTGAGACTACATGCCATGTATATGCATATATCCGTTTCTTTTGTATATCACTAGTCTAAAATTCTTGAGCTGTCTTGATTTACGTATAAAGAATATTTATTTAACTTCAGGGTTCGTGAATATTTTGTGTGGGGATTTCTTTATTTAAAGAGTTATAAGCTGGTGCGAATTAATATGATGCAGCTACTTGATCTTAGAAAAAAAGAAAAAAAAATAAAGTATCAAGTCCTCCTTTGAGATCAATGGGTGCAAGTGCAATGTCATATGAAAAGAACGATCCATGTACATGTGACGGTGTTAGCGCAATCTTGGTGATTTTTCACTACCTTTAATTACCGGATAATGACTTGACCTTGAAAAAAAAAGATCAAGTAGAATTTGTGTCCGTTGATTGTTACAATATGAAACACGGGGAAAGTACATGGTTATATGTGCTTTAGTGCTTTAAACTTGTTAAAGCTTGATCAACTTCTACATTATCTATTTGTCATGTTTGGTGCTTAAATTGAAAGTGAACACTATGCTCTATGGTTTATCAATTTTAGCCATTTGTTAGCCTATTTCTTTGATCCTTAGCCTTTACCTAAACCTCGTTCCAACCTTTGACAAAAGATATTTTGATTCATGTATTCATATATATGAAGTATTAGAGATTTGGTGGACAACCAAGCATATGCTACCACATGCAAATTAATTGAACGTGAGTGAAATACTTACACCTATACACTTGTGTTTTGAGAGTCATGTGGGATTTCTATCCATAGCGGGCTTACCTACGGAATTCAGCTTTGATGTCCATTTTAAGATATTTTTTTCTACCAAGACATTGTGTGCATACTTGGATTATTATGTGTTAATGATGCCTAAAGTGAGAGTACTTGTACTTTCAGACAGTTTCAGGATGTTATGTGAATGAGATTAACAATGTTTGGAGTACTATAGTATATTGCATGCCTGAGAGACTTGGTAATTAAAAATATTTAATTTTGTGGGTATATCTTCTATAAACCTTCACAAGACAAAACTCGTCCTACTGGGCCTGACTAGGGGTTTAACGGCTTGTTGGATGTGCTCAATGTAATCGTGTCATATATAAAAGTGGAGTTAGTTAATATTAGTTTATATTTATTCATTTTTCTGAGCACGTGCAAAGTGATAAGTGTGGGGATATTTAATAGAGTATATATTTATATATATTTTACCTTGATTTGAATTTTGATTGATTCTTTTTTAGTGTTTTATTCTAGGAGGCAAGGAAATCTTAAACTTGGATGGATTGGAGAAAAAGAGCTTAATTTAGAGATTTATTATATGGAAATTTGGATTTGTTAGACTGCACGCACATACTTTACTGTTTCGGCCATATCTTGAGTTCTGGAAGTCATAAGTGGATGATTTAGCAACCCACGCGAAGATAACAGAATTATATTCCATTTTAAAGTGGTCATTGTATTAATTAACAAATAGAGTGACCCATAATTACTGCAGAAAACTCAACTACAAGATTTCCTTAGAAAAACAGAATCGGTTTGGGAAACAACTTGTATACCTTAATTATAAACAAATAGGGATATATATACAGAAAAAGATAAACATATAAAGGGGGATGAAGAAGATTACTTTATTTAATATATGTTTTGTTAATATGGTTATGAGTGAGTAGATATTTAATCTAGGGTTAAGTTGAATTCTAGTTATGATTGATGTATGATTTTTCCAATCCCCCAATTTACTTATATTACATGCTCTTGATTATTGAGTTGTGCTTAATTCACAATTACATATCAGACATGATTATGTGTATTGTATGAACCCAATATCTATTTATCAACAAACGCTGAACTTAGGTGGTTGTGATTTATCAAATAAGGATATGAACTTCTCCATGAAAATAGGTAGAACGGATTGTTAGAAAGTTAAGATGCTATTTTTAATGTCTCTAAATTATATGATACTATGAAAATATGCTTGATTGTATTTTAGAGAAGCCATTAATACTCGAGAGAGGTATTGGTATTTTATATGACACCTCTTTCCTCTTGAGTAGTACATGATTGATTTGGGGCGACAAATCATAATTACATTGATTCACGCTAGTAGGGATACTTAACTCTGGATGCTTTTAGTTATCTGATTAATAAAACTTGATTGGTTTAGTATATTTTAGTTAAACAGTCTCTCAATATTTATTGTGTAACTTTCTTGGTTAAATTGAGTCATAAATTACTAGTGATTAATACCTTTATCTCTGTGGGATCGACTCTGACTTACCTACTACATAGTTAGAAGATTTGTTAGATATTATTTTTTGATAGGCACGCAACAACCTTATCATATATTTGACTGATTTATCAAATATAATATTGGAAAATAAATATATATTAATTATTTGGGGTTTACATTGTATGCACTATATATATTTACTATATATTTATTGTGACAATTTAAAGGGAAGTTTCAATTGAGATGGAAGATTGATGAATTTGCCTATACAATGGTTTAATTTATTTGAAAAAGAACTCAATTTGCATGTTCTCAACATTAGTGAAATTCAAAAAAAAAATAATTTTTTGTGTGCTGATTGAATTTAACATATAGTTTATATTTAGTTTGCAGGTCTAATTCCCACAATATGACTAAACTCGTGATATATAATTAAAGATAAAGATGCAACTCCAAAGATAAGGAGTCCAAGTAAGGAGATGGTAAGATGTGGACATCCTAGCCCCCAATGGCCTCAATTCCTGAATTCTCAAACTATTAATGAAGGGATAAGAGCTCATGGAGAACATATCAAACAACATAATCAAGATTTAGAGAGATACAAAGAAATACAACAACTAAGAGCTCGCGAATTGATGTCCAGGGGTTGGTCCCCTACCTGTTTATTCGAACGCTCTATTACAGTGGAGATGGGTGGTTGGTTGTAATTTTCTTGATTTTATTGAATCAAGATACTTTCGACCTTTTAATGCTCGCTATTACGTGACTTGTCTAGGTACATATTTGGCATCATTCAGATTAACGTCAAAGTTATGTTGTTTGAAGACGAAGGAAGGATTCTAAGGGAAAAATACCAAGGCCATGTTTTTTTTCATGATATTAAGTATATGATATGACTATATTCCTTTGAATTTTATATAAACTTATTCCTCCTTAATCCAAGGATTAAAACGCTTTGAATTATCATATCATATGTTTATTTTTTGCAGGAGAGGATATTATTAAAATTCCCTCTAATACTTGGCTAGAGAAGATATCATTTAATCTCCTCTAAAAATAAGTCATTTTCTAAAGAATTTCAATCGCCTCATAATAATCTCATGTAAAACCAACGTTACGGTAGTAAGTGATATGATTATAATCCCCTCTAATACTTGGCTGACTATAATCCCCTCTGATACTTGGCTGTAGAAGATATTATTTAACCCCTTAAAAAATAAGTTATTTTTTTTTAAAACGAATTATAATCCCCTCAAACAAACTTTAATGTAGTAGGGGATATCATTATGATCCGTTCTAACACTTAGGTGAAGGAGATAGTATTTAACCCATTATAACAATAAGTCATTTTTCAAGAATTATAATCCCCTCATTATAATCTCATGTAAAACAAACAACAGATTGAATAATTTATTCGATTATAGTCCAATCCCATTGAATATCACTTGAATAAAAAATATGATAAAATATTTAAAGATTATATTCCAATTCTCAACTTAATCCTCACAAAGAAGCATAAGATATGATTATTTAATTCACAGTATTAGTTATCCCCGATTATTATCTCAGATTGTAACCCCCCGAAACAACATGGCCTAAATGTTAATGTATTTTAATCATAAAGGTAGTTATGGCTTTTGTTGTCATAAGTACATAGGCCAAGTGAAAGTATGAATTAATTGTTTGAAATAATGTGAATTTAAGATAAATTTCATAGGACTTTATGCAATTGAACCTTATTAGAAACCGTAAGGATGCATCAATAGTGAATGAATGATTAAGGCCCAATATGTTTTTTAATATAATCATAGGTGGCAATTTGGGGACTAATATTATATAGAAACAACATATAGAAATAAATAATTTTCAAATAAAAAATATGAATTTAATAATTTGCATCATATAAATTTTTAATAATATTAATCAGAGAATAAATATAGTACAATCTCGATAAATGAATGTAATCCTATGGAAAGAGCAATTATTTTGGTCCCGACTTGGAAAAATGGGCATAATCAACAATCTATCTAAACTAATAACAAATAATTATTAGATATGGAAATATTGGTGATGAAGTATTCAGTTTATTTAAGATAAACATATTGCCAACCATTATTTACTTATTATATTTTAATGCTTATTTACTATAATAACAACGATAGTGTGCATGTGTATTGATAAGATTCAGTGTTGTTAGTGTTTAATTTCCCAAGCTAATATTTAAGATGTGCCAATTTGATTTCCTGGGTATAATGCCGAAATCGAAGTAAGTTATTTTTGTTACTCTTTTTTTTTTGTTTTAATTGGTTCATTTTATTCGATCATGTTGTTATATTAAAAATATTTTATTGATTTAGATCATTGAGATTATGATATTCAAAATAGAAAAGGTTTTTGGAAACTCCGAGTGTTATTAATGTATCGATTTAAAAAACCGCTCACTAGATAGCGTGACCCATAGAACTAGTTTACACAAACACATAGATACTTTGTCTTAATGTGGATCGAAGAGAATAAGGAAGATTTGCTATATGAACCTTTTTTATTTTTTTTTGGACTTTTGTTATTGAACTAGTGTGCAATCTGCGTCTCAATATCTTTACTTTTATTTCTACTTTGACTTTTTGATATATTGGGTTTGGAAACTTCATCATTATGGCTAAGAAATTAAATTATGTTAATTTTTGTTTATTATTTTGATTTAAAATTAATATCCTCAAAGATTGAGATGTTACAAATTAATCAAACATGTTTTGTTAAATATAAAAGTATTAATTTTTTGTTAGTATGTCAATGGTCACAATATTAAAACTATAGATGTGTTTTTGTACACTTTATTTTTTTTCAATTTTACTTCGAAAATCATTAAGCAGGAAGATATGATGTAAGATATTAGGTTTATGGTTGAAAATTGCAATTTATTCCTAAATTAATTCATATTCATATATCGATAAATAAATCATTTTCAATAATTGATAAATAAATAATCTCTTCAGATTAATAAATATTTTTGGAATTAATCGTGTTCAATTATCTATATTCTAAATATAAAGTGATTCTAAATACAAAGTCTAATGGAGAGTGCCAGCTGTAAAAGCTCCTTTCACTACTCTTTCCTCTCATTCCAGCAAGAAAGGCATGAAAGGCTGCATATGTGATTTCTCTCCAGTCATAATTTCCCAGTGTAGCTCTATCTCTAGAATCTGCACCAGCTCACAACGTTTCACTGAGCTACTGTTGCCAAAGAAACCGCTACTAGTGACATCGGCCAAAATTTCCTTCCATTGTTTCTACTCACGCATACTTCTCAAAAATATAACTTTGCTGCTTGTTTTGGAGCATTTTCTTTATTGTTTACTGTCAAATCATAAGAAAATATAAGAAGTATCATGAAAATTTAGAAAAATTATTTACAACCAAATTGAAGATAGAAAATATTTATAAAAACAATGAGTGAATGGACCATATGGCACTAAAATATAAACAATAATTTTCTTGAGTAATATTTGTTGTGGTTATACAATTCTATGTTATTAAATAGATATTTAAAAAAATATATTTCTAACTGCTAAATTTCTTTAACAAAATAACAAAACTTGATGCATACACATAAAGTTCTTTTTTCAACAAAGTAACATGACTTAATTCTTACATTGAAATGGAGTGGATGTTAACAAGATTATACACATAAAATTACCCACTCCACCCTTATAAATCCGGGTCTTAAATATTGAAAATATTTATGAAGAGTTTTCTAATAAACATATATGCAAAGATATTTGCATAATCGGAGAAAAAGAGGCATTGAATTTGATATGAGTTTGTGGTTAGGGTTTCACAAAAAGGGGAAGAGAGGCGTGATGTAGAGAGGAGGCCGAATGTTGGTGTAGCTCAATGTTGGTCTTATATAGAGTCCTACTAAATATTGGAACAGCCAAGATAAAATCCTAACACAAATCAGCGACCCTCATGGAGTATGATATGTATTATACTGTACTATTCTATGAAACCATTCAGATGAAATTGCCCATACAGATTAACAACTTTAATTCTTTCATGTACACTTTTCGTTATAGGATAAATATTTGTTTGTAAATTAAAAATAATCTTCCTATTACATTAACAACACAGCATAATTTCAATTTAAAAATATAAAAATTTGGTAAATACTATAGCATTTTTTACAAAGTAAATTTCATATCTAAATGGTGGAAAATGTACTATATTTTTTTTATTTTGATCAAATAATAGAAAATTTCTTAGATTTTCTAGGCAATAAAAGTAATATTTTACACCATACTTAAAATAATACTTGAGTGCACAACATAAAAAATAAGAAAAATGTTGTAATTTTTTTAATTAAAATAATTTTATTTATTTTATTTAACTTAAAGCAGATACATTCTCTGTTTCTTACTTTTGATTACACAATAATTTTTCGGTTTACTTCTATAAGGAATAAATATTGAATTTGATATTAATTTTTTATGTGCTGCTAAAACATCAAAATTTATGTTTGTGCTTGTTCTACATATATGATAAGAAAAATAACATTTTTTTTAGAATGATAAATACCCACTGTTTTAATTATTGATTTAATGTTAAGATGTTAATATTTTAACAATATAAAAAATAAATCTAAAAGAAAATAAAAAAATTTGGAACCATTTTACAATATATCATAATGCTAAAACATATCTTCATCATGACACTAAAATTTACACGATTATTTGCTTGTGTAATTCTTGTTTTTGTACAATTCTTTGTTATTAAATAAAATTAAATTAACAAACATTACTCTCATATATTATAAATATAAAAATAAATAACTCATACATCATTTATTATATTAGAATATTAAATTTTTAATCTGCGACTCCCGCAAATCGTCCTCTGAGTCATCACAATACCATGTGCTGAAACCTGCATTATTACAATACATAATAACATAAAATATCTTGGTAGTGGAACACCACTCCGTAGTCTTAGGATCAAGTCTAACTATCACTAATTACATATTCATAAAAATCTTAATACAAACTCATAATTTTGCAAGTCTGAAATTATTAAAACACTAGATAAGCTCGAAATTGGCTTAACATCTTTTGTCGACGGTTTAGCTAACGATTATCTTGTCAGACTCTTGCCGTAACCTCCGTTACTCGTCATAATATTCCATTTCATCCTCTACTCTATATGATTTTATGAAATAGCAAGAGTGAGCATCTACATGCTTAGCAAGATATGCAATAATAATAAACCAATAAACAATAAAAATTGTATATCACAAAATAAGGATCAAAGTTCCAAAATATGATAAAAAATATTCTGAAATATAATAATTTCATGACAAAATTTCAAAGTCGAGTTGCTTTTCGAATAAAGAAAACTCATCACAGGAACATGATAAAAATAATTACAAGATATAAATCTGGTCGTTTCCATCCTAGGTACCTTTGTGATGCGATAAACTACCACAAAAGAGTATCATTCTCCGCCTGAATACTAGGCTCGCCTCGCCTGATCACGCCACATCGGAAAATCACCAAACATTTTGATGCAAGCATATATAACGGGTCCCACATGAACCCTTGGCTTCACTTGAGCCTAATAATATAATATATAATATCTGCACCTCGGATAAACAATTTCAAATCATGGGCAACTCCCATGTTGACTAGTCTCGAGTAAGATTTGCATCGTTGAATGAACATTTTCGAATTTTGATTAATAAAATTCAAACATCCAAATCAACGAATAGTGAAAGATAGTAATAGGTCGAACGATAAATCAATCATAATTTGAAGAATACATTTTTTCACAAACAAGGTAATGAACTACAATTGAAAATAGCGATCTTTTCTAAATATTGAGAATAATCGATATTATGTAAGGGTTAGGTTGCTTGAACGATAAAAAACCCTTTCTTGCTAAATTATAATAAAATTAAATATTCAAAGATGGATTGGACGTTAAATAATAATAAGATTTCAGAAATTGACCTACGCGTAATTAGGTCAATGATATCAAATGGTACATAAGGTTGAATATAAGAAAAATGGATCCAACTAATGATAATAAAATTTGGTGGTTTCGAACTAATGAACTCACCTAAAATTCAAGTCATCATTATTCGAAGAGATAAATTAAATAAATTAATATTCTATGTTGAAAGAGGATAGAACGTCCGCATTTATCAGAGATTTACAAAGAAAAAATATTCTGAAGATAAATAAATATAAAATGAAATGATCAAATATATTCCACAATAAACAATTCAGCATTTTAAAATTTAATAATATACTTTATTCAGAGTAAACTTGCCTTTTTTAAGAAGTACATGTTATTCATTATTTACTTTCATTAGCCTGGCAATCTCTATTTTCGACTTAAATTTATAATTAATAAATCAACAATAAATGCTAAGTATAATTGAAAATAAAATAATTTTAATGTTAATAACGGGCCAACTATTTATTCATATATATTCATACTTATTTACCCTTTGCTTTTTATAATAATAATGTATTTTATCAAATGTTCCCCCGAGTTAATAAATCAGATTTTAAAATTATTCAACAACCTCTATAATCTAATTTAAATATATTATTTAAAATCGTAATTATTCTCATTGTTAAATTATCTACTTTAATAATGCTAATAATAATAGTTTATCTAAATCCGCCCTTTTATTATAGTCACCAAAATATTTAAATTATCAACTCATAAATTCTTATTTTAAATCCTTTACTCACTTTCATAATTTATCAACTTTATTGGATACTGTTGGAGATGGAAGAAGATACATATATTCCTGTCATACTTGGGAGACCTTTGTTAGCTACTGCTGGAGAAAAAATTGACATGAAAAATGAAAGAACTTATTTTCAAGTGAAAAAAGAGAAAATTGAATTCAGGCTCCAAAACATAATGGGACACCCTTGTATGGATGAGACAATCAATAAGGTGGATGCTCTAGAAGAAGTGATTTACATCAAAGCTAACAGTTTATTATGTGAAGATCTAATTCAAGTTGTTCTTGACATTGACATGGATGAAGAAAGTCAGAAGTGTACGGGCTACGAGAAACTTTTGGATGTAGCGCCTCTAGCTGTGCTTGATCATTCTATTGTGCTGAGTCATGAGGAAGTGAAGGAGTGTTCCACACCTTCTCAGGTAGAACTAAAACCATATCCTGCATATTTAAAATATGTGTTCATGGGCCTTAGTATATCGTATCCTATTATTTTCAATGCTGAGCTTAATGACATTCAAATTGAATTGTTGCCCACTGTTTTAAAAAATATATAAAAATGTCATTGGGTACACTCTTGATGATATTAAGGGCTTTAATCCATCATTTTGCATGCATAAGATAATTCTTGAAGATGAGCAACCCTCCTCTATTGAACCTCAACGAAGACTTAATCGTAATATGATGGAGGTAGTCAAAAAGGAAGTTTTAAAACTTCTTCTCACGGGTATAATCTACCCTATCTCTAATAGTAAGTGGGTTAGCCCTGTGCATGTAGTTCCAAAGAAATGAGGAATGATTGTGTCAATAATGATAAGGGTGAGTTGATTTCTACTAGAACTGTGACAGATTGGGGAATATGCATTAATTATCTAAAATAAAATAAAACCACTAGAAAAGACCATTTTGTCTCCCTTTTATTGATCAAATGCTTAAAAGGTTGGCAAAAAATTCTCTTTTCTGTTATTTGGATGAATATTCATGTTTCTTACAAATTCCCATCCATTCAAATGACCAGGAAAAAATGACACTTATGTGTCCATATGGTACGTTTATATATTGTAGAATGCTATTTGGATTATGTTGTGGCCTACCAACCTTCTAAGGATGTATGATGACAATTTTCTCTGATTTTATTGAAGATATATTGGAATTTTTTATTGATGACTTCTCTATATGTGGAATTTTATTTGACGCATGCTTACATTACATGGAAAAAGTGTTGCATAGATGTAAAGAAGTTAATCTAAAGTGTCACTTTATGTTACAAGAGGGAGTTGTCTTGCATCATGTTATCTCGAAAAGAGGCATCGAAGTCGATAGAGCTTGGGTGGAGGTTGTTGAGCACTTACCACCCTCAACTTCGATGAAGGGAGTAAGAAGGTTTCTTGGTCATGCGGGATTTAACCTTCGCTTTACAAAAGATATTTCAAAAATCGCTCGACCATTTACTGAACTCTGAGGAAAAGATGTCCTTTTTATTTTTAAAGATGCTTGCATTGAGGCTTTTGACAGGTTAAAGAAGGTTATTATCTCCGCTCCAATCAGGCAACCACCGGATTGGAACTTGCCCTTTGAGATCATGTGTGATGCTAGTGATCTAGCTATTGGTGTAGTCTTGGGTCAAATAAAGAATGGCAAGATTCATGCCATATATTATACAAGTAAGACCTTAGATGGAGCTCAGATCAAGTGTGCAATAACTGAGAAGGAATTGATAACAGTGGTGTACACCATGGAAAAGGTTCAATTATATCTTGTTGGTTGGAAGGTTATTCACACAGACCATGCAACATTGAAATATTTTTTTAGCAATAAAGATGCTAAAAATCGTTTTATTTGTTAGATACTACTTCTTCAAGAGTATGATTTTGGAGATTAAAAAAATAAAGGAGACGAGAACGTGTTTTGCTGATCATCGTTCACGCCTTGTTCTTGATGCTGATGGTAGTAAAAATCTTTCATTTAATAACTCATTCCCTGATGATCACCTATTTTCTCTGGCAAGTATTGAGGTTCCTTGGTTTATTGATATAGCTAACTATCTAGTAATAGTACCATTCCTTATTGTTATTCATCAAAACAAAGGAAGAAATTTCTTTATGATGTGAAAAAGCACTTTTGGGATGATCCTTTTCTTTATAAATCTTGTACAGATAGTCATTTGAGGATGTGTTCGAGAAATTATGATTGCCTATATAATCTCACATTGTCACGATTTATCACGTGGTGGTCATGCAAGTACTACAAAAACTGCAGCTAAAATTCTTCATTGTGGTTTTTATTGGCCAACTCTCTTTAGAGATGTCCACCAATACGTTCAATCTTGTGATCGTTGTCAAAGAATTTCTCACAAGAAATGAGATGCCTCGTAATAGTATACATGAAGTTGAGCTTTTTGATATTTGGGGAGTAGATTTTATGGGACCATTCCCTCAATCTTTTCAGAACAAATACATCTAGGTCCTATTGACTATGTTTCAAAGTAGGTTGAAACAATTACAACCCCCACTAATGATGCTCGTGTTGTAAGCAAGTTCTTTAAGAAGACATTTTTTCCTAAATTTGGAGTGCCTAGATTTTTAATTAGTGATGAAAAAACGCTTCTTGGAGAATCGATCTGAATTTATGTTGAAGAAATATGGAGTTCATCATAAGGTAGGACTTATTGTGACAACCCGGGTCAAATCTTGTAACAGCCGGCACTTCCATACTATTAAATCTAAATAAAAACTAATACAAAATACAATATATTTATCCAAACTCTCACTACAATGGTGACTATTACAAAAGCGCAGCTAAAAGCGAAACTCCCAAAGTCAATCTACTCCAATTATAAATACTTCAACTCCAAAGCTTTCCAACTCGAATCTTAGACGAAGCCTAAAATCGTAAGTAATCAGCTATACATCTCAACAACAAAACAATCGATCCAACTAGTAGGCATAACAACAGTACAGATATTACAAATAACGATAATCTATACGATACGATATAAAGAACAAACACTTTTGATACGTATTTTTATTCATATTTGATATAAAAAATACAAATATCACAGAGAAGAAAATAATTCAAATCCCATAATCCATGCCACAATCACTACAAACCGGTGATAACGGTCCTGAATTTTCAGAAAGCTGTCACTACAATCCGGTGACTACAGTCTTAAGTTCTTATTCGATATTTTCACAATCCATGGCACAAATCGGAGATTCAAAATTATCGACATGACACCATAGAGATACAACAATACATATAATTGTAACACAAAATACTTTCAAAAATATCATCACTTAGCCCAAGTTTTGATAATGAAATATACACGCATAACACACAACTTGAAAACACTAGTAAGATCGATAAAAAACTTACCTAAAAATCTGACCAGATATGAAATTAGCCTTTTTGACCCTCTAAACGACTTTATCTTGGACAACATGAAACACTAAAGTTGTAGAGAACCGAAAGACCTTTCCAAAAGTTCTAGATTCAAAGAATTACGACCTATGACGAATTTTCTACGAAATGTAAAAATCAGCAAGATGAATGAGATGTACTTATAATGTGACAAAACCCTATTTCTTAATCTACAAGTTATACATTCTAGAATCTGATTCAAATTTTAGGGCCATTAGTCTAATTCATATTTTAAATCTTAATCCTTATCCAAATTTAATTTTTTAATTTTATTATTCTATTATTAATCTTATTCTAAAAGTTGTGGGATATTACATACTACCCTCTTTAAAAAGAACTCGGTCACCAAATTCATAACAATCCTCTACGTCTACTCCCTCTAATATCCTATAGGTCAAACGTAACTGTGGTCCATAAGATTGAATCGGGAATGTACTAGTCCCATAACTAATACACTCTGAAGAACAACCTGCTCTTGATACCAACAATAACAACCCACACTTCCGTACTACTAAAACTAAATAAAAAAATAATACACAATACAATCTATTTATCCAAACTCCTATTACAATGGTGACTATTACAAAGGCAAAGCTAAAAGCGGAACTACAAAATTCAATCTACTCTAATTCTAAATACTTGAACTCCAATGTTATCCAACTCGAATCTTAGACGAAGCCTGAAATTGTAAGTAACGGGCTATACAACCCAAAAGGAAAATAATCGATCCAACTAGTAGGCCAAACAAAACGTACACTTATAATAAATAACGATAAGCTATACGATACGATATACAGAATAAATACTTTCGATATGTATTCTAATTATTATTCGATACACACAATACACATATCATAGATAATACTATAATTAAAATCCCATAATCTATGCAGCGATCACTACCACCTAATGATAACGGTCCTAAATTTTCAGAAAACTGTCACTACAATCCGGTGAATACGGTCCTATGTTCTTATTCGATTTTTTCACAATCCATGGCACATATAAGAGATTCAAAATTATCGTCATGACACCATAGAGATACAACAATACAACAATACGTATACTTGTAACATATAATACTTTCAAAAATATCATCATTTAGGCCAACTTTTGATAATGAAATATATACGCATAACACACAACTTGAAACCACTAGTAAGATCGATCGAAAACTTACCTCAAAATATGACCAGATCTGAAATTAGGCTTTTTGACCCTCTAAACGACGTTTTCTTGGAAAATACGAAACACAAAAGTTGTAGAGAACGGAAAGAACTTTCCAAAAATTCTAGATTCAAAGAATTTTGACTTATGACGAATTTTCTACGAAATGTAAAAATGAGGAAGAAGAATGAGACGTACTTATAATGTGACAAAACCCTATTCCTTAATCTACAAATTATCCATATTAGAATCTGATTTAAATTTTAGGCCCATTAGTCTAATTAAAATTTTAAATCCTAATCCTTATCCAAATTTAATTTTTTAATTCTCTTATTCTATTATTAATCTTATTCTAAAAGTTGTGGGATATTACATACTAGCCTCCTAAAAAAGAAGTAGGTCACAAAATTTACAACAATCCTCTATGTCTCCTCCCTATAATATCCAATAGGTCAAACATAACTATTGTCCACAAGATTGAATCCGGAATGTACTAGTCCCATACCTAATACACTCTGAAGAACAACCAGCTCTTCATACCAACAATAGCAGCCCACACTTTCGGACTATTAAACCTAAATAAAAACTAATACAAAATATAATCTATTTATCCAAACTTTTACTACAATTGTGACTATTACAAAAGCGCAGCTAAAAGCGGAACTGCAAAATTCAACCTACTCTAATTCTAAATACTTGAACTCCAATGTTATCCAACTCGAATCTTAGACGAAGCCTGAAATTGTAAGTAACGGGCTATACAGCCCAACAGGAAAAAAATCGATCCAACTAGTAGGCCAAAGAAAACGTACACTTATAATAAATAACGATAAGCTATATGATACGATATACAGAATAAACACTTTCGATATGTATTCTAATTATTATTTGATATACACAATACACATATCATAGATAATACTATAATTAAAATCCCATAATCTATATCGCGATCACTACCACCTAATGATAACGGTCCTAAATTTTCAGAAAACTGCCACTACAATCCGGTGAATACGGTCGTATGTTCTTATTCGATATTTTCACAATCCATGGCACAAATCAGAGATTCAAAATTATCATCATGACACTATAGAGATACAACAATACAACAATACGTATACTTGTAACATATAATACTTTCAAAAATATCATCATTTAGCCCAAGTTTTGATAATGAAATATACACGCATAACACACAACTTGAAACCACTAGTAAGATCGATCGAAAACTTACCTCAAAATATGACCAGATCTGAAATTAGGCTTTTTGACCCTCTAAACGACGTTTTCTTGGAAAATACGAAACACAAAAGTTGTAGAGAACGGAAAGAACTTTCCAAAAATTCTAGATTCAAAGAATTTTGACTTATGATGAATTTTCTACGAAATGTAAAAATGAGGAAGATGAATGAGACGTACTTATAATGTGACAAAACCCTATTCCTTAATCTACAAATTATCCATATTAGAATCTGATTTAAATTTTAGGCTCATTAGTCTAATTAAAATTTTAAATCCTAATCCTTATTTAAATTTATATTTTTAATTCTCTTATTCTATTATTAATCTTATTCTAAAAGTTGTGGGATATTACATACTAGCCTCCTTAAAAAGAACTAGGTCACAAAATTCACAACAATCCTCTATGTCTGCTCCCTATAATATCCAATAGGTCAAACATAACTATTGTCCACAAGATTGAATCCGGAATGTACTAGTCCCATACCTAATACACTCTGAAGAACAACCAGCTCTTCATACCAACAATAGCAGCCCACACTTTCGGACTATTAAACCTAAATAAAAACTAATACAAAATATAATCTATTTATCCAAACTTTTACTACAATTGTGACTATTACAAAAGCGCAGCTAAAAGCGGAACTGCAAAATTCAACCTACTCTAATTCTAAATACTTGAACTCCAATGTTATCCAACTCGAATCTTAGATGAAGCCTGAAATTGTAAGTAACGGGCTATACAGCCCAACAGGAAAAAAATCGATCCAACTAGTAGGCCAAAGAAAACGTACACTTATAATAAATAACGATAAGCTATATGATACGATATACAGAATAAACACTTTCGATATGTATTCTAATTATTATTTGATATACACAATACACATATCATAGATAATACTATAATTAAAATCCCATAATCTATTTCGCGATCACTACCACCTAATGATAACGGTCCTAAATTTTCAGAAAACTGTCACTACAATCCGGTGAATACGGTCGTATGTTCTTATTCGATATTTTCACAATCCATGGCACAAATCAGAGATTCAAAATTATCATCATGACACTATAGAGATACAACAATACAACAATACGTATACTTGTAACATATAATACTTTCAAAAATATCATCATTTAGCCCAAGTTTTGATAATGAAATATACACGCATAACACACAACTTGAAACCACTAGTAAGATCGATCGAAAACTTACCTCAAAATATGACCAGATCTGAAATTAGGCTTTTTGACCCTCTAAACGACGTTTTCTTGGAAAATACGAAACACAAAAGTTGTAGAGAACGGAAAGAACTTTCCAAAAATTCTAGATTCAAAGAATTTTGACTTATGATGAATTTTCTACGAAATGTAAAAATGAGGAAGATGAATGAGACGTACTTATAATGTGACAAAACCCTATTCCTTAATCTACAAATTATCCATATTAGAATCTGATTTAAATTTTAGGCTCATTAGTCTAATTAAAATTTTAAATCCTAATCCTTATTTAAATTTATATTTTTAATTCTCTTATTCTATTATTAATCTTATTCTAAAAGTTGTGGGATATTACATACTAGCCTCCTTAAAAAGAACTAGGTCACAAAATTCACAACAATCCTCTATGTCTGCTCCCTATAATATCCAATAGGTCAAATATAACTATGGTCCACAAGATTGAATCAGGAATGTACTAGTCCCATACCTAATACACTCTGAAGAATAACCAGCTCTTCATACCAACAATAGCAGCCCACACTTTCGGACTATTAAACCTAAATAAAAACTAATACAAAATATAATCTATTTATCCAAACTTCTACTACAATTGTGACTATTACAAAAGCGCAGCTACAAGCGGAACTGCAAAATTCAATCTACTCTAATTCTAAATACTTGAACTCCAATGTTATCCAACTCGAATCTTAGACGAAGCCTGAAATTGTAAGTAACGGGCTATACAGCCCAACAGGAAAAAAATTGATCCAACTAGTAGGCCAAATAAAACGTACACTTATAATAAATAATGATAAGCTATATGATACGATATACAGAATAAACACTTTCGATATGTATTCTAATTATTATTTGATACACACAATACACATATCATAGATAATACTATAATTAAAATCCCATAATCTATGTCGCGATCACTACCACCTAATGATAACGGTCCTAAATTTTCAGAAAACTGTCACTACAATCCGGTGAATACGGTCCCATGTTCTTATTCGATTTTTTCACAATCCATGGCACAAATTAGAGATTCAAAATTATCATCATGACACCATAGAGATATAATAATACAATAATACGTATACTTGTAACATATAATACTTTCAAAAATATCATCATTTAGCCCAAGTTTTGATAATGAAATATAAACGCATAACACACAACTTGAAACCACTAGTAAGATCGATCGAAAACTTACCTCAAAATATGACCAGTTCTGAAATTAGGCTTTTGACCCTCTAAACGACATTTTCTTGGAAAACATGAAACACAAAAGTTGTAGAGAACGGAAAGAACTTTCCAAAAATTCTAGATTCAAAGAATTTTGACTTATGACGAATTTTCTACAAAATGTAAAAATGTGGAAGATGAATGAGACGTACTTATAATGTGACAAAACCCTATTCCTTAATCTATAAATTATCCATATTAGAATTTGATTTAAATTTTAGGCCCATTAGTGTAATTAAAATTTTAAATCCTAATCCTTATCCAAATTTAATTTTTTAATTCTCTTATTCTATTATTAATCTTATTCTAAAAGTTGTGGGATATTACATACTAGCCTCCTTAAAAAGAACTAGGTCACAAAATTCATAACAATCCTCTATGTCTCCTCCATATAATATCCAATAGGTCAAACATAACTATGGTCCACAAGATTGAATCAGGAATGTACTAGTCCCATACCTAATACACTCTGAAGAACAACCAGCTCTTCATACCAACAATAGCAGCCCACACTTTCGGACTATTAAACCTAAATAAAAACTAATACAAAATATAATCTATTTATCCAAACTTCTACTACAATTGTGACTATTACAAAAGCGCAGCTAAAAGCGGAACTGCAAAATTCAATCTACTCTATTTCTAAATACTTGAACTCCAATGTTATCCAACTCGAATCTTAGACGAAGCCTGAAATTGTAAGTAACTGGCTATATAGCCCAACAGGAAAACAATCGATCCAACTAGTAGGCCAAACAAAACGTACACTTATAATACATAACGATAAGCTATAAAAAATGATATACAACATAAACACTTTCGATATGTATTCTTATTCTTATTCCATACACACAATACACGTATCATAGAGAAACACAAAAGTTGTAGGGAACGGAAAGACCTTTCCAAAAATTCTAGATTCAAAGAATTTTAACTTATGACGAATTTTCTATGAAATGTAAAAATGAGGAAGTTGAATGAGTCGTACTTATAAAGTGACAAAACCTTATTTCTTAATCTACAAATTATCCATATTAGAATCTGTTTCAAATTTTAGGCCCATTAGTTTAATTCAAATTTTAAATCCTAATCCTTATCCAAATTTAATTTTTTAATTCTCTTATTCTATTATTAATCTTATTCTAAAAGTTGTGGGATATTATATACTACCCTCCTTAAAAAGATCTCGGTCCCCAAATTCACAACAATACTCTATGTCTACTCCTTCTAATATTATTTAGGTCAAACGCAACTATGGCCAATAAGATAGAATCAGGAATGTACTAGTCCCATACCTAATACACTCTGAAGAACAACCTGCTCTTGATACCAACCCACACTTCCGGACTATTAAATATGAATAAAAACTAATACAAAATACAATCTATTTATCCAAACTCCTATTACAATGGTGACTATTACAAAAGCACAGCTAAAAGCAGAACTGCAAAATTCAATCTACTCTAATTCTAAATACTTGAACTTCAATGCTATCCAACTCGAATTCTGAAATTGTAAGTAACGAGATATACAGCCCAACAAGAAAACAATCGATCCAACTAGTAGACCAAACAAAAAGTAAACTTATAATAAATAATGATAAGCTATACCATACAATATACAGAATTAACACTTTCGATATGTATTTTAATTCTTATTCGATACACACAATACAGGTATCATAGATAATACAATAATTAAAATCCCATAATCTATGCCACGGTCATTCCCAGCTGATGATAACGGTCTTATATTTTCAGAAAACTGTCACTACAATTCGATAAATATAGTCCTATGTTCTTATTCGATATTTTCACAATCCATGGCACAAATCAGAGATTCAAAATTATCCTTATGACACCATAGAGATAGACCAATACCATAATACGTATACTTGTAACACATAATACTTTCAAAAATATCATCACTTAGCCCAAGTTTTGATAATCAAATATACACGCATAATATACAACTTAAAAACACTAGTAAGATCGATCAAAAACTTACCTCAAAATATGACCAGATCTGAAATTACCCCTTTTGACCCTCTAAAGGACGTTTTCTTAGAAAAACGAAACACAAAAGTTGTAAAAGACGGAAAGACCTTTCCAAAAATTCTAGATTCAAAGAAATTCGACATATGATGAATTTTCTACGTAATGTAAAAATCAGGAAGATCAATGAGATGTACTTATAACATGACAAAACCCTATTCCTTAATCTACGAATTCTCCATATTAAAATTCAATTTAAATTTGTAGATTTAAATTTTTTTGACTTATGACGAATTTTCTATGAAATGTAAAAATGAGGAAGATGAATGAGATGTACTTATAATGTGACAAAACCCCATTCCTTAATCTACAAATTCTCCATATTTGAATTTGATTTATTTTTAGGCCCATTTGTCTAATTCAACTTTTAAATCCTAATCTTTATCCAAATTTAATTTTTTAATTCTCTTATTCAATTCTTAATCCTATTCGGAAAGTTGTGGGATATTACATACTAACCACCTTAAAAAGAAATCGGTCACCAAATTCACAACAATCCTTTATGTCTACTCCCTCGAATATCCTATAGGTCAAACGTATCTATGGTCGACAAGATTGAATCAGGAATGTACTAGTCCCATACCTGATACACTCTTAAGAACAACCTGCTCCTAATACAACCTATAACAGCCCACACTTCCGGACTATTAAATCTAAATAAAAACTAATACAAAATATAATCTATTTATCCAAACTCCTATTATAATGGTGACTATTACAAAAGTGTAGCTAAAAGCGGAACAACAAAATTCAATCTACTCTAATTCTAAATAATTGAACTCCAATGTTATCCAACTCGAATCTTAGACGAAGCCTGAAATTGTAAGTAACGGGCTATATAGCCCAACAAGAAAATAATCGATTTAACTAGTAGGCCAAATAAAATGTAAACTTATAATAAATAATGATAAGCTATACGATACGATATACAGAATAAACACTTTCGATATGTATTCAAATTCTTATTCGATACATACAATACACGTATCATAGATAATACAATAATTAAAATCCCATAATCTATGCCACGGTCATTACCAGCTGATGATAACGGTCCTAAATTTTCAGAAAACTATCACTACAATTCGGTAAATACAGTCCTATGTTCTTATTCGATATTTTCACAATCCATGGCACAAATCAGAGATTCAAAATTATCCTCATGACACCATAGAGATACAACAATACAACAATACGTATACTTGTAACACATAATACTTTCAAAAATATCATCACTTAGGCCAAGTTTTGATAATCAAATATACATGCATAACACACAACTTGAAAAGACTAGTAAGATCGATCAAAAACTTACCTCAAAATATGACCAAATATGAAATTAGCCTTTTTGACCCTCTAAAGAATGTTTGCTTGGAAAACATGAAACATAAAAGTTGTAGAGAATGGAAAGACCTTTCCAAAAGTTCTAGATTCAAAGAATTTTGACTTATGACGAATTTTCTACGAAATGTAAAAATGAGGAAGATGAATGAGATGTACTTATAATGTGACAAAACCCTATTCCTTAATCTACAAATTATCCATATTAGAATCTGATTTAAATTTTAGGCCCATTAGTCTAATTTAAATTTTAAATCCTAATCTTTATCCAAATTAAAATTTTTAATTCTCTTATTCAAATATTGATCTTATTCTGAAAGTTTTGGGATATTACATAATAACCTCCTTAAAAGAACTCGATCAAAAATTCACAACAATCCTCTAATCCTATAGGTCAAACGTAACTATGGTCCACAGGATTGAATCAGGAATGTACTAGTCCCATACCTAATACACTCTGAAGAACAACCTGCTCCCGATACCAACTATAACAGCCCACACTTCCATAATATTAAATATAGATTAAAACTAATACATAATACTATCTATCTATCCAAACTCCTATTATAATGGTGACTATTATAAAAGCGCAGCTAAAAGCGTAACAGTAAAATTCAATCTACTCTAATTCTAAATACTTGAACTCCAATGTTATCCAACTCGAATCTTAGACGAAGCCTGAAATTGTAAGTAACAGGCTATACAGCCCAACAAGAAAATAATCGATCCAACTAGTAGGCCAAACAAAACGTACACTTATAATAGATAACGATAAGCTATACGATACGATATACAAAATAAACACTTTCGATATGTATTCTTATTTTTATTCGATACACACAATACACGTATCATAAAGAATACAATAATTAAAAACCTATGATATATGCCACTATCACTACCACCTGATGATAATCGTCCTAAATTTTTAGAAAATTGTCACTATAATTCGGTGAATACGGTCATATGTTCTTTTTTGATAGTTTCACAATCCATGACACAAATCAGAGATTCAAAATTATCATCATGACACCATAGAGATACAACAATACAACAATACGTATACTTGTAACATATAATACTTTCAAAAATAACATCACTTAGCCCAAGTTTTGATAATCAAATATACACGCATAACACACAATTTGAAACCACTAGTAAGATCGATCGAAAACTTACCTCAAAATATGACCAGATCTGAAATTAGCCCATTTGACCCTCGAAACGACGTTTTCTTGGAAAACACGAACCACAAAAGTTGTAGAGAATAAAAAGACTTTTAGAAAAATTCCAGATTTAAAGAATTTCGACTTATGACGAATTTTCGACGAAATATAAAAATGAGGAACATGAATGAGATGTACTTATAATGTGACAAAACCCTATTTCGTAGTCTACAAATTAACCATATTAGAATCTGATTCAAATTTTAGGCCCATTAGTCTAATTCAAATTTTAAATCATAATCCTTATCCAAATTTAATTTTTTAATTCACTTATTCCATTATTAATCTTATTCTAAAAGTTGTGGGATATTACATACTACCCACTTTAAAAAGAACTCGGTCCCCAAATTCAGAATAAAGCCCTACGTCTACTCCCTCTAATATCCTATAGGTCAAACGTAACTATAGTCCACAAGATTGAATCGGGAATGTACTAGTCCCATACCTAATACAGTCTAAAGAACAACCTTCTCTAGATACCAACAATAACAACCCACACTTCCGGACTATTAAATCTAAATAAATACTAATACAAAATATAATCTATTTATCCAAACTCCTATTACAATGGTGACTATTACAAAAGAGTAGTTAAAAGAGGAACTGCAAAATTCAATCTACTCTAATTCTTAATACTTGAACTCCAATGTTATCCAACTCGAATCTTAGATGAAGCCTGAAATTGTAAGTAACATGCTATACAGCCCAACAAGAAAACAATCGATCCAACTAGTAGGCCAAACAAAACGTACACTTATAATAGATAACGATATGCTATACGATACGATATTCAGAATAAACACTTTCGATATGTATTCTTATTCTTATTCGATACACACAATACACGTATCATAAAGAATAAAATAATTAAAATCCTATAATCTATGCCACTATCACTTCCACCTGATGATAACGGTCCTAAATTTTCAGAAAACTGTCACTACAATCCGGTGAATACGGTCATATGTTCTTTTTTTATATTTTCACAATCCATGACACAAATCAGAGATTCAAAATTATCATCATGACTCCATAGAGATACAACAATACAACAATACGTAAACTTGTAACACATAATACTTTCAAAAATATCATCACTTAGTCCAAGTTTTAAAAATCAAATATACACGCATAACACACAACTTGAAAACAGTAGTAAGATCGATCGAAAACTTACCTCAAAATATGACCAAATATGAAATTAGCCTTTTTGACCCTCTAAAGGACGTTTGCTTGGAAAACACGAAACGTAAAAGTTATAGAGAACGGAAAGATCTTTCCAACAGTTCTAGATTCAAAAAATTTTGACTTATGACGAATTTTCTACGAAATGTAAAAATGAGGAAGATTAATGAGATGTACTTATAATGTGGCAAAACCCCTATTCCTTAATCTACAAATTATCCATATTAGAATCTGATTTAAATTTTAGGCCCATTAGTCTAATTTAAATTTTAAATCCTAATCTTTTTCCAAATTTATTTTTTTAATTCTCTTATTCAAATATTGATCTTATTCTGAAATTTGTGGGATATTACATACTAACCTCCTTAAAAAGAACTCGGTCACCCAATTCACAACAATCCTCTATGTCTACTCCCTCTAATGTTCTATAGGTCAAACATAACTATGGTCCACAGGATTGAATCAGGAATGTACTAGTCCCATACGTAATACACTCTGAAGAACAACCTGCTCCCGACACCAACTATAACAACCCACACTTCCACAATATTAAATATGGATTAAAACTAATACATAATAAAATTTATCTATCCAAACTCCTATTACAATGGTGACTATTATAAAAGCGCATCTAAAAGCGTAACAGTAAAATTAAATCAACTCTAGTTCTAAATACTTGAACTCCAATGTTATCTAACTCGACTATTAGACGAAGCCTGAAATTATAAGTAACGGCCTATACAGCACAACAAGAAAACAATCGATCCAACTAGTAGGCCAATAAAAACGTACACTTATAATAAATAACGATAAGCTATACAATATATAAAATAAACAATTTCGATATATATTCTTATTCTTATTCGATACACACAACACACGTATCATAGAGAATACATCAATTAAAAACCCATAATCTATGCCACGATCACTACCACCTGATGATAACGGTCCTATATTTTCAGAAAACTGTCACTACAATCCGGTGAATACGGTCATATGTTTTTATTCGATATTTTCACAATCCATGGCATAAATCAGAGTTTCAAATTATCAATATGACACCATAGAGATACAACAATACAACAATACGGATACTTATAACACATAATACTTTCAAAAATTTTATCACTTAGCCCAAGTTTTGATAATCAAATATACACGCATAACACACAACTTGAAACCACTAGTAAGATCGATCGAAAACTTACCTCAAAATTTGATTAGATCTGAAATTATCCTTTTTGACCCTCTAAACGGCGTTTTCTTGGAAAACACGAACCACAAAAGTTGTAGAGAACAGAAAGACCTTTCGAAAAATTCTAGATTTAAAGAATTTCGACTTATGACGAATTTTCGACGAAATGTAAAAATGAGGAAGATGAATGAGATATACTTATAATGTGACAAAACACTATTTCTTAGTCTACAAATTATCCATATTAGAATCTGATTCAAATTTTAGGCCCATTAGCCTAATTTAAATTTTAAATCCTACTCCTTATCCAAATTTAATTTTTTGATTCTCTTATTCAATTATTAATCTTATTCTAAAAGTTGTGGGATATTACATACTACAGACTTTAAAACGAACTCGGTCCCCAAATTTTTAATAATGCCCTACGTCTACTCCCTCTAATATCCTATAGGTCGAACGTAACTATAATCCACAAGATTGAATGGGGAATGTACTGGTCCCATACCTAATACACTCTAAAGAACAACCTTCTCTTAATACCAACAATAACAGCCCACACTTCGGGACTATTAAATCCAAATAAAAACTAATACAAAATATATTCTATTTATCCAAACTCCTATTATAATGGTGACTGTTACAAAAGCTTAGTTAATAGAGGAACTACAAAATTCAATCTACTCTAATTCTAAATACTTGAACTCCAATATTATCCAACTCGAATCTTGGACGAAACTTGAAATCGTAAGTAACAGGCTATACAGCCCAACAAGAAAACAATCGATCCAAGTTGTAGGCCAAACAAAATATACACTTATAATAGACAACGATAAGCTATACGATACAATATACAGAATAAACACTTTCAATATGTATTCTTATTCTTATTCGATACAGAAAATACATGTATCATAGAGAATACAATAATTAAAAACCTATAATCTATGCCACTACCACTACCACCTGATGATAACGGTCCTAAATTTTCAGAAAACTGTCACTACAATCCAGTGAATACGGCCATATGTTCTTTTTCGATATTTGTACAATCCATGGCACAAATCAGAGATTCAAAATTATCTTCATGACACCATAGAGATACAACAATACAACAATACATATACTTGTAACACATAATACTTTCAAAAATATCATCACTTAGTCCAAGTTTTGATAAACAAATATACACGCATAAGACACAACTTGAAAACAGTAGTAAGATCGATCAAAAACTTACCTCAAAATATGACAAAATATGAAATTAGCCTTTTTGACCCTCTAAACGACGTTTTCTTGGAAAACATGAAACATAAAAGTTGTAGAGAACGGAAAGACCTTTCAAAAAGTTCTAGATTCAAAGAATTTTGACTTATGATGAATTTTCTACGAAATGTAAAAATGAGGAAGATGAATGAGATGTACTTATAATGTGACAAAACCTTATTTATTTATCTACAAGTTATCCATATTAGAATCTGATTCAAATTTTAGGCCCATTAGTTTAATTTAAATTTTAAATCCTAATCCTTATCCAAATTTAATTTTTTAATTCTCTTATTATATTATTAATCTTATTCTAAAAGTTGTGGGATATTACATACTACCCTCCTTAAAAAGTACTCGGTCCCCAAATTCACAACAATGCTCTACGTCTACTCCCTCTAATATTCTATAGGTCAAACGCAACTATGGTCCACAAGAATATTTTGGAAATGTACTAGTCCCATACCTAATACATTCTGAAGAACAACCTGCTCTTGATACCAACTATAACAGCCAACACTTCCGGACTATTAAATCTAAATAAAAACTAATACAAAATATAATCTATTTATCCAAACTCTTATTACAATGGTGATTAATACAAAAGCGCAACTAAAAGCGGAACTACAAAAGTCAATCTACTCTAATTCTAAATATTAGAACTCCAATGTTATCCAACTCGAATCTTAGATGAAGCCTGAAATTGTAAGTAACGAGCTATACAACCCAATAAGAAAACAATCGATCCAACTAGTAGGCCAAACAAAATGTACACTTATAATAAATAACGATAAGCTATACAATACAATATACAGAATAAACACTTTCAATATGTATTTTTATTCTTGTTTGATACACACAATACACCTATTATAGAGAATACAATAATTAAAAACCCATAATCTATGCCACGATCACTACCACCTGATAATAACGGTCCTAAATTTTCAGAAAACTGTCACTACAATCCGGTGAATACGGTCGTATGTTCTTATTCGATATTTTTACAATCCATGACACAAATCAGAGATTCAAAATTATTGTCATGACACCATAAAGATACAATAATAAAAAATTATATAATACCATAGAGATTCAAAATTACATAATACCATAGAGATTCAAAATTACAGATTGCTAGGAAGTTAAAATGATATATTTAATGTCTCTAAATTATATAATACCATGAAAATAGGCTTAATTGTATTTAAGAGTGGCCATTATTACTTGAGAGAGGTTATTTATATTTTATATGGCACATCTTTCCTCTTGAGTAATACATGATTGATTTGGGGCGGGAAATCATAATTGCATTGATTCATGCTAGTAGGAATACTTAACTCTGGATGTTTTTAGTAATATTTATTATGTAACTTTCTTGGTTAAATCGAGTAATAAATTACTAGTGATTGATACCTTTATCTTTGTGAAATCGACTCTGACTTACCTACTACATAGTAAGAAGATTTGTTAGATATAATTTTTTTATAGGCACGCAACAACCTTATCATATATTTGAATTATTTATCAAAGAGAATATTGGAAAATAAAT
This sequence comes from Apium graveolens, assembly GCF_009905375.1. Lineage (NCBI taxonomy): Eukaryota > Viridiplantae > Streptophyta > Magnoliopsida > Apiales > Apiaceae > Apium > Apium graveolens. The sequence continues at coordinate 278,043,425 of NC_133652.1, read as the reverse complement.
ATATACTTATTATTTAGGGTTTACATTGTATGCGCTATATATATAATATATATTTATTGTGACAATTAATAGGGAAGTTTTAATTGGGATGGAAGGATGATGAATTTTCCCTATACAATGGTTTAATTTATTTGAAAAGAACTCAATTTGCATGTTCTCAACATCACTAAAATCCCAACAAAAAATTATTTTTTGAGTATTTATTAAATTTGACATATAGTTTATATATATTTTGCAGGTCTAATTCTCACAATATGAATAAACTCGTGACATATAATCAATAATATTGATCTAAAGATAAAGATGCAACTCCAAAAATTAGGAGTCCAAGTAAGGAGATGGTAAGATGTGGACATCCTAGCTCTAAAGGCCTCAATGACTGAATTCTCAAACTATTAATAAAGGGATAAGAGCTCGTGGAGAACATATCAAACAACATAATCAAGATTAAGAGAGATAAAAATAAATGCGACTATATTAAGATACTTTTGAATCAAGATACTTTTGACCTTTTAATTCTTGCTATTACGTAACTTGTGTAGGTACATATTTGGCATCATTCAGATTAACTTTAAAGTTGTGTTGTTTGAAGACGAAGGAAGAATTCTAAAGGAAAAATATGAAGGCCATGTTTGTTTCATGGTATTAAGTGTATGATATGACTATATTCCTTTGAATTTTATAAAAACTTATTCCTCCTTAATCCAAGGATTAAAACGCTTTTAATTATCATATCAGGTGTTTGTTTTGTTGTAGTAGGGGATATTATTAAAATCCCGTCCAATACTTGGCTAGAGAAGATATCATTTAACCACCTCTAAAAATAAGTCATTTTCTAAAGAATTTCAATCGCCTTATAATAATCTCATGTAAAAACAACTTTATTATAGTAGGAGATATGATTATAATCCCCTCTGATACTTGGATGGACGAGATATTATTTAGCCCCTCAAATAACAAGTCAATTTTGTTAAATGAATTATAATTCCCGCAAATAAACTTTAATGTAGTACGGGATATCATTATGATCCATTATAACAATTAGGTGAAGGAGATAGTATTTAACCCCCTATAAAAATAAGTCATTTTTCAAGAATTATAATCCCCTCATTATAATCTCATGTAAAACAAATAACATATTGAATAATTTATTCGATTATTGTCCAATCCCATTGAATATCACTTGAAAAAAGTATGATAAAATATTAAAAGAATATATTCGAATCCTAAACTTAATCCTCACAAACAAGCATAATGTATGGTTATTTAATTCACAGAAATAGTTATCCCCGATTATTATCCGAAATTGTAACCCCTCGAAACAACATTGCCTAAATGTTAATGTACTTCAATCATAAAGGTAGTTGTGGCTTCTGGTGTCATAAGCACATAGGCGAAGTGAAAGTATGAATTAATTCTTTGAAATAATGTGAATCATGCCTAAGACATTATGAATTTAAGAGAAACTTCATAGGACTTTATGTAATTGAACCTTATTAGAATCCGTAAGGATGCATCAATAGTGACTGAATGACTAAGGCCCAATATGTTATCATCAGTGAAGGAATCTTATGGAAACAACATAGAAACAACATAGAAAGATAATATTTAAATAAAAAATATAAATTAAATAATTTGCACAACATGAATTTCTAATAATATTAATCGGAGAATAAACAAAGTACAATCTTGATAAATAAATGTAATCTTATGGAAAGAACAATTTTTTTGGTCCCGACATGGCTAAATAGGCATAATGAACAGTCTACCTGAATTAATTGAAAAATAATTTTTAGATATGGAAATATTGGTGATCAAGTAGCTATATTTCCTTTTATTTCCGGAAATTTCTTCAGTTTATTTAAGATAAGTATAATGCCAACCATTATTTACTTATTATATTTTAGCGCTTATTTACTATAATAGTAACGACAATATATGCATGTGTATTGATAAGATTGAGTGTTAGTGTTTAATTGCCAAAGCTAATATTTACGATGTGCTTGCATTTTGATTTTCTGGGTATAATATCGAAATCGAATTAAGTGATTTTCGTTACTCATTTTTTGTTAAAATTGGTTCATTTTATTCGATCATGTTGTTATATCAAAAATATTTTATTGATTTAGATCATTGACATTATGATATTCAAAATAGTAAAGGGTTTTGAAAACTCCGAGTGTTAGTAACTTATTGATTTGAAGATACCGCTCACTAGATAGCGTGACACATAAAACTATTTTACACACGTTCCGGCAAAGAGAATAAGGAAGATTTATTGAACTAGTCTGCGAGCTGCGTCTCAATATCTATACTTTTATTTCTACATTGACTTTTTGATATCTTGAGTTTGGAAACTTCATCATTAGGAATTGGAAATTAAATTACGTTAAATTTTGTTTATTATTTTGATTTAGAATTAATATCCTAAAAATTCGAGATGTTACAAATTAACCAAACATGTTCTGTTAAATATAAAAGTGTTAATTTTTTGGTAGGATGTCAATGGTCACAATATTAAAATTATAGATGTGTTTTTGTACACTTTTTTTTTTCAATTTTAACTCGAAAATCGTAAGCCAATAAGATATGATGCAAAATATTAGGTTAATGGTTGAAAATTGCAATATATTACTAAATTAATTAATATTCTTTTGTCGACAAATAAATCATGTTCAATAATGGGTAAATAAATAATTTCTTTAAATTAATAAATATTTTTGGAATTAATGATGTTCAATTATCTGTATTATAAATACAAAGTGATTCTAAAAATAAAGTGAATACAGAGTTAAAAGCATGACCCTAATCTTTTTTCTCATTCCAGCAAGAAAGGCTGCATATGTGATTTCTCCCCAGTCATAATTTCCCACTATATCTCTATCTCTAGAAACTGCACGAGCTCACAACGTTTTAGTGACGTAGAGGAATAATCCGCCAAAAATTCCTTCCATTGTTTCTACAAACCCATACTTAGTGAAGAATATAACCTTGAAGTTTGTTTATAATTTTGGAGCATTTTCTTCATTGTTTACTGTCAAATCATAAGAAAATATAAGAAATATTATCAGAATTTAGAAAAATTATTTACAACCACATTGAAGATAGAAAATATTTATAAAAACAATTAATGAATTGATTCTTGAAAAAATATGAAATTAGAGTAATGAATATTGAAAATGTTTATGAAGTCTTTCTAATAAACATATATGCAAAGATATTTGAATAATGGGAGAAAAAGAGGCATTGAATTTGAAATAAGTTTGTGGTTAGGGTTTCACAAAGAGGGGAAGAGAGGCAGAGACGAGGCAGAAGGTTGTTGTGATGCGGAGAGGATGCTCAATGTTAGTCTTATATAGAGTCCTACTAATTATTTGGACGGCAAAGATAAAACCCTAACACAAGAGGAGGTTGAAGGTTGTTGTGATGCGAGGAGGCTCAATGATAATCTTATATGGAGTACTACTAATTATTTGGACGACCAAAATAAAACCCTAACACAAATCAACAAACTCTCATGAAATATGATATGTATTATCAAATTGCTTCTAGAGATTGATAACTTTGATTCTTTCATGTACCGTTTTTCCTTTTAGGATAAATATTTGTTTGTGAATTAAAAATAATATTTTTATTACATTAACAACAATGCATATTTTCAATTTAAAAATGTAAAAATTTGGTAAATACTGTAGCATTTTTTACAAAGTAAATTTGATATCTAAATCGCCGAAAATGTACTTTAAATTTTTCATTTTGATCAAATAATAGAATATTTTTTAAGATTATCTAGGCAACAAAAATAATATTTTACACCATACTTAAAATAATACTTGAGTGCACAACATAAAAAAATTAGAAAAATGTTGTAATTTTTTTAATTAAAATAATTTTATTTATTTTATTTAACTTAATGTAGATACATTCTCTGTTTCTTATTTTTTATTATGCAATAATTTTTTGGTTTACTTCTCTAAGGAATAAATATTTAATTTGATATTATTTTTTTATATGATGCTAAAACATAAATTTTTTTGTTTGTGCTTGTTCTACATATATGATAAGAAAAATAACATTTTTTTAAACGGAAAATACTCAGTATTTTAATTATTGATTTAATTTTAAGATGTTAATATTTTAACAATATAAAAAATGAATCTAAAAGAAAAAAAATTGGAACCATTTTATAGTTTATCATAATACCAAAACATATTCTCATCATGACACTAAAATTTACACAATCATTTGCTTGTGTAATTGTTGTTGCTGTACAATTCTTTGTTATTAAATAAAATTTTCAAATACACTAAAATAGTAATAATGTTTCTTGAAGGGACTAATATAGTGTTGACATATTCAAGTTGATAGGAGATACCAAGATTTCAAATTACCCAAAACCCTGAAATTAGAGTATTTAATTGAAAGGGGTTATCAAAAAATAATCTCCAAGGCTATCAAGTAAACTTGTTAGCTAAAATATCATTATCTAAAATTTTATTGAATTGATAAAGAAATATACTTGAATGGTATTAGTTATATTCAAAAAGTTATTTTATTATTAATTTCACATATACAATTAAAGTAAATTTAAGTTAGTTTTATTTAGTACAATGAAAAATTAAACATGTATTTTTAATAAAAGTATATTTGCATGATAATGATTTTATATTTTTATATTTACATAAATATATGAAATTAAAATTATAAAATTAAAGAAAAGTTATTAATAATAACATTTTTAAAAAGGAAAAAAATTAGTTAACAAACATTACTCTCATATTTTATAAATATAAAAATAAATAACTCATAAATCATTTATTATATTAGAATATTAAAATTTAATTTGCGACCCCCTGTCCTCCTTGTGAATATGAGTCATCACAATATCATGTGTTAAAACCTACATTATTACAATACATAATAACATAAAATATCTCGGAAGTGTAACACCACTCCTAGTCTTAGTCTTAGGATGGAGTCTAACTATCACTTATTAAATATTCATAGAAGTCTTAATACAAACTCAAAAATTATTAGAACACTAGATAAGCTCGAAACTGGCTTAACATCTTCTGTCAAGGGTTGATCTAACGATTTTCTTGTGTGACTCGCCAGCTGCCTCTATTACTCCTCATAATCTTTCATTTCATCCTCTACTCTATATGATTTAATGAAATAGCAAGAGTGAGCATCTAAATGCTTAACAAGATATCCAATAATAATAAACTAATAAATAATAAAAATTGTATATCACAAAATAAGGATCAAAGTGCCAAAATATGACAAACAATATTTTTAAATATAATAATTCCATGATAAAATTTCGAATTCGAGTAGCTTTTCAAATAAAGAAAACTCATCACGGGGACATGATCAAAATAATTACAAGATATGAATCTGGTCATTTCTATCCTAGCTACCTTTATGATGCGATGAACTACCACAAACAAGTACCATTCTCCGCATGAATAATATGCTCACCTGATCACGACACATCTTAAAATCACAAAACATTTCGATGCTAGCATATATAACGGGTAATGAACTATAAATCAATCATAATTTTAAGAATACATTTTGTCACGAACAAGGTAATGAACTACAATTGAAAATAGCGATCTTCTCGAAATGGTTATTGATGAGTGGTGAGTTATGGTTATTGATCTAGTTTCGAGAGTATATCTGTTAAGCAATTGCACACACACACGTTTCTGGCTTGTGAGTTGATTTGTGAGATTTGATTGAACTTTGTGTGAATAATTACATTCTTTGAGATGTTGCTCATTGGTTGGTTTAGTTATTCTGAGGGGATCATTGCATTCATGTTAGTTGCATTCAAGCATTTTTATTTCTTATTTTTGAGTCTGTTATGCTTGAGGACAAACATCAATTCAAGTTTGGGGGTGTGATAAGTTTGAGTCTGTTATGCTTGAGGACACATTGGATTTCCACTTAGAACGCTTTATAAAGGCTCGAATTGGTGTTTTTTACTCAAGTTGTTTGTGTATTTGTTGTGTATTTGTAGTTTTTTGCATTTCATGGCATAATCGGAAGCAGGAATGGTTTTACATTGTTTTTATGCTAGAAGAGTGTTAGGATGGAGCCTTGATGTTTGCATAAAAGAAACTAGTAGTTGAAGGCAAGAAAATAAGAAATTTTAGTTTTTCCAGAAGCTCAGCGCAGCCGCGCTACACTTGGGAGCGGCCGCGCGAGATCTCAGGGTGGCCGCGCTAAGTCGATTTTGAAGAATCCTGATTCTATTGGAAGATTGATTTTCTGGACTCCTAATTGGATGGGCTGGTATTTAAAGGCTCCAAAAAGACATTTTTCATAATGGAGAGCAAGAAGATAACGGCGAGAAGACCTAGGAGCACAATATAATGAAGGAGAAGAAGAACTAGTTTTTACTTGTGATTCTTTGCTTAAGTTGTAATCTTGGATGCTTGTTTTTTTTGTTGTTTGAACCTAATACTCTTGTTAACGTACTTTGATTATCTATTCAATTTATAAAGACTTAGTTTATTTACCATGCTTTCATCGGAACCCACGGTGATGATGAGTTCAGTTATATACTAATCGTTATCGTGGGGTTCTAACGGATTTACTTATGGATTTCAATAGATAATTTGTTTCAATATCTTAGTGGGTGGTGATTGTATGATATCTTAGTATTGATTGTGCTTACTCATCTTATTGCGAACTTATAAGATAGCGTGTTAATCTCTATTGAAGCGACAGTGAATTTAGAGGTATAGAACTTGCCATGCTAGCATAGGTTTATGTATTTATTATGCATGATTCGTCGGTAATTTTAACCATCTTACTTGACCTATATAATCATGATAGATAACTTGCACATTAAACCTTTATGTTGTCAAATGCTATAGACATATAGGGTTTTAACATAATTGGTGTTTATTCAGCTTCTATCTTTTTGGTGGATGTCTGATAGTATGGTATTCGTACAATGAAAGTTGGCATTAACTAGTTTCGTATTATCTGATTAGTTGTCATCACCATTGCATGCTAATGTTAAGAACAATGACTTTGAATGAGGTAGTAATGAAGTTAGAATCCCATGTTTATCTCATATAGTTAATTCAATCACTTTAATCTCTTAGTTATTTGCATATTAGTTTAATCTTAGTTATAAAAACATCTCAATTTGTTACTTGTCTTCGTATTGAGCGATAATCATACATTGATGCATCGGTGCATAAATTGAACTTAACCTAAACAAGTCTCCGTGGGAACAAACTAGAAAGATTTCTATATTACTTGCGAACGCGTATACTTGCGTGTAATTTTAGCGCAAGTTATCATCCTAACAATGATATCCTAGAGATTCAGACTTTAAGCTAATTGGATATTCAGATGTTGATTTTGCATGATGCAAAATAGACAAGAAAAGTACTTCTGGAAGTTGCCAATTTCTTGGAGGCAGATTGGTTTCTTGGTACAACAAGAAACAAATGTCAATTTCCACTTCAATTGTAGAAGCAGAATACATTGGTGCAGTATGCTGTTGTGCTTAGATTCTTTGGATGAAGAGCCAGCTGCTGGATTATGGGTTAGACTATTCTTCTATTCCTATATATTGTGATAATCAATGTGCTATTGCAATGACAGAAAATCCAGTGCAGAATTCAATAACTAAGCACATCAGTATCATATACCATTTCATAAGGGAACATGTGGAAGCTGGTACAGTGGAATTGGTCTTTGTTCCAACAGATCAGCAAGTAGCAGATATATTCACCAAGCCTCTCTGTGAAGCTACATTCAGAAAATTGGTGAATGAATTGGGAATTGTTTCAAGACATTTATCAAACTCTGATAATTATGTCTGCTGATATATTCAAAGCATGGTATCTTAATATCTATCAGTACTTGTTAGATACTGATTCTTATGCTAAATGCTTGATGCCATGATAACATGCAAAATGTGCTAAATGATCTTATATGATAATTTCATGTTAAACTACTAATACCATGATAACATAAAAAATGTGCTAAATGATCTTATGTGATAATTGCATGTTGAACTACTGAGCTTCTAAACTCTGTTATTAGTTCAAATTATTTTGACTAATAGTTTATATCAATAGTTGTTAAATCCTGATACTAGTAATTAAGATATTGATAGTGGTCAAACCATGATTGACTGTTATACTTAATTGATTATTTTGAATTTATTCAAAATAAATTGTTAGCAGTATTTTAATTAATCAGTGAGTGAGTGGAATATCCTTTAATTGATTAGAATGGGTTAGCTACTGATGCAAGTATCCGTTGATACTTGAGTATTTTGATTGGGAATATGAATATGAAGAGAGAGATTACTTTTTATTTGCCTAGATACATGTAATTGTGTATGCTTATTATGTCCAATTATTGCATGGCCAATCAAAGAGTCTCTTGAGTTTCCACATTCTTTTCTATAAATACAACCCTTCACTCTTAAAACTTCTCACTGGCCTGTCACATCAATCACTTCTATTTCAAGATTTCTTGAACTCAACTTCTCATTTTCTCAAATGTTCATGGCTCAATGTTTGTTTTATACTCGTAACATTGCTGGAATTTACTATCCAACTTTCAAGTTCAAGAAGGGTCATGTCTATTATGACCCCTGGGGACGTAGAGCCAAGATTAATGATAAAATCTTCAGTTCTCATGAAGTTCCATCCTCAGTTTACGAGGAGTTGTCGAGTGATCAGCGAGTTGATCTTCAACTGTTTCAGATGGAAATCACTCTTGAGGATGAACGCTTAGCCGAAGAGGCTAAGCAAGAGAAACTTGAGTTACAAGAGAAAATTATCTCTCTCGCAAAGACTATCTCAAAGATTTATCAACGTCGAGCTCTAAAGAAGCAAGAAGAGATGAAGAAGAAAAAGTTAGGATAGATTCTAGGAATAGTCTAGTTCTTGTCAGGACTATTTTCTTATTTCTGCCTTGTACTTTTCTCTTTCATTAATAAATGAAATTATTCTATCTTCTTTTGCATGCTTAAATGTGTATTTGATTGCTTTCTTTTATATGTGCTTGAATGTTCTTGAATGTTAAATGTTGAATCAGTACTGCATTCTAAACATCAAATATTTTTCATAGTGCATGTTACTAAACTAATCTCTATTTAAGTTTCATATGATCACTACAGTACTGATTGAGCACTACAGAAAGTAACTGTTGTCAAATAAGAAAATTTAAGGAAGATTTAATTTTTAACTGCTAAGAGTTATAATCTTTGAGTGTTGCTTACAATTCAAAATCTTTTGAAACTTTCTTTTCTGATCAAGAAAGTTGTCCACACTCAATCTCAAATTTCATATATCTTATAACTTAAATTTCTTCTTACAACTGAAACACTTGAATTCTTTTCTCAAATGTTGCCAAAAATCAAGTGTCATAATTCTTGAATTATGTTTACCACTCAAAAATAACATTTAGTTGGTTACAGACTACTTGATGAGGTAGATCTTGATGATACTAACAGAGACACAAAGGTTTCATCAATTTTTACTGAAGAATCTGTGATAGCTTTCATTAAACACATTCAAGTGTTAGTTCTTTGCAAGAAGAACAAAGGTTTGAGATCATGGTACATGATAGAAACATGATCAAATCCTCTTCAATTCAAATGAAGGTTCTCATTATTGATGATCAACAACTATCATAACCACAGTTGCTACCGTGAGTCTAATTGTGAATTCACAAGGTATAAATACCGGTGTTACTTTATCAATATTTATTTTAAATACTGATTTAGTTCTTTCAGCATTTATAATATGCTTTTCATGATATAAATCATGTTGACATGATTACATCTAGACCTCAATTAAGGACTACCTCTAGTTGTCTGATCACATATCAGCCTTCTTTAGCCACCTCTTATTTTTGTAGGAAAATTTTTCTGAGCCATTTTCTGTTAGATGTGTGAAATGATTGAGAGAAAAATATAATTTAAGAGAGGCATGATCCTTCCTGAAAAAAGGAGAGGTAGATGAGAGATATGATTTAGTAATCCTTGTGAGGAAGCTCTGACTATTAAAAGTCATGAGATGTGTGGTGTGAGGAGTAGTGAGACTACTATAAAAGAATATATATTAAGTTTTAATTTGCTATATGCTTATAGATGCTCAGAGTACTAAAGGAACAGATGCTGAACATTAGTCTGTTGAATCTCAGGAGAACTCTAATGTATCAAAGGCTATTGATCTCCCTGCAAGTCTAAGTATTGATACTTTCTTGCAGTCCATACATTATACTATTCCGCCACATGAGATATTCCCTGTTTTTGTTGAAAAATAGTGCATTTTTCCCCATCAATTGAAGAAATCCCTGTTGTTGCTAAAGATGTAGTAGCACAACAGTCCATTAATAAAGATTCATCTATTTCAGAATCACCACAACATTCTACAGTTGCTGAACTCTTGGAAGTTAATCTTGAAGCTCCAATTCATTTATTTACAGTACTTGAAGATGTGGAGATAACTGTTGAATTTGTTGAAGCTTCTGAAGCAACAATCAAAGCTGCTTACTCATCAGAAAATCCGGAAACAAATATCACCAATAGTTGTCAGACAAACTGCAATTGAAGCCAGTTAAGCTAGATTGGAAGCTAAACAAGATCAAATGTCTGATCAACTTAGCGAAGTACATAATTCAATGGAGCTGATTCTTTCTCTACTACTTGGTGATAATGCCAAAAAGGGGGAGATAATTGATAAATCTAAATGCAAACAACTTTCATTATTAAATACTGATGATGAAAATCTTGATGGAGGTAATAAGGGGGAACAGAAGGAGAGTAAAAGAGGAAGCAAGAGGAATGAAAGAAGAGTTGAAGAATTGATCGTGGCTACTAAAATGCAAAAATCTTCACAAGTCACAACTGTTGCTGATGAAGACCAAGGTCTTCTAGTGAAAGAAGCTGGTGCTGAAGCAAGCCAATAACTTCAAACTCTGAAAGTTAAAGGAATAAAGACAACTCTGTTCTACAAGGATCCAAAGATTCAATTATTTGATTCTGAGGCGAGTAGAAGAATATTTGCAAAGGAAAATCCTGGAGTTAATCTTGAACAGCTAAGGCAAATGGAGGAAGACTTTAAAAATTCTATGACGATAACAAATGCTGATATTTCTCAAGTACTTTATGAAAATGATCCTTCTAACAGAACAACTAGAGGTATAGTTATAAGGGAAATTAGTCAGGCAGAAGATGAAAGATCTCTTAGATCACAAGCTATTGGAACTGCTGACATGAAGCTTAAAGGAAATGAGAAAATAGAAGAAAAGTCAAGGATTTCAAAGTGTAAAGCCAAAGATGGAGTCAGTATCTAAGAAATTCACATCTTAAACTCTGATAGATTTAATCTTTACAGTAGTTAAAGCTCTTGATACTGAAGAAAATTTACTTGGAGCAGAAATCATCCAAGCTGGTTAAAGAAGGAAGATTTCTGGAACACTATGATATTTTAGTTTTAGACATTAGGATTATTAATGTTTATGTTCTATCAATTATTTCCTTTGTAATTTATTAATTCTTAATTTACTGCGATATAAATGTTAGATTAATAAATGTCCTTGGAATATGATATACAATTCTATATCTTTAAGTACGTGACTTAGAAATGAGATTATAAGAATATTATCAATATTCTTAAAGGTCCCTAGTCGAGTATTATTATTAAGGGACAATAATAATACATTAAGACTAGTGTGTTTGTTGACTGATAATCACATATCATTGATCATAGGTATAGTGATAGTAAAGTCAAAAAACACTGGCATATATATATGTACATGGTGCTGGACAGACCCAATGTGAGATTCTACATGTATGTTGTGTCATAAGTAATTCTCACAGTGATAATGATGTAATGGTCCTTAGACCTGAAGTCATTATATTTATATACGAGAACTAATATATATTGATTCCATTAAAAGTTATCCTTGACCGGGTAATGATAAAAACGGACATTGGGTATATTATGAATCATATGAGAAATATGAATGACCTAGATGAGATTTAACCCACCTATTTTAGGAGTGATACTATCGGCCCCTTGTGTGAGCTAGACTATGAAATGCGCGGCCACGCTTAAATATTGATTTGATATGATAGTCTACTCATTGATCAAGGAAACCTAGATTAAACATTGATAAAGATGACACATTACATGCCTCTAGCTAATCTATAATATTTGGTTAAAGGGATTATATTACATTGTACACTATTCACGAAAGGTTTAATCGATCACCGATTCAATTATTATTACTTGGGTAACAATGGTGTATTACTAGATGCCGCTCATTGTTTACGATTTTAAATTAGATTTAAAATTCATAGCCAACGTAATAATTACCTATAGGGTCACACACAAATAATGCTTGAAGGATTTAATTTAAATTAGATTTAAATTATATTAAAGTAATTCTAATTATTTATTATATTAATTAAGTATGACTTAATTAATTAGATAAATATTGATATTCGAATTTACTAATATTAATTATAAAATTCATTTGTTAAATAATTAAGTGTGACTTAATTATTATACAAATAGGAATTTTGAATTAATAATAACTTCTAATTAGTTAAGAGTTATAATTCTTTTTCTACTCTCTATATAATAGCTCTTGTGTGGCTAATTTTGGAAGCAAGACTTTTATTAAAACCCTAGACACCAAGAGATAAGATGGAGAGATCAAGAAGAAATAAATTTGTGCTAGTACACATCCAATCCTTGAGTTCAAGCATTCGTGTGGATACCGATAGAGCGTAGATCGCGAGAGCGGGATGCATGGTGATTGAACAATATTTGGATCTCTATTATTCAACCAATTTGTAAAGCTTCTTAAGGTAAACAATCCGATCTACGAATTAAATATATATTTTTCGCATAGATCCTGCGGTGGGTTTCAAAAATTTTGATTTTTCACGTTTTTAATTACTGTTTCCATTGCGTTTATGTGCTCGAAACCCATTACTTTGGGCGTATCAAACCGCATTCAAAACACCTATTGGAATAACTCCGTACATATTAGTCTATGGAAAACAATGTCATCCACCGATTGAGTTGGAACACTATTCATCTCGGGAAATCAAAAGTCTCAATTTTTATCTGTCAACAACATGCGAAAAAGACTTCTAGAACTTTACGATGTAGATTAACTTCGTTTTAAGGCTTATAATATTTCCAAAATTTACAAGGAGAAAACAAAAAGATGGCATGACCGAGGGATATTCTGAAGAGAATTCATAAAAGGAGATTTAGTTCTTCTTTTTGATTCAAGGTTGAAACTTTTTCTAGAAATGCTTCCTTCTAGGTGGTCTGGTCCGTTTAAGGTTATCAAAGTTTATCCGTATAGCTCGGTTCTATTATGAGATACACATGGAGGACCACTTAAGGTGTATGGGAAAATAATAAAAAATTACAGAGATGGTGGACCGATTGAAGAGAAAGTGGATATTCCGCTTTTTACGCCCTTTTCGGAATGATTGATAAAGAGGTCGAGCTAAAAACCTTTAAAAAGCGCTTTTAGTAGGCAACCCATGATTTTTGTAAGATTTTTAATATTTTTTATTATTTAAGTTTTTTGTATTTCTTTTAGAATAGATTTTTTTAACTCTCAAAAGAAACCTTGATGATTTGATCTGAAGTTTTTCAGGAAAGAATTCTTAGTTAAAACTTATTAATAGAAAATCAGAATTTTATCATGGCCTTGAAATATTTTTTATGCCCCTGAATTTTCTGGAAATCAGAAATATTTTATTCCCTAGAAATTTTTGTGAGTATCAGAAATTTTTCATGCCCATGAATTATTATTCATGACCATGAATTTTCTGGAAGCTAATTAAATATAGGAGAGGAGCAAATGCCGAGTCTCATGCATGTGACTTTATTTTTTTGGAGGACACTTCGTGCTTATGCACCAGGGTAGTATTCCAACTTTTCTTTGTATATCTTTTTTATATTATTGTTATATTTTTTTAGGATTGTTTTAAATATATCATATTATATGTTTTTATTTATTGTGGACAATGAACCATTTAAGTGGGGGATATGTTCTTAATATTAAAAAAATAAAAACAACAAAAAACACTTTTGTATATAATTGCTTTGTCTCAAAAGAATGTTAGCATGGATAACTACACATTGTGTAAATTAATTTCGCATGATTAATTCTGAGTTTTATATCTATGAAAAATCATTTGATGCATGATAATTTCTTGTGTGTGCTTGCGAAAATTTTAAAACTTGAGATGCTTCTTATTTAATTTTAGTGAGTCGAGCATGCTTTTACCTTGTGAGGATTTAAGCCTAATTTATGATTTGTACACTATATATCAATCCATTATTTTTTGTATGATGTTCTTCATTAGACATGTTGCTATAGAACTTATTTTAAACTGTTTTGAGACTACATGCCATGTATATGCATATATCCGTTTCTTTTGTATATCACTAGTCTAAAATTCTTGAGCTGTCTTGATTTACGTATAAAGAATATTTATTTAACTTCAGGGTTCGTGAATATTTTGTGTGGGGATTTCTTTATTTAAAGAGTTATAAGCTGGTGCGAATTAATATGATGCAGCTACTTGATCTTAGAAAAAAAGAAAAAAAAATAAAGTATCAAGTCCTCCTTTGAGATCAATGGGTGCAAGTGCAATGTCATATGAAAAGAACGATCCATGTACATGTGACGGTGTTAGCGCAATCTTGGTGATTTTTCACTACCTTTAATTACCGGATAATGACTTGACCTTGAAAAAAAAAGATCAAGTAGAATTTGTGTCCGTTGATTGTTACAATATGAAACACGGGGAAAGTACATGGTTATATGTGCTTTAGTGCTTTAAACTTGTTAAAGCTTGATCAACTTCTACATTATCTATTTGTCATGTTTGGTGCTTAAATTGAAAGTGAACACTATGCTCTATGGTTTATCAATTTTAGCCATTTGTTAGCCTATTTCTTTGATCCTTAGCCTTTACCTAAACCTCGTTCCAACCTTTGACAAAAGATATTTTGATTCATGTATTCATATATATGAAGTATTAGAGATTTCGTGGACAACCAAGCATATGCTACCACATGCAAATTAATTGAACGTGAGTGAAATACTTACACCTATACACTTGTGTTTTGAGAGTCATGTGGGATTTCTATCCATAGCGGGCTTACCTACGGAATTCAGCTTTGATGTCCATTTTAAGATATTTTTTTCTACCAAGACATTGTGTGCATACTTGGATTATTATGTGTTAATGATGCCTAAAGTGAGAGTACTTGTACTTTTAGACAGTTTCAGGATGTTATGTGAATGAGATTAACAATGTTTGGAGTACTATAGTATATTGCATGCCTGAGAGACTTGGTAATTAAAAATATTTAATTTTGTGGGTATATCTTCTATAAACCTTCACAAGACAAAACTCGTCGTACTGGGCCTGACTAGGGGTTTAACGGCTTGTTGGATGTGCTCAATGTAATCGTGTCATATATAAAAGTGGAGTTAGTTAATATTAGTTTATATTTATTCATTTTTCTGAGCACGTGCAAAGTGATAAGTGTGGGGATATTTAATAGAGTATATATTTATATATATTTTACATGATTTTATTCCTCATATTTGTTATATTTTACCTTGATTTGAATTTTGATTGATTCTTTTTTAGTGTTTTATTCTAGGAGGCAAGGAAATCTTAAACTTGGATGGATTGGAGAAAAAGAGCTTAATTTAGAGATTTATTATATGGAAATTTGGATTTGTTAGACTGCACGCACATACTTTACTGTTTCGGCCATATCTTGAGTTCTGGAAGTCATAAGTGGATGATTTAGCAACCCACGCGAAGATAACAGAATTATATTCCATTTTAAAGTGGTCATTGTATTAATTAACAAATAGAGTGACCCATAATTACTGCAGAAAACTCAACTACAAGATTTCCTTAGAAAAACAGAATCGGTTTGGGAAACAACTTGTATACCTTAATTATAAACAAATAGGGATATATATACAGAAAAAGATAAACATATAAAGGGGGATGAAGAAGATTACTTTATTTAATATGTGTTTTGTTAATATGGTTATGAGTGAGTAGATATTTAATCTAGGGTTAAGTTGAATTCTAGTTATGATTGATGTATGATTTTTCCAATCCCCCAATTTACTTATATTACATGCTCTTGATTATTGAGTTGTGCTTAATTCACAATTACATATCAGACATGATTATGTGTATTGTATGAACCCAATATCTATTTATCAACAAACGCTGAACTTAGGTGGTTGTGATTTATCAAATAAGGATATGAACTTCTCCATGAAAATAGGTAGAACGGATTGTTAGGAAGTTAAGATGCTATTTTTAATGTCTCTAAATTATATGATACTATGAAAATATGCTTGATTGTATTTTAGAGAAGCCATTAATACTCGAGAGAGGTATTGGTATTTTATATGACACCTCTTTCCTCTTGAGTAGTACATGATTGATTTGGGGCGACAAATCATAATTACATTGATTCACGCTAGTAGGGATACTTAACTCTGGATGCTTTTAGTTATCTGATTAATAAAACTTGATTGGTTTAGTATATTTTAGTTAAACAGTCTCTCAATATTTATTGTGTAACTTTCTTGGTTAAATTGAGTCATAAATTACTAGTGATTAATACCTTTATCTCTGTGGGATCGACTCTGACTTACCTACTACATAGTTAGAAGATTTGTTAGATATTATTTTTTGATAGGCACGCAACAACCTTATCATATATTTGACTGATTTATCAAATATAATATTGGAAAATAAATATATATTAATTATTTGGGGTTTACATTGTATGCACTATATATATTTACTATATATTTATTGTGACAATTTAAAGGGAAGTTTCAATTGAGATGGAAGATTGATGAATTTGCCTATACAATGGTTTAATTTATTTGAAAAAGAACTCAATTTGCATGTTCTCAACATTAGTGAAATTCAAAAAAAAAATCATTTTTTGTGTGCTGATTGAATTTAACATATAGTTTATATTTAGTTTGCAGGTCTAATTCCCACAATATGACTAAACTCGTGATATATAATTAAAGATAAAGATGCAACTCCAAAGATAAGGAGTCCAAGTAAGGAGATGGTAAGATGTGGACATCCTAGCCCCCAATGGCCTCAATTCCTGAATTCTCAAACTATTAATGAAGGGATAAGAGCTCATGGAGAACATATCAAACAACATAATCAAGATTTAGAGAGATACAAAGAAATACAACAACTAAGAGCTCGCGAATTGATGTCCAGGGGTTGGTCCCCTACCTGTTTATTCGAACGCTCTATTACAGTGGAGATGGGTGGTTGGTTGTAATTTTCTTGATTTTATTGAATCAAGATACTTTCGACCTTTTAATGCTCGCTATTACGTGACTTGTCTAGGTACATATTTGACATCATTCAGATTAACGTCAAAGTTATGTTGTTTGAAGACGAAGGAAGGATTCTAAGGGAAAAATACCAAGGCCATGTTTTTTTTCATGATATTAAGTATATGATATGACTATATTCCTTTGAATTTTATATAAACTTATTCCTCCTTAATCCAAGGATTAAAACGCTTTGAATTATCATATCATATGTTTATTTTTTTGCAGGAGAGGATATTATTAAAATTCCCTCTAATACTTGGCTAGAGAAGATATCATTTAATCTCCTCTAAAAATAAGTCATTTTCTAAAGAATTTCAATCGCCTCATAATAATCTCATGTAAAACCAACGTTACGGTAGTAAGTGATATGATTATAATCCCCTCTAATACTTGGCTGACTATAATCCCCTCTGATACTTGGCTGTAGAAGATATTATTTAACCCCTTAAAAAATAAGTTATTTTTTTTTAAAACGAATTATAATCCCCTCAAACAAACTTTAATGTAGTAGGGGATATCATTATGATCCGTTCTAAAACTTAGGTGAAGGAGATAGTATTTAACCCATTATAACAATAAGTCATTTTTCAAGAATTATAATCCCCTCATTATAATCTCATGTAAAACAAACAACAGATTGAATAATTTATTCGATTATAGTCCAATCCCATTGAATATCACTTGAATAAAAAATATGATAAAATATTTAAAGATTATATTCCAATTCTCAACTTAATCCTCACAAAGAAGCATAAGATATGATTATTTAATTCACAGTATTAGTTATCCCCGATTATTATCTCAGATTGTAACCCCCCGAAACAACATGGCCTAAATGTTAATGTATTTTAATCATAAAGGTAGTTATGGCTTTTGTTGTCATAAGTACATAGGCCAAGTGAAAGTATGAATTAATTGTTTGAAATAATGTGAATTTAAGATAAATTTCATAGGACTTTATGCAATTGAACCTTATTAGAAACCGTAAGGATGCATCAATAGTGAATGAATGATTAAGGCCCAATATGTTTTTTAATATAATCATAGGTGGCAATTTGGGGACTAATATTATATAAAAACAACATATAGAAATAAATAATTTTCAAATAAAAAATATGAATTTAATAATTTGCATAATATAAATTTTTAATAATATTAATCAGAGAATAAATATAGTACAATCTCGATAAATGAATGTAATCCTATGGAAAGAGCAATTATTTTGGTCCCGACTTGGAAAAATGGGCATAATCAACAATCTATCTAAATTAATAACAAATAATTATTAGATATGGAAATATTGGTGATGAAGTATTCAGTTTATTTAAGATAAACATATTGCCAACCATTATTTACTTATTATATTTTAATGCTTATTTACTATAATAACAACGATAGTGTGCATGTGTATTGATAAGATTCAGTGTTGTTAGTGTTTAATTTCCCAAGCTAATATTTAAGATGTGCCAATTTGATTTCCTGGGTATAATGCCGAAATCGAAGTAAGTTATTTTTGTTACTCTTTTTTTTTGTTTTAATTGGTTCATTTTATTCGATCATGTTGTTATATTAAAAATATGTTATTGATTTAGATCATTGAGATTATGATATTCAAAATAGAAAAGGTTTTTGGAAACTCCGAGTGTTATTAATGTATCGATTTAAAAAACCGCTCACTAGATAGCGTGACCCATAGAACTAGTTTACACAAACACATAGATACTTTGTATTAATGTGGATCGAAGAGAATAAGGAAGATTTGCTATATGAACCTTTTTTATTTTTTTTTTGGACTTTTGTTATTGAACTAGTGTGCAATCTGCGTCTCAATATCTTTACTTTTATTTCTACTTTGACTTTTTGATATATTGGGTTTGGAAACTTCATCATTATGGCTAAGAAATTAAATTATGTTAATTTTTGTTTATTATTTTGATTTAAAATTAATATCCTCAAAGATTGAGATGTTACAAATTAATCAAACATGTTTTGTTAAATATAAAAGTATTAATTTTTTGTTAGTATGTTAATGGTCACAATATTAAAACTATAGATGTGTTTTTGTACACTTTATTTTTTTTCAATTTTACTTCGAAAATCATTAAGCAGGAAGATATGATGTAAGATATTAGGTTTATGGTTGAAAATTGCAATTTATTCCTAAATTAATTCATATTCATATATCGATAAATAAATCATTTTCAATAATTGATAAATAAATAATCTCTTCAGATTAATAAATATTTTTGGAATTAATCGTGTTCAATTATCTATATTCTAAATATAAAGTGATTCTAAATACAAAGTCTAATGGAGAGTGCCAGCTGTAAAAGCTCCTTTCACTACTCTTTCCTCTCATTCCAGCAAGAAAGGCATGAAAGGCTGCATATGTGATTTCTCTCCAGTCATAATTTCCCAGTGTAGCTCTATCTCTAGAATCTGCACCAGCTCACAACGTTTCACTGAGCTACTGTTGCCAAAGAAACCGCTACTAGTGACATCGGCCAAAATTTCCTTCCATTGTTTCTACTCACGCATACTTCTCAAAAATATAACTTTGCTGCTTGTTTTGGAGCATTTTCTTTATTGTTTACTGTCAAATCATAAGAAAATATAAGAAGTATCATGAAAATTTAGAAAAATTATTTACAACCAAATTGAAGAAAGAAAATATTTATAAAAACAATGAGTGAATGGACCATATGGCACTAAAATATAAACAATAATTTTCTTGAGTAATATTTGTTGTGGTTATACAATTCTATGTTATTAAATAGATATTTAAAAAAATATATTTCTAACTGCTAAATTTCTTTAACAAAATAACAAAACTTGATGCATACACATAAAGTTCTTTTTTCAACAAAGTAACATGACTTAATTCTTACATTGAAATGGAGTGGATGTTAACAAGATTATACACATAAAATTACCCACTCCACCCTTATAAATCCGGGTCTTAAATATTGAAAATATTTATGAAGAGTTTTCTAATAAACATATATGCAAAGATATTTGCATAATCGGAGAAAAAGAGGCATTGAATTTGATATGAGTTTGTGGTTAGGGTTTCACAAAAAGGGGAAGAGAGGCGTGATGTAGAGAGGAGGCCGAATGTTGGTGTAGCTCAATGTTGGTCTTATATAGAGTCCTACTAAATATTGGAACAGCCAAGATAAAATCCTAACACAAATCAGCGACCCTCATGGAGTATGATATGTATTATACTGTACTATTCTATGAAACCATTGAGATGAAATTGCCCATACAGATTAACAACTTTAATTCTTTCATGTACACTTTTCGTTATAGGATAAATATTTGTTTGTAAATTAAAAATAATCTTCCTATTACATTAACAACACAGCATAATTTCAATTTAAAAATATAAAAATTTGGTAAATACTATAGCATTTTTTACAAAGTAAATTTCATATCTAAATGGTGGAAAATGTACTATATTTTTTTTTATTTTGATCAAATAATAGAAAATTTCTTAGATTTTCTAGGCAATAAAAGTAATATTTTACACCATACTTAAAATAATACTTGAGTGCACAACATAAAAAATAAGAAAAATGTTGTAATTTTTTTAATTAAAATAATTTTATTTATTTTATTTAACTTAAAGCAGATACATTCTCTGTTTCTTACTTTTGATTACACAATAATTTTTCGGTTTACTTCTATAAGGAATAAATATTGAATTTGATATTAATTTTTTATGTGCTGCTAAAACATCAAAATTTATGTTTGTGCTTGTTCTACATATATGATAAGAAAAATAACATTTTTTTTAGAATGATAAATACCCACTGTTTTAATTATTGATTTAATGTTAAGATGTTAATATTTTAACAATATAAAAAATAAATCTAAAAGAAAATAAAAAAATTTGGAACCATTTTACAATATATCATAATGCTAAAACATATCTTCATCATGACACTAAAATTTACACGATTATTTGCTTGTGTAATTCGTGTTTTTGTACAATTCTTTGTTATTAAATAAAATTAAATTAACAAACATTACTCTCATATATTATAAATATAAAAATAAATAACTCATACATCATTTATTATATTAGAATATTAAATTTTTAATCCGCGACTCCCGCAAATCGTCCTCTGAGTCATCACAATACCATGTGCTGAAACCTGCATTATTACAATACATAATAACATAAAATATCTTGGTAGTGGAACACCACTCTGTAGTCTTAGGATCAAGTCTAACTATCACTAATTACATATTCATAAAAATCTTAATACAAACTCATAATTTTGCAAGCCTGAAATTATTAAAACACTAGATAAGCTCGAAATTGGCTTAACATCTTTTGTCGACGGTTTAGCTAACGATTATCTTGTCAGACTCTTGCCGTAACCTCCGTTACTTGTCATAATATTCCATTTCATCCTCTACTCTATATGATTTTATGAAATAGCAAGAGTGAGCATCTACATGCTTAGCAAGATATGCAATAATAATAAACCAATAAACAATAAAAATTGTATATCACAAAATAAGGATCAAAGTTCCAAAATATGATAAAAAATATTCTGAAATATAATAATTTCATGACAAAATTTCAAAGTCGAGTTGCTTTTCGAATAAAGAAAACTCATCACAGGAATATGATAAAAATAATTACAAGATATAAATCTGGTCGTTTCCATCCTAGGTACCTTTGTGATGCGATAAACTACCACAAAAGAGTATCATTCTCCGCCTGAATACTAGGCTCGCCTCGCCTGATCATGCCACATCGGAAAATCACCAAACATTTTGATGCAAGCATATATAACGGGTCCCACATGAACCCTTGGCTTCACTTGAGCCTAATAATATAATATATAATATCTGCACCTCGGATAAACAATTTCAAATCATGGGCAACTCCCATGTTGACTAGTCTCGAGTAAGATTTGCATCGTTGAATGAACATTTTCGAATTTTGATTAATAAAATTCAAACATCCAAATCAACGAATAGTGAAAGATAGTAATAGGTCGAACGATAAATCAATCATAATTTGAAGAATACATTTTTTCACAAACAAGGTAATGAACTACAATTGAAAATAGCGATCTTTTCTAAATATTGAGAATAATCGATATTATGTAAGGGTTAGGTTGCTTGAACGATAAAAAACCCTTTCTTGCTAAATTATAATAAAATTAAATATTCAAAGATGGATTGGACGTTAAATAATAATAAGATTTCAGAAATTGACCTACGCGTAATTAGGTCAATGATATCAAATGGTACATAAGGTTGAATATAAGAAAAATGGATCCAACTAATGATAATAAAATTTGGTGGTTTCGAACTAATGAACTCACCTAAAATTCAAGTCATCATTATTCGAAGAGATAAATTAAATAAATTAATATTCTATGTTGAAAGAGGATAGAACGTCCGCATTTATCAGAGATTTACAAAGAAAAAATATTCTGAAGATAAATAAATATAAAATGAAATGATCAAATATATTCCACAATAAACAATTCAGCATTTTAAAATTTAATAATATACTTTATTCAGAGTAAACTTGCCTTTTTTAAGAAGTACATGTTATTCATTATTTACTTTCATTAGCCTGGCAATCTCTATTTTCGACTTAAATTTATAATTAATAAATCAACAATAAATGCTAAGTATAATTGAAAATAAAATAATTTTAATGTTAATAACGGGCCAACTATTTATTCATATATATTCATACTTATTTACCCTTTGCTTTTTATAATAATAATGTATTTTATCAAATGTTCCCCCGAGTTAATAAATCAGATTTTAAAATTATTCAACAACCTCTATAATCTAATTTAAATATATTATTTAAAATCGTAATTATTCTCATTGGTAAATTATCTACTTTAATAATGCTAATAATAATAGTTTATCTAAATCCGCCCTTTTATTATAGTCAACAAAATATTTAAATTATCAACTCATAAATTCTTATTTTAAATCCTTTACTCACTTTCATAATTTATCAACTTTATTGGATACTGTTGGAGATGGAAGAAGATACATATATTCCTGTCATACTTGGGAGACCTTTGTTAGCTACTGCTGGAGAAAAAATTGACATGAAAAATGAAAGAACTTATTTTCAAGTGAAAGAAGAGAAAATTGAATTCAGGCTCCAAAACATAATGGGACACCCTTGTATGGATGAGACAATCAATAAGGTGGATGCTCTAGAAGAAGTGATTTACATCAAAGCTAACAGTTTATTATGTGAAGATCTAATTCAAGTTGTTCTTGACATTGACATGGATGAAGAAAGTCAGAAGTGTACGGGCTACGAGAAACTTTTGGATGTAGCGCCTCTAGCTGTGCTTGATCATTCTATTGTGCTGAGTCATGAGGAAGTGAAGGAGTGTTCCACACCTTCTCAGGTAGAACTAAAACCATATCCTGCATATTTAAAATATGTGTTCATGGGCCTTAGTATATCGTATCCTATTATTTTCAATGCTGAGCTTAATGACATTCAAATTGAATTGTTGCCCACTGTTTTAAAAAAAATATAAAAATGTCATTGGGTACACTCTTGATGATACTAAGGGCTTTAATCCATCATTTTGCATGCATAAGATAATTCTTGAAGATGAGCAACCCTCCTCTATTGAACCTCAACGAAGACTTAATCGTAATATGATGGAGGTAGTCAAAAAGGAAGTTTTAAAACTTCTTCTCACGGGTATAATCTACCCTATCTCTAATAGTAAGTGGGTTAGCCCTGTGCATGTAGTTCCAAAGAAATGAGGAATGATTGTGTCAATAATGATAAGGGTGAGTTGATTTCTACTAGAACTGTGACAGATTGGGGAATATGCATTAATTATCTAAAATAAAATAAAACCACTAGAAAAGACCATTTTGTCTCCCTTTTATTGATCAAATGCTTAAAAGGTTGGCAAAAAATTCTCTTTTCTGTTATTTGGATGAATATTCATGTTTCTTACAAATTCCCATCCATTCAAATGACCAGGAAAAAATGACACTTATGTGTCCATATGGTACGTTTATATATTGTAGAATGCTATTTGGATTATGTTGTGGCCTACCAACCTTCTAAGGATGTATGATGACAATTTTCTCTGATTTTATTGAAGATATATTGGAATTTTTTATTGATGACTTCTCTATATGTGGAATTTTATTTGACGCATGCTTACATTACATGGAAAAAGTGTTGCATACATGTAAAGAAGTTAATCTAAAGTGTCACTTTATGTTACAAGAGGGAGTTGTCTTGCATCATGTTATCTCGAAAAGAGGCATCGAAGTCGATAGAGCTTGGGTGGAGGTTGTTGAGCACTTACCACCCTCAACTTCGATGAAGGGAGTAAGAAGGTTTCTTGGTCATGCGGGATTTAACCTTCGCTTTACAAAAGATATTTCAAAAATCGCTCGACCATTTACTGAACTCTGAGGAAAAGATGTCCTTTTTATTTTTAAAGATGCTTGCATTGAGGCTTTTGACAGGTTAAAGAAGGTTATTATCTCCGCTCCAATCAGGCAACCACCGGATTGGAACTTGCCCTTTGAGATCATGTGTGATGCTAGTGATCTAGCTATTGGTGTAGTCTTGGGTCAAATAAAGAATGGCAAGATTCATGCCATATATTATACAAGTAAGACCTTAGATGGAGCTCAGATCAAGTGTGCAATAACTGAGAAGGAATTGATAACAGTGGTGTACACCATGGAAAAGGTTCAATTATATCTTGTTGGTTGGAAGGTTATTATTCACACAGACCATGCAACATTGAAATATTTTTTTAGCAATAAAGATGCTAAAAATCGTTTTATTTGTTAGATACTACTTCTTCAAGAGTATGATTTTGGAGATTAAAAAAATAAAGGAGACGAGAACGTGTTTTGCTGATCATCGTTCACGCCTTGTTCTTGATGCTGATGGTAGTAAAAATCTTTTATTTAATAACTCATTCCCTGATGATCACCTATTTTCTCTGGCAAGTATTGAGGTTCCTTGGTTTATTGATATAGCTAACTATCTAGTAATGGTACCATTCCTTATTGTTATTCATCAAAACAAAGGAAGAAATTTCTTTATGATGTGAAAAAGCACTTTTGGGATGATCCTTTTCTTTATAAATCTTGTACAGATAGTCATTTGAGGATGTGTTCGAGAAATTATGATTGCCTATATAATCTCACATTGTCACGATTTATCACGTGGTGGTCATGCAAGTACTACAAAAACTGCAGCTAAAATTCTTCATTGCGGTTTTTATTGGCCAACTCTCTTTAGAGATGTCCACCAATACGTTCAATCTTGTGATCGTTGTCAAAGAATTTCTCACAAGAAATGAGATGCCTCGTAATAGTATACATGAAGTTGAGCTTTTTGATATTTGGGGAGTAGATTTTATGGGACCATTCCCTCAATCTTTTCAGAACAAATACATCTAGGTCCTATTGACTATGTTTCAAAGTAGGTTGAAACAATTACAACCCCCACTAATGATGCTCGTGTTGTAAGCAAGTTCTTTAAGAAGACATTTTTTCCTAAATTTGGAGTGCCTAGATTTTTAATTAGTGATGAAAAAACGCTTCTTGGAGAATCGATCTGAATTTATGTTGAAGAAATATGGAGTTCATCATAAGGTAGGACTTATTGTGACAACCCGGGTCAAATCTTGTAACAGCCCGTACTTCCATACTATTAAATCTAAATAAAAACTAATACAAAATACAATATATTTATCCAAACTCTCACTACAATGGTGACTATTACAAAAGCGCAGCTAAAAGCGAAACTCCCAAAGTCAATCTACTCCAATTATAAATACTTCAACTCCAAAGCTTTCCAACTCGAATCTTAGACGAAGCCTAAAATCGTAAGTAATCAGCTATACATCTCAACAACAAAACAATCGATCCAACTAGTAGGCATAACAACAGTACAGATATTACAAATAACGATAATCTATACGATACGATATAAAGAACAAACACTTTTGATACGTATTTTTATTCATATTTGATATAAAAAATACAAATATCACAGAGAAGAAAATAATTCAAATCCCATAATCCATGCCACAATCACTACAAACCGGTGATAACGGTCCTGAATTTTCAGAAAGCTGTCACTACAATCCGGTGACTACAGTCTTAAGTTCTTATTCGATATTTTCACAATCCATGGCACAAATCGGAGATTCAAAATTATCGACATGACACCATAGAGATACAACAATACATATAATTGTAACACAAAATACTTTCAAAAATATCATCACTTAGCCCAAGTTTTGATAATGAAATATACACGCATAACACACAACTTGAAAACACTAGTAAGATCGATAAAAAACTTACCTAAAAATCTGACCAGATATGAAATTAGCCTTTTTGACCCTCTAAACGACTTTATCTTGGACAACATGAAACACTAAAGTTGTAGAGAACCGAAAGACCTTTCCAAAAGTTCTAGATTCAAAGAATTACGACCTATGACGAATTTTCTACGAAATGTAAAAATCAGCAAGATGAATGAGATGTACTTATAATGTGACAAAACCCTATTTCTTAATCTACAAGTTATACATTCTAGAATCTGATTCAAATTTTAGGGCCATTAGTCTAATTCATATTTTAAATCTTAATCCTTATCCAAATTTAATTTTTTAATTTTATTATTCTATTATTAATCTTATTCTAAAAGTTGTGGGATATTACATACTACCCTCTTTAAAAAGAACTCGGTCACCAAATTCATAACAATCCTCTACGTCTACTCCCTCTAATATCCTATAGGTCAAACGTAACTGTGGTCCATAAGATTGAATCGGGAATGTACTAGTCCCATAACTAATACACTCTGAAGAACAACCTGCTCTTGATACCAACAATAACAACCCACACTTCCGTACTACTAAAACTAAATAAAAAAATAATACACAATACAATCTATTTATCCAAACTCCTATTACAATGGTGACTATTACAAAGGCAAAGCTAAAAGCGGAACTGCAAAATTCAATCTACTCTAATTCTAAATACTTGAACTCCAATGTTATCCAACTCGAATCTTAGACGAAGCCTGAAATTGTAAGTAACGGGCTATACAACCCAAAAGGAAAATAATCGATCCAACTAGTAGGCCAAACAAAACGTACACTTATAATAAATAACGATAAGCTATACGATACGATATACAGAATAAATACTTTCGATATGTATTCTAATTATTATTCGATACACACAATACACGTATCATAGAGAAACACAAAAGTTGTAGGGAACGGAAAGACCTTTCCAAAAATTCTAGATTCAAAGAATTTTAACTTATGACGAATTTTCTATGAAATGTAAAAATGAGGAAGTTGAATGAGTCGTACTTATAAAGTGACAAAACCTTATTTCTTAATCTACAAATTATCCATATTAGAATCTGTTTCAAATTTTAGGCCCATTAGTTTAATTCAAATTTTAAATCCTAATCCTTATCCAAATTTAATTTTTTAATTCTCTTATTCTATTATTAATCTTATTCTAAAAGTTGTGGGATATTATATACTACCCTCCTTAAAAAGATCTCGGTCCCCAAATTCACAATAATACTCTATGTCTACTCCTTCTAATATTATTTAGGTCAAACGCAACTATGGCCAATAAGATAGAATCAGGAATGTACTAGTCCCATACCTAATACACTCTGAAGAACAACCTGCTCTTGATACCAACCCACACTTCCGGACTATTATATATGAATAAAAACTAATACAAAATACAATCTATTTATCCAAACTCCTATTACAATGGTGACTATTACAAAAGCACAGCTAAAAGCAGAACTGCAAAATTCAATCTACTTTAATTCTAAATACTTGAACTTCAATGCTATCCAACTCGAATTCTGAAATTGTAAGTAACGAGATATACAGCCCAACAAGAAAACAATCGATCCAACTAGTAGACCAAACAAAAAGTAAACTTATAATAAATAATGATAAGCTATACCATACAATATACAGAATTAACACTTTCGATATGTATTTTAATTCTTATTCGATACACACAATACAGGTATCATAGATAATACAATAATTAAAATCCCATAATCTATGCCACGGTCATTCCCAGCTGATGATAACGGTCTTATATTTTCAGAAAACTGTCACTACAATTCGATAAATACAGTCCTATGTTCTTATTCGATATTTTCACAATCCATGGCACAAATCAGAGATTCAAAATTATCCTTATGACACCATAGAGATAGACCAATACCATAATACGTATACTTGTAACACATAATACTTTCAAAAATATCATCACTTAGCCCAAGTTTTGATAATCAAATATACACGCATAATATACAACTTAAAAACACTAGTAAGATCGATCAAAAACTTACCTCAAAATATGACCAGATCTGAAATTACCCCTTTTGACCCTCTAAAGGACATTTTCTTAGAAAAAACGAAACACAAAAGTTGTAAAAGACGGAAAGACCTTTCCAAAAATTCTAGATTCAAAGAAATTCGACATATGATGAATTTTCTACGTAATGTAAAAATCAGGAAGATCAATGAGATGTACTTATAATATGACAAAACCCTATTCCTTAATCTACGAATTCTCCATATTAAAATTCAATTTAAATTTGTAGATTTAAATTTTTTTGACTTATGACGAATTTTCTATGAAATGTAAAAATGAGGAAGATGAATGAGATGTACTTATAATGTGACAAAACCCCATTCCTTAATCTACAAATTCTCCATATTTGAATTTGATTTATTTTTAGGCCCATTTGTCTAATTCAACTTTTAAATCCTAATCTTTATCCAAATTTAATTTTTGAATTCTCTTATTCAATTCTTAATCCTATTCGGAAAGTTGTGGGATATTACATACTAACCACCTTAAAAAGAAATCGGTCACCAAATTCACAACAATCCTTTATGTCTACTCCCTCGAATATCCTATAGGTCAAACGTATCTATGGTCGACAAGATTGAATCAGGAATGTACTAGTCCCATACCTGATACACTCTTAAGAACAACCTGCTCCTAATACAACCTATAACAGCCCACACTTCCGGACTATTAAATCTAAATAAAAACTAATACAAAATATAATATATTTATCCAAACTCCTATTATAATGGTGACTATTACAAAAGTGTAGCTAAAAGGGGAACAACAAAATTCAATCTACTCTAATTCTAAATAATTGAACTCCAATGTTATCCAACTCGAATCTTAGACGAAGCCTGAAATTGTAAGTAACGGGCTATATAGCCCAACAAGAAAATAATCGATTTAACTAGTAGGCCAAATAAAATGTAAACTTATAATAAATAACGATAAGCTATACGATACGATATACAGAATAAACACTTTCGATATGTATTCAAATTCTTATTCGATACATACAATACACGTATCATAGATAATACAATAATTAAAATCCCATAATCTATGCCACGGTCATTACCAGCTGATGATAACGGTCCTAAATTTTCAGAAAACTATCACTACAATTCGGTAAATACAGTCCTATGTTCTTATTCGATATTTTCACAATCCATGGCATAAATCAGAGATTCAAAATTATCCTCATGACACCATAGAGATACAACAATACGACAATACGTATACTTGTAACACATAATACTTTCAAAAATATCATCACTTAGGCCAAGTTTTGATAATCAAATATACATGCATAACACACAACTTGAAAAGACTAGTAAGATCGATCGAAAACTTACCTCAAAAT
Source organism: Apium graveolens (assembly GCF_009905375.1). NCBI lineage: Eukaryota > Viridiplantae > Streptophyta > Magnoliopsida > Apiales > Apiaceae > Apium > Apium graveolens. The sequence continues at coordinate 278,013,202 of NC_133652.1, read as the reverse complement.
ATGACCAAATATGAAATTAGCCTTTTTGACCCTCTAAAGAATGTTTGCTTGGAAAACATGAAACATAAAAGTTGTAGAGAATGGAAAGACCTTTCCAAAAGTTCTAGATTCAAAGAATTTTGACTTATGACGAATTTTCTACGAAATGTAAAAATGAGGAAGATGAATGAGATGTACTTATAATGTGACAAAACCCTATTCCTTAATCTACAAATTATCCATATTAGAATCTGATTTAAATTTTAGGCCCATTAGTCTAATTTAAATTTTAAATCCTAATCTTTATCCAAATTAAAATTTTTAATTCTCTTATTCAAATATTGATCTTATTCTGAAAGTTTTGGGATATTACATAATAACCTCCTTAAAAGAACTCGATCAAAAATTCACAACAATCCTCTAATCCTATAGGTCAAACGTAACTATGGTCCACAGGATTGAATCAGGAATGTACTAGTCCCATACCTAATACACTCTGAAGAACAACCTGCTCCCGATACCAACTATAACAGCCCACACTTCCATAATATTAAATATAGATTAAAACTAATACATAATACTATCTATCTATCCAAACTCCTATTACAATGGTGACTATTATAAAAGCGCAGCTAAAAGCGTAACAGTAAAATTCAATCTACTCTAATTCTAAATACTTGAACTCCAATGTTATCCAACTCGAATCTTAGACGAAGCCTGAAATTGTAAGTAACAGGCTATACAGCCCAACAAGAAAATAATCGATCCAACTAGTAGGCCAAACAAAACGTACACTTATAATAGATAACGATAAGCTATACGATACGATATACAAAATAAACACTTTCGATATGTATTCTTATTTTTATTCGATACACACAATACACGTATCATAAAGAATACAATAATTTAAAACCTATGATATATGCCACTATCACTACCACCTGATGATAATCGTCCTAAATTTTCAGAAAACTGTCACTATAATTCGGTGAATACGGTCATATGTTCTTTTTTGATAGTTTCACAATCCATGACACAAATCAGAGATTCAAAATTATCATCATGACACCATAGAGATACAACAATACAACAATACGTATACTTGTAACATATAATACTTTCAAAAATAATATCACTTAGCCCAAGTTTTGATAATCAAATATACACGCATAACACACAATTTGAAACCACTAGTAAGATCGATCGAAAACTTACCTCAAAATATGACAAGATCTGAAATTAGCCCATTTGACCCTCGAAACGACGTTTTCTTGGAAAACACGAACCACAAAAGTTGTAGAGAATAAAAAGACTTTTAGAAAAATTCCAGATTTAAAGAATTTCGACTTATGACGAATTTTCGACGAAATATAAAAATGAGGAACATGAATGAGATGTACTTATAATGTGACAAAACCCTATTTCGTAGTCTACAAATTAACCATATTAGAATCTGATTCAAATTTTAGGCCCATTAGTCTAATTCAAATTTTAAATCATAATCCTTATCCAAATTTAATTTTTTAATTCACTTATTCCATTATTAATCTTATTCTAAAAGTTGTGGGATATTACATACTACCCACTTTAAAAAGAACTCGGTCCCCAAATTCAGAATAATGCCCTACGTCTACTCCCTCTAATATCCTATAGGTCAAACGTAACTATAGTCCACAAGATTGAATCGGGAATGTACTAGTCCCATACCTAATACAATCTAAAGAACAACCTTCTCTAGATACCAACAATAACAACCCACACTTCCGGACTATTAAATCTAAATAAATACTAATACAAAATATAATCTATTTATCCAAACTCCTATTACAATGGTGACTATTACAAAAGAGTAGTTAAAAGAGGAACTGCAAAATTCAATCTACTCTAATTCTTAATATTTGAACTCCAATGTTATCCAACTCGAATCTTAGATGAAGCCTGAAATTGTAAGTAACATGCTATACAGCCCAACAAGAAAACAATCGATCCAACTAGTAGGCCAAACAAAACGTACACTTATAATAGATAACGATATGCTATACGATACGATATTCAGAATAAACACTTTCGATATGTATTCTTATTCTTATTCGATACACACAATACACGTATCATAAAGAATAAAATAATTAAAATCCTATAATCTATGCCACTATCACTTCCACCTGATGATAACGGTCCTAAATTTTCAGAAAACTGTCACTACAATCCGGTGAATACGGTCATATGTTCTTTTTTTATATTTTCACAATCCATGACACAAATCAGAGATTCAAAATTATCATCATGACTCCATAGAGATACAACAATACAACAATACGTAAACTTGTAACACATAATACTTTCAAAAATATCATCACTTAGTCCAAGTTTTAAAAATCAAATATACACGCATAACACACAACTTGAAAACAGTAGTAAGATCGATCGAAAACTTACCTCAAAATATGACCAAATATGAAATTAGCCTTTTTGACCCTCTAAAGGACGTTTGCTTGGAAAACACGAAACGTAAAAGTTATAGAGAACGGAAAGATCTTTCCAACAGTTCTAGATTCAAAAAATTTTGACTTATGACGAATTTTCTACGAAATGTAAAAATGAGGAAGATTAATGAGATGTACTTATAATGTGGCAAAACCCCTATTCCTTAATCTACAAATTATCCATATTAGAATCTGATTTAAATTTTAGGCCCATTAGTCTAATTTAAATTTTAAATCCTAATCTTTTTCCAAATTTATTTTTTTAATTCTCTTATTCAAATATTGATCTTATTCTGAAATTTGTGGGATATTACATACTAACCTCCTTAAAAAGAACTCGGTCACCCAATTCACAACAATCCTCTATGTCTACTCCCTCTAATGTTCTATAGGTCAAACATAACTATGGTCCACAGGATTGAATCAGGAATGTACTAGTCCCATACGTAATATACTCTGAAGAACAACCTGCTCCCGACACCAACTATAACAACCCACACTTCCACAATATTAAATATGGATTAAAACTAATACATAATAAAATTTATCTATCCAAACTCCTATTACAATGGTGACTATTATAAAAGCGCATCTAAAAGCGTAACAGTAAAATTAAATCAACTCTAGTTCTAAATACTTGAACTCCAATGTTATCTAACTCGACTGTTAGACGAAGCCTGAAATTATAAGTAACGGCCTATACAGCACAACAAGAAAACAATCGATCCAACTAGTAGGCCAATAAAAACGTACACTTATAATAAATAACGATAAGCTATACAATATATAAAATAAACAATTTCGATATATATTCTTATTCTTATTCGATACACACAACACACGTATCATAGAGAATACATCAATTAAAAACCCATAATCTATGCCACGATCACTACCACCTGATGATAACGGTCCTATATTTTCAGAAAACTGTCACTACAATCCGGTGAATACGGTCATATGTTTTTATTCGATATTTTCACAATCCATGGCATAAATCAGGGTTTCAAATTATCAATATGACACCATAGAGATACAACAATACAACAATACGGATACTTGTAACACATAATACTTTCAAAAAATTTATCACTTAGCCCAAGTTTTGATAATCAAATATACACGCATAACACACAACTTGAAACCACTAGTAAGATCGATCGAAAACTTACCTCAAAATTTGATTAGATCTGAAATTATCCTTTTTGACCCTCTAAACGGCGTTTTCTTGGAAAACACGAACCACAAAAGTTGTAGAGAACAGAAAGACCTTTCGAAAAATTCTAGATTTAAAGAATTTCGACTTATGACGAATTTTCGACGAAATGTAAAAATGAGGAAGATGAATGAGATATACTTATAATGTGACAAAACACTATTTCTTAGTCTACAAATTATCCATATTAGAATCTGATTCAAATTTTAGGCCCATTAGCCTAATTTAAATTTTAAATCCTACTCCTTATCCAAATTTAATTTTTTGATTCTCTTATTCAATTATTAATCTTATTCTAAAAGTTGTGGGATATTACATACTACAGACTTTAAAACGAACTCGGTCCCCAAATTTTTAATAATGCCCTACGTCTACTCCCTCTAATATCCTATAGGTCGAACGTAACTATAATCCACAAGATTGAATGGGGAATGTACTGGTCCCATACCTAATACACTCTAAAGAACAACCTTCTCTTAATACCAACAATAACAGCCCACACTTCGGGACTATTAAATCCAAATAAAAACTAATACAAAATATATTCTATTTATCCAAACTCCTATTATAATGGTGACTGTTACAAAAGCTTAGTTAATAGAGGAACTACAAAATTCAATCTACTCTAATTCTAAATACTTGAACTCCAATGTTATCCAACTCGAATCTTGGACGAAACTTGAAATCGTAAGTAACAGGCTATACAGCCCAACAAGAAAACAATCGATCCAAGTTGTAGGCCAAACAAAATATACACTTATAATAGACAACGATAAGCTATACGATACAATATACAGAATAAACACTTTCGATATGTATTCTTATTCTTATTCGATACAGAAAATACATGTATCATAGAGAATACAATAATTAAAAACCTATAATCTATGCCACTACCACTACCACCTGATGATAACGGTCCTAAATTTTCAGAAAACTGTCACTACAATCCAGTGAATACGGCCATATGTTCTTTTTCGATATTTGTACAATCCATGGCACAAATCAGAGATTCAAAATTATCTTCATGACACCATAGAGATACAACAATACAACAATACATATACTTGTAACACATAATACTTTCAAAAATATCATCACTTAGTCCAAGTTTTGATAAACAAATATACACGCATAAGACACAACTTGAAAACAGTAGTAAGATCGATCAAAAACTTACCTCAAAATATGACAAAATATGAAATTAGCCTTTTTGACCCTCTAAACGACGTTTTCTTGGAAAACATGAAACATAAAAGTTGTAGAGAACGGAAAGACCTTTCAAAAAGTTCTAGATTCAAAGAATTTTGACTTATGATGAATTTTCTACGAAATGTAAAAATGAGGAAGATGAATGAGATGTACTTATAATGTGACAAAACCTTATTTATTTATCTACAAGTTATCCATATTAGAATCTGATTCAAATTTTAGGCCCATTAGTTTAATTTAAATTTTAAATCCTAATCCTTATCCAAATTTAATTTTTTAATTCTCTTATTATATTATTAATCTTATTCTAAAAGTTGTGGGATATTACATACTACCCTCCTTAAAAAGTACTCGGTCCCCAAATTCACAATAATGCTCTACGTCTACTCCCTCTAATATTCTATAGGTCAAACGCAACTATGGTCCACAAGAATATTTTGGAAATGTACTAGTCCCATACCTAATACATTCTGAAGAACAACCTGCTCTTGATACCAACTATAACAGCCAACACTTCCGGACTATTAAATCTAAATAAAAACTAATACAAAATATAATCTATTTATCCAAACTCTTATTACAATGGTGATTAATACAAAAGCGCAACTAAAAGCGGAACTACAAAATTCAATCTACTCTAATTCTAAATATTACAACTCCAATGTTATCCAACTCGAATCTTAGATGAAGCCTGAAATTGTAAGTAACGAGCTATACAACCCAATAAGAAAACAATCGATCCAACTAGTAGGCCAAACAAAATGTACACTTATAATAAATAACGATAAGCTATACAATACAATATACAGAATAAACACTTTCAATATGTATTTTTATTCTTGTTTGATACACACAATACACCTATTATAGAGAATACAATAATTAAAAACCCATAATCTATGCCACGATCACTACCACCTGATAATAACGGTCCTAAATTTTCAGAAAACTGTCACTACAATCCGGTGAATACGGTCGTATGTTCTTATTCGATATTTTTACAATCCATGACACAAATCAGAGATTCAAAATTATTGTCATGACACCATAAAGATACAATAATAAAAAATTATATAATACCATAGAGATTCAAAATTACATAATACCATAGAGATTCAAAATTACAGATTGCTAGGAAGTTAAAATGATATATTTAATGTCTCTAAATTATATAATACCATGAAAATAGGCTTAATTGTATTTAAGAGTAGCCATTATTACTTGAGAGAGGTTATTTATATTTTATATGGCACATCTTTCCTCTTGAGTAATACATGATTGATTTGGGGCGGGAAATCATAATTGCATTGATTCATGCTAGTAGGAATACTTAACTCTGGATGTTTTTAGTAATATTTATTATGTAACTTTCTTGGTTAAATCGAGTAATAAATTACTAGTGATTGATACCTTTATCTTTGTGAAATCGACTCTGACTTACCTACTACATAGTAAGAAGATTTGTTAGATATAATTTTTTTATAGGCACGCAACAACCTTATCATATATTTGAATTATTTATCAAAGAGAATATTGGAAAATAAATATATACTTATTATTTAGGGTTTACATTGTATGCGCTATATATATAATATATATTTATTGTGACAATTAATAGGGAAGTTTTAATTGGGATGGAAGGATGATGAATTTTCCCTATACAATGGTTTAATTTATTTGAAAAGAACTCAATTTGCATGTTCTCAACATCACTAAAATCCCAACAAAAAATTATTTTTTGAGTATTTATTAAATTTGACATATAGTTTATATATATTTTGCAGGTCTAATTCTCACAATATGAATAAACTCGTGACATATAATCAATAATATTGATCTAAAGATAAAGATGCAACTCCAAAAATTAGGAGTCCAAGTAAGGAGATGGTAAGATGTGGACATCCTAGCTCTAAAGGCCTCAATGACTGAATTCTCAAACTATTAATAAAGGGATAAGAGCTCGTGGAGAACATATCAAACAACATAATCAAGATTAAGAGAGATAAAAATAAATGCGACTATATTAAGATACTTTTGAATCAAGATACTTTTGACCTTTTAATTCTTGCTATTACGTAACTTGTGTAGGTACATATTTGGCATCATTCAGATTAACTTTAAAGTTGTGTTGTTTGAAGACGAAGGAAGAATTCTAAAGGAAAAATATGAAGGCCATGTTTGTTTCATGGTATTAAGTGTATGATATGACTATATTCCTTTGAATTTTATAAAAACTTATTCCTCCTTAATCCAAGGATTAAAACGCTTTTAATTATCATATCAGGTGTTTGTTTTGTTGTAGTAGGGGATATTATTAAAATCCCGTCCAATACTTGGCTAGAGAAGATATCATTTAACCACCTCTAAAAATAAGTCATTTTCTAAAGAATTTCAATCGCCTTATAATAATCTCATGTAAAAACAACTTTATTATAGTAGGAGATATGATTATAATCCCCTCTGATACTTGGATGGACGAGATATTATTTAGCCCCTCAAATAACAAGTCAATTTTGTTAAATGAATTATAATTCCCGCAAATAAACTTTAATGTAGTACGGGATATCATTATGATCCATTATAACAATTAGGTGAAGGAGATAGTATTTAACCCCCTATAAAAATAAGTCATTTTTCAAGAATTATAATCCCCTCATTATAATCTCATGTAAAACAAACAACATATTGAATAATTTATTCGATTATTGTCCAATCCCATTGAATATCACTTGAAAAAAGTATGATAAAATATTAAAAGAATATATTCGAATCCTAAACTTAATCCTCACAAACAAGCATAATGTATGGTTATTTAATTCACAGAAATAGTTATCCCCGATTATTATCCGAAATTGTAACCCCCCGAAACAACATTGCCTAAATGTTAATGTACTTCAATCATAAAGGTAGTTGTGGCTTCTGTTGTCATAAGCACATAGGCGAAGTGAAAGTATGAATTAATTCTTTGAAATAATGTGAATCATGCCTAAGACATTATGAATTTAAGAGAAACTTCATAGGACTTTATGTAATTGAACCTTATTAGAATCCGTAAGGATGCATCAATAGTGACTGAATGACTAAGGCCCAATATGTTATCATCAGTGAAGGAATCTTATGGAAACAACATAGAAACAACATAGAAAGATAATATTTAAATAAAAAATATAAATTAAATAATTTGCACAACATGAATTTCTAATAATATTAATCGGAGAATAAACAAAGTACAATCTTGATAAATAAATGTAATCTTATGGAAAGAACAATTTTTTTGGTCCCGACATGGCTAAATAGGCATAATGAACAGTCTACCTGAATTAATTGAAAAATAATTTTTAGATATGGAAATATTGGTGATCAAGTAGCTATATTTCCTTTTATTTCCGGAAATTTCTTCAGTTTATTTAAGATAAGTATAATGCCAACCATTATTTACTTATTATATTTTAGCGCTTATTTACTATAATAGTAACGACAATATATGCATGTGTATTGATAAGATTGAGTGTTAGTGTTTAATTGCCAAAGCTAATATTTACGATGTGCTTGCATTTTGATTTTCTGGGTATAATATCGAAATCGAATTAAGTGATTTTCGTTACTCATTTTTTGTTAAAATTGGTTCATTTTATTCGATCATGTTGTTATATCAAAAATATTTTATTGATTTAGATCATTGACATTATGATATTCAAAATAGTAAAGGGTTTTGAAAACTCCGAGTGTTAGTAACTTATTGATTTGAAGATACCGCTCACTAGATAGCGTGACACATAAAACTATTTTACACACGTTCCGGCAAAGAGAATAAGGAAGATTTATTGAACTAGTCTGCGAGCTGCGTCTCAATATCTATACTTTTATTTCTACATTGACTTTTTGATATCTTGAGTTTGGAAACTTCATCATTAGGAATTGGAAATTAAATTACGTTAAATTTTGTTTATTATTTTGATTTAGAATTAATATCCTAAAAATTCGAGATGTTACAAATTAACCAAACATGTTCTGTTAAATATAAAAGTGTTAATTTTTTGGTAGGATGTCAATGGTCACAATATTAAAATTATAGATGTGTTTTTGTACACTTTTTTTTTCAATTTTAACTCGAAAATCGTAAGCCAATAAGATATGATGCAAAATATTAGGTTAATGGTTGAAAATTGCAATATATTACTAAATTAATTAATATTCTTTTGTCGACAAATAAATCATGTTCAATAATGGGTAAATAAATAATTTCTTTAAATTAATAAATATTTTTGGAATTAATGATGTTCAATTATCTGTATTATAAATACAAAGTGATTCTAAAAATAAAGTGAATACAGAGTGCAAGGATGCTGTAAAAGCATGACCCTAATCTTTTTTCTCATTCCAGCAAGAAAGGCTGCATATGTGATTTCTCCCCAGTCATAATTTCCCACTATATCTCTATCTCTAGAAACTGCACGAGCTCACAACGTTTTAGTGACGTAGAGGAATAATCCGCCAAAAATTCCTTCCATTGTTTCTACAAACCCATACTTAGTGAAGAATATAACCTTGAAGTTTGTTTATAATTTTGGAGCATTTTCTTCATTGTTTACTGTCAAATCATAAGAAAATATAAGAAATATTATCAGAATTTAGAAAAATTATTTACAACCACATTGAAGATAGAAAATATTTATAAAAACAATTAATGAATTGATTCTTGAAAAAATATGAAATTAGAGTAATGAATATTGAAAATGTTTATGAAGTCTTTCTAATAAACATATATGCAAAGATATTTGAATAATGGGAGAAAAAGAGGCATTGAATTTGAAATAAGTTTGTGGTTAGGGTTTCACAAAGAGGGGAAGAGAGGCAGAGACGAGGCAGAAGGTTGTTGTGATGCGGAGAGGATGCTCAATGTTAGTCTTATATAGAGTCCTACTAATTATTTGGACGGCAAAGATAAAACCCTAACACAAGAGGAGGTTGAAGGTTGTTGTGATGCGAGGAGGCTCAATGATAATCTTATATGGAGTACTACTAATTATTTGGACGACCAAAATAAAACCCTAACACAAATCAACAAACTCTCATGAAATATGATATGTATTATCAAATTGCTTCTAGAGATTGATAACTTTGATTCTTTCATGTACCGTTTTTCCTTTTAGGATAAATATTTGTTTGTGAATTAAAAATAATCTTTTTATTACATTAACAACAATGCATATTTTCAATTTAAAAATGTAAAAATTTGGTAAATACTGTAGCATTTTTTACAAAGTAAATTTGATATCTAAATCGCCGAAAATGTACTTTAAATTTTTCATTTTGATCAAATAATAGAATATTTTTTAAGATTATCTAGGCAACAAAAATAATATTTTACACCATACTTAAAATAATACTTGAGTGCACAACATAAAAAAATTAGAAAAATGTTGTAATTTTTTTAATTAAAATAATTTTATTTATTTTATTTAACTTAATGTAGATACATTCTCTGTTTCTTATTTTTTATTATGCAATAATGTTTTGGTTTACTTCTCTAAGGAATAAATATTTAATTTGATATTATTTTTTTATATGATGCTAAAACATAAATTTTTTTGTTTGTGCTTGTTCTACATATATGATAAGAAAAATAACATTTTTTTAAATGGAAAATACTCAGTATTTTAATTATTGATTTAATTTTAAGATGTTAATATTTTAACAATATAAAAAATGAATCTAAAAGAAAAAAAATTGGAACCATTTTATAGTTTATCATAATACCAAAACATATTCTCATCATGACACTAAAATTTACACAATCATTTGCTTGTGTAATTGTTGTTGCTGTACAATTCTTTGTTATTAAATAAAATTTTCAAATACACTAAAATAGTAATAATGTTTCTTGAAGGGACTAATATAGTGTTGACATATTCAAGTTGATAGGAGATACCAAGATTTCAAATTACCCAAAACCCTGAAATTAGAGTATTTAATTGAAAGGGGTTATCAAAAAATAATCTCCAAGGCTATCAAGTAAACTTGTTAGCTAAAATATCATTATCTAAAATTTTATTGAATTGATAAAGAAATATACTTGAATGGTATTAGTTATATTCAAAAAGTTATTTTATTATTAATTTCACATATACAATTAAAGTAAATTTAAGTTAGTTTTATTTAGTACAATGAAAAATTAAACATGTATTTTTAATAAAAGTATATTTGCATGATAATGATTTTATATTTTTATATTTACATAAATATATGAAATTAAAATTATAAAATTAAAGAAAAGTTATTAATAATAACATTTTTAAAAAGGAAAAAAATTAGTTAACAAACATTACTCTCATATTTTATAAATATAAAAATAAATAACTCATAAATCATTTATTATATTAGAATATTAAAATTTAATTTGCGACCCCCTGTCCTCCTTGTGAATATGAGTCATCACAATATCATGTGTTAAAACCTACATTATTACAATACATAATAACATAAAATATCTCGGAAGTGTAACACCACTCCTAGTCTTAGTCTTAGGATGGAGTCTAACTATCACTTATTAAATATTCATAGAAGTCTTAATACAAACTCAAAAATTATTAGAACACTAGATAAGCTCGAAACTGGCTTAACATCTTCTGTCAAGGGTTGATCTAACGATTTTCTTGTGTGACTCGCCAGCTGCCTCTATTACTCCTCATAATCTTTCATTTCATCCTCTACTCTATATGATTTAATGAAATAGCAAGAGTGAGCATCTAAATGCTTAACAAGATATCCAATAATAATAAACTAATAAATAATAAAAATTGTATATCACAAAATAAGGATCAAAGTGCCAAAATATGACAAACAATATTTTTAAATATAATAATTCCATGATAAAATTTCGAATTCGAGTAGCTTTTCAAATAAAGAAAACTCATCACGGGGACATGATCAAAATAATTACAAGATATGAATCTGGTCATTTCTATCCTAGCTACCTTTATGATGCGATGAACTACCACAAACAAGTACCATTCTCCGCATGAATAATATGCTCACCTGATCACGACACATCTTAAAATCACAAAACATTTCGATGCTAGCATATATAACGGGTAATGAACTATAAATCAATCATAATTTTAAGAATACATTTTGTCACGAACAAGGTAATGAACTACAATTGAAAATAGCGATCTTCTCGAAATATTGAGAATAATCGAATAATCGTAATTTTAAACAACCCTTTCTTGCTAAATTATAATGAAATTAAATATTCGAAGATGGCTCATACTTTAAATAATAATAAGATTTCAAAAATTGACCTACGCGTAATTATGTCAATGGTATCAAATGGTACATAAGGTTGAATAAGAAAGATGAATCCAACTAATGATAATAAAATTTGGTGGCTCAAAACTAATGAACCCACCTAAAATTCAAGACATCATTATTCGAAGCGATAAATTACCAAAATTAATATTCTACATTGAAAGGGGATAGAACGTCCAAATTTATCAGATATTTAGAAAGAAAATATAATTTCAAGATAAATAAATATAAAGTGAAATGATCAAATAAATTCCACAATAAACAATTCAGCATTTTAAAATTTAACAATATACTTTATCCATAGTAAACTTTCCTTTATTAAGAAGTACGCGTTATTTACTATTTACTTTCATTAGCCTGACATTCTCTATTTTCGACTTAAATTTCTAATTAATAAATCAAAAATAAATGTTCAGTATAATTGAAAATAAAATAATTTTAATGTTCATAACGGGCCAACTATAGTATTTATTCATATATATTCATACTTATTTACCCTTTGCCTTTTTATAATAATAATATATTTTATCGAATTTTCACCCGATTTAATAAAGAAGATATTAAAATTATTCAACCACCTCCATAATCTAATTTGAATATATTATTTAACATCTTAATTATTCTCACCGTTAAATTATCTACTTTAATAATACTTATAACAATAGTTTATCTAAATCCGCCTTTTTATTATAGTCAACAAAATATTTAAATTATCAACTCATAAATTGTTATTTTAAATCCTTTACTCAATTTCTTAATTTACCAACTTCATTAGTTGCGGTTGGAGATATAAGAAGACGCAAATATTCCTATCATACTTGGGAGAGCTTTCTTAGCTACTGCTGGAGCTATAATTGACATGAAAAATGGAAGAACATTTTTTCAAGTGAAAGAAGAGAAAATTGAATTCAGGCTCCAAAACATAATGGGGCACCCTTCTATGGATGAGACAATCAATAGGGTGGATTCTCTAGAAGAAGTGACTTACATCAAAGCTAATAGTTTTTTATGTGAAGATCCAATTCAAGTTATTCTTGACGCTGGCATGGATGAAGAAAGTCAGATGTGTACGGGCTACGAGAAAATTTTGGATGTAGCGTCTCTAGCTATGCTTGATCATTCTATTGTGCTGAGCCGTGAGGAAGTGAAGGAGAGTTCTACTCCTTCTCAGGTAGAACCAAAACCATTTCCTGTATATTTGAATATGTGTTCATGGGCCGTAGTAATTTGAATCCTATTATTGTCAATGCTGAGCTTAATGATATTCAAATTGAGTTGTTGCTCACTTTTTAAAAAAATATAAAAATGTCATTGGGCACACTATTGATGATATCAAGGGAATTAATCCATTATTTTACATGCATAAGATAATTATTGAAGATGAACAACCCTCATCTATTGAACCTCTACGAAGACTTAATCGTAATATGATGGAGGTTTTAAAACTTCTTCCCGCATGTATAATCTACCGTATCCCTAATAGTAAGTGGGTTAGCCTGTGCATGTAGTTCCAAAGAAAGGAGGAATGATTGTGTTAATGATGATAAGAGTGAGTTGATTTCTACTAGAACCGTGATAGATTGGCGAACATGCATTAATTATCGAAAATTGAATAAAACCACTAGAAAAGACTATTTTCCTCTCCCTTTTATTGATCAAATGTTTGAAAGGTTGGAAAGAAATTCTGTTTTCTCTTATTTGGATGAATATTCATATATCTTACAAATTCCCATCTATCCAAATGACCAGGAAAAAATGACATTTACGTGTCGATATGGTACGTTTATATATCGTTGAATGCCATTTGGATTATGTTGTCCCACCAACCTTCTAAGGATGTATGATGGCAATTTTCTCAAATTCTATTGAAGATATATTGGAAGTTTTATTGATGACTTCTATGTTAGTGGAATTTTACTTGACGCATGCTTACATAACTTCGAAAGAGTGTTGCATAGATGTAAATAAGTTAATCTAACTTAAAATTGGGAAAAGTATCACTTTATGTTACAAGAGGGAGTAGTTTTGGGTCATGTTATCTCGAAAAGAGGCATCGAAGTCGATTGAGCTTGGGTAGAGGTTGTTGAGCGCTTACCACCCCCAAATTCGGTGAAGGGAGTAAGAAGTTTTCTTGGTCATGCGGGATTTAACCTCTTTTTTATAAAAGATATTTCAAAAATCGCTCGACCTCTAACTGAACCCTTAGGAAAAGATGTCCTTTTGATTTTTAATGATGCTTGCATTAAGGCTTTTGATAGGTTAAAGAAGTCTATTATCTCCGCTCCAATCATGCAACCACCGGATTGGAACTTTCCGTTTGAGATCACGTGTGATGCTAGTGATCTGGCTATTGGTGTAGTCTTGGGTTAAAGAAAGGATGGCAAGATTCATGCCATATATTATACAAGTAAGACCTTAGATGGAGCACAGATCAACTATGCAATAATTGAGAAGGTATTGATTGCAGTGGTGTACACTATAGAAAAGGTTCGATCGTATCTCGTTGGTTCGAAGGTTATTGTTCACACACACCATGTAGCATTGAAATGTTTATGATTAATTAAGATGTTAAACCTCGTTTGATTCGTTAGATACTACTTCTTCAAGAGTTTGATTTTGGAGATTAAAAAAAGAAAGGAGATGAGAAAGTGTTTGCTGATCATCGTTCATGCCTTGTTCTTGATGATGATGGTAGTACAAATCTTTCAGTTAAGGATTCCTTCACTGATGATCACCTATTTTCTCTGGCAAGTATTGAGGTTCCTTGGTTTATTGATATAGCTAACTATCTAGTAATGGTACCATGCCTCATTGTTATTCATAATAACAAAAGAAGAAATTTTTCTATGATGTGAAAAATCACTTTCGGGATGATCCTTTTCTTTATAAATCTTGTGTAGATGGAGTCATTAGAGGATGTGTTCGAGAAATTATGACTGCCTCTATATTCTCACATTGTCACAATTTATCACGTGGTGGTCATGCAAGTACTACAAAAACTGTAGCTAAAATTCTTCAATGCGGTTTTTATTGGACAACTCTCTTTAGAGATGTCCAACAATATGTTCAATCTTGTGATCATTATCAAAAAACTGGAAATTTCTCAGAAGAAATGAGATGCCTCTTAATAGTATACTTGAAGTTGAGTTTTTTGATGTGTGGCAAGTTAATTTTATGGGACCATTCCCTCCATCTTTTCAGAACAAATACATCTTGAACCTGTTGACTATATTTCAAAGTCGGTTGAAGCCATTACAACCCCCACTAATGATGCTCGTGTTGTAAGAAAGTTCTTTAAGAAGAGATTTTTTCCTAAATTTTGGAGTGCCTAGATTTTTAATTAGTGATGAAGAAAAATGCTTCTTGAAGAATCAATTTGTATTTATGTTGAAGAAATATGGAGTTCATCATAAGGTAGGACTTATTGTGATAACTTGAGTCAAACCCTTTCACAACCCGCACTTCCGGACTATTAAATCTAAATAAATACTAATACAAAATACAATATATTTATCCAAACTCTCAGTACAATGGTGACTATTACAAAAGTGCAGCTAAAAGAGAAACTCCAAAAGTCAATCTACTCCAATGTGTATAAAAACTAACTTGCTTGAGCACCAGCTTCTATCTTCAGAAAACCTTGGTCTTTATAAGCATTTGTGACTGTCAGAGTTTGCTTTGTAGTCACAGTCAGATTTTGTTGTTGTTTTCCAGTTTTCCCTCTTTCTCCACCTTTTCTAGATTGCTACGAGTGGTTTTAGAAGTACCAGTAGTAACAACTAGTTCTCCACCTTTCTTTTCAGAAATCTCTTTTCTACCTCCTTTACTTCTTCCATCAGGACCATCATCATTGTCATCAACATCTTTTAGTTGGATTTTCTTGCAATTAGATTTCAAAACTTTCTCCCCCTTTTGGAATCATCACCAAGTAGGAGTGAAACCATAAGCTTCAAATATTGTTGTACCTCATACAATTGACCAGACATCTTAACTTGAGTAGCTTCCAACTTAGCTTGGCTGGCTTCCGGTTTATCTTGGCTAGTATGAATATATGTCAATTGCTTGGTTATCTCATGTGAAGCGTTGAGTTTGGTTTCCTAGAAAAATTCTTTAAGCTTATCAATCTGTGAATTAGCTTGAGACTGAGTATTCTGAACTGTTTTGATCAACATTGTAGAATAGAGTTGTCTCTTTTCCCTTGAACTTCAATGTCTATAAAAACTTACTTGCTTCAGTACTAACTTCTATCTTCAGAATACCTTGGTCTTTATCAGCATTTGTGACTGTCAGAGTTTGCTTTATAGTCATAGATAGCTTTTATTGTTGTCTTCCACTTTTCCCTCTTTCTCCACCTTTTATGGATTGGCTACAAGTGGTTATAGAAGTACCACTAGTACCAACTAGTTCTTCGCCTTTCTTTTCAGAAATCTCTTTTCTACCTCCTTTACTTCTTCCATCAGGACCATCATCTTTGTAATCGACATCTTTTAGTTGGATTTCCTTGCATTTAGATTTCAAAACTTTCTCCTCCTTTTTGGACTAATCACCATGTAGGAGTGAAACAATAAGCTTCAAAGACTGCTTTACCTCATACAATTGACCATACATCTTCTCTTGAGTAGCTTCCAACTTAGATTGGTTGGTTTCCGGTTTATCTTTTCTAGTAAGAATATCTTTCAATTTCTTGGTCATCACATGTGAAGCAGTAAGTTTGGTTTCCAAGAAAGACTCTTTAAGCTTATTAATCTGAGAATTAGCTTGAGACTAAGTATTCTGAACTGTTTTGATGAACATTGTAGAAGCTTTGAGATGAGTCAGGATATCCGGATTTTTAATGTTCTTCTCTACTGTTTCCAAATATCTGGAAGCATTAGGAACATAGATAGGATGAGAAGAATCCTTTATGAAAGATAATCTCATCATAATCTTCATCAGGATCTAATTGTACATTGATATTGGATTCAACATTATCTTCTCCATCACTAGGCTCACTTGCATGTACAGATTCTTCATTAGCAACTGGTTCCTAAATTAACTGTGTTACTTCATCCTCAGCATCAACATTTAAAGCAGAATCATAAATTGTTGCAGTATATGATCCATCTGCTTCAAACACTGCCATAACATCAGTATTTAGCTCAACATCTTCAAGAATTGTAGCCATGTGAAGTGGAGCTTCAACATTTATCTCCAAAACTTCAATACATGTAGAGTGTCGTGGTAATTCAGAAATTGTGAAGTAAATTTGAGTGGACCATTCTCCTTCTTGAACATCAACAAGAACAGGGAGAATACCAGTGAAGGGAATAGAAATATGTATAAATTGGAAGAAAGTATCAGTACTTAGATCTGCGGGAATTTGTCAACATTTGATGTATCAGAGTTACTGAAGGGACTATAGGTTGAATATCAGCAATTGTTTCTTTAGTACTTCGTGCACCTACAAAATCAATTAAGGAACCATCTAAATCTCTACTATCCTTTAAAGTAGTCTCACTACTTCTCACTGCACTCATCTCATGACTTTTAAGAGTCGGAGTTTCCTCACAAGGATTACCTAAATACTGACACTCTTCTACCTCTCCTTTTTCCTGGTAAGGATCCTTCCTCTCTTTAATTTTATTTTTTTTCTAGATCTTTTCTCTCATTCTCTCATTAAAGGCTCATAAAATGTTTTCCTACATAAACAAGAGGTGGCTGAAAAGAGTTGTCTGTGCTAATATGACTAGGGGTACCCTTCCATAAAGGACGAGACATGGTCGTTTCATCAGGATTCATAGAACTAACAGAAACTGATAAAATAATATCAGGATATAAATTAAATACCGATAAAGAAAGATCAGTATTTGTACCTTGTCTTCTGAAGGTTCATCTTTCAAGACAGCATCAAAATGAGGTATTGATAGAATATCAGTAGATGGTGGAGTTAGATGCATCTTTCTTTCAGTACCAACTACCAACATAACTGGACCCGGACTCATGCCTTGATTACCACTTTGAGGCAATGGTTCTTTTGGGGCTAGAGATTGAGGAGGTGTTGGATTACTTTGAAACCCAGGATTTTGTGTACTCTTCTCCTCAGATTCAGTCTCTGACTCATATTGAGCTCCTAGTTTGAAACCATCTGTTTTCTTGAATATGTGAGGATGGAGCTTCTAATAGAAATCTTTAACTTGAGAGACTTCTTAATGAATTTTAGTAGCAGCTACTACATGCCAATTTTGATTGATCATTTAGCAAGAGGTTCAATGTCTTTTACATATTTTTGAGATGTAGATTCTTGTGGGACTGGATCGGGATTTATAGTTGTCGCTGTTGCATTCCTTTAAGATATAGATTATGCGCTTGATCCATGAAACTTTCCTTATTTCTAAAGCCTCTTTGCTATCTTATCTACTTTGTCATGAGTGACCACCCTCACTTTTCTCTTCAACTTCACTGGAGAATCATAAATTATGACATATATTAGCAGATAAATTGTCCTGTGCATCAGTAATCGGTTGTGCTGACATAAATACATCCTTTCCCTCCTCACCTATTTCCTGCTTGAGCTTCAAATTTTTTTGAGCATTATAGTTCTTGACTAACTACTTTTTCCTTGGTCTAGGGCTTGAATCAGTAATTACAACATCAGGATTTGTTGTGCCCTCCTAAGTTGGTAGTATAGTTAGACTCTGAGTAGAATCAGGATTTTAAGTTCTTGAATTTGGATGACAAGATAACATTGTCCTCAGCCTCTGATTCTGACCCAGGAAGTACAGGCTTTCTCTTGACAACTTATGAAGGTTTAGAAGAAGGAGAAACTTGTACTTTAGAACCAATAGATATTCCAACAACAGAATTTGCACTAGTGTCCTGAGCAGACTTCAAAACTGCTATCTAACCATAAGGCCTAGTAGACTGAGCAATTATATCCCATGGTTTCTCAATAGACACAATAACTCCAACATCAGATTTTACCAGTTTCTTTCTTTATATAATAGGTTAACTTTTGGAGGCACCAGAGGTGGATTGTGTTTGAGGAAGTGTTTGGATTTCAGTGCTTGGGTTAGCTACAAGGGGTTCCCAACCTTAATTACCTTTAACTTAGCACTTTAAAGATTTTGCAATCCATAGGTCTTAGGAAAGCTTGTAATTAGCAAGTTCCTGGCAGAAAGTGGTAACGTTAAAGGTGCAAGAGAACCTTTTCCTTATCCTTAGAAATTAAATAAGCGAAATCCATTTTTGTGAGCTTAAACACTGATACAATTTGATTAGCAGGGATTAGGGTATTAGGGAAACAAATATTGAAAATTAACTGACAAAATCTAGCATAATAGACTATATATATCACCAGTTATTCTATCCCCTATAAAATATAAAACTACTCTACCAAATTCATAGTGAGAACCATGGATTAGAGAGTACCCAATTTGCTGTGTCATGATAGGAAGTGCATCAAATTTGGTGCGCTTATTACTGAATTCCCTTGTTATGCAATCAAAAAAAAGTTCCACTCTTTCCTTAACCCATTCCTTTTAAACTGGCTAAGATTTTTCATATCTTTTTCATAGCCAATCTTAGTGAAAAATCTCCTTATCTCAGAATCTCCAACAAATATTGTATAAGAATTGTGAGGAGGGAGATGAAAAGCTTCCCTAATAGTTTGAGGAGTGACAACCCTCCTCTAATTGTTGAATTCAAAAATGATGCTTGGAGTTCCTGTTTCCCCGTCATCATCATATAAGGCAGTTCTTTAGAAATTAAGAACTTGGTTTTCGTAGACGACTATGGGTTTAGTCAGAGCATAACCCACTTCACTGGCTTTGAATAAATCCTGAAAGAGGTAAAAATCAGGATTTATCCCGGTGTAATCAAGATTAGCAATGAAGTTGTTGGTGAAGAACTTAGCACCTCCATGAAGAAATGTAGATAATGTAGCAGGTGAAGACATGATTAATCTGTGTAGAAAAGCTTAAAATCTGAACAGGGTTTCAGTGTTTATCTTAGAGAGAAAAAGAGAATTAAACAACAAAGGTAATTTGAATAGGAGAAAGCAATA
This sequence comes from Apium graveolens, assembly GCF_009905375.1. Classification (NCBI taxonomy): domain Eukaryota; kingdom Viridiplantae; phylum Streptophyta; class Magnoliopsida; order Apiales; family Apiaceae; genus Apium; species Apium graveolens. The sequence goes on along the minus strand of NC_133652.1, from coordinate 277,992,954 downwards.
ATTGAAAATTAAAAAATTGATTTTGATTAACACTATATTCTAACTCACAAAGACAGCTCAGTTTAGTAGGACACGTGGCATGATAGTATTGACTAGGAAAATAATCATGGTGCGTGTATTAATGTGCAGTAATTACGTGCACAGTTATACAAGATATTGTTCTACAAAAGCTTAAATATTTTTCCTATCCTCACACCATCAGCTTGATACCTGTAATCAATTACATAAAATTTCTCACTATTCTACATCATTATATTTAACTAAAATACTATTTTAAGAATATTTTTGAATAAATTTAAAAAGTCATCAGAATTTAACTGTCAATCAGAGTTTGACCATTGTCAGTATTTAATTAACTATTGTCAAGACTTATCAGTCAACATAAGTTTGACCAATATCAGTAGTTAGCTATACACTCAGAGTTTATCATGCAACTACTATCAAAGTTTAACTATCAAGATTTAAACTAAACTTTTATTTTAAATATCATTTAGCATGAATACATGGAAACAGTCTTTAACACAAGTATTAAAATTTAATTAATACTGATTTATAGAAAAAGATACCACACTCTGATAATGCTTTTCTGTTACAGATCACAGATTATCCATCACTGTTTGAGAATTGTCCTACAATCATTCCTAATTCATTCACCATTCTTATAAGTAGCTTCACAAAGTGGTTTGCTGAAGATATTCGCTAACTGCTGATCTGTAGGCACAAAGGGCAATTTCACTATACCTTCCATTACATGTTCCCGTATGAAATGGTACCTTATGTTGATGTGTTTACTCATTGATTGCTGTACTGGATTTCCTGCCATTGCAGTAGCAATATGATTCTCACAATATATAGGTATTTCAGAATATTCTAACCCATAATCCAGTAACTGATTCTTCATCCATAAAATTTGAGCACAACAGCTTCATGCAGCAATATACTCAGCTTCTGTAGTAAAAGTGGATTTGACTTTTGTTTCTTGCTAAACCAAGAAACCAATCTATCACCAAGAAATTGTAAGCTTCCTAAAGTGCTTTTCCTGTCTATTTTGCATCCTGCAAAATCAGCATCTGAATATCCAATTAACTTAAAATCTGAATTTCTAGGATACCACAATCCAAGATTCATGATGCCTATGAGATATTTAAAAATTCATTTCACAGCTAATAGATGTGGTTTCTTTGGATCAACTTAGAACCTTGCATACAGACGTGTAACATACATGATATCAGGTCCACTAGCAATCAAATATAGGATTGAGACAATCATACCTCTGTAGTAAGTTTTATCTACTGGTGAACCAGTTTTTATATCTAACTTGGTTACAGTGGCCAAAGGAATTGTTACATATGAACTGTCTTGTATTCTAAACCCTTTGAGAAAATTCCTGGTATATTTTCCTTGACTGATGAAGAAACCTTCTTCTGTCTGTTTGACTTGTAATACCAAAAAATAACTGAGTTGTCCCATCATACTCATCTAAAATCTTGACTGCTTTAGAATTACAAATCTCTTACAGAGTTTATCATTAGTAGAACCAAAAATTATATCATCAATATATATCTGAATTAACAACAAGTCCTTACCATGGTATTTATAAAATAGAGTTTTAGCCAATGTACCTCTTTTGAAACCACTTTCTGATAAGAATTGAGCAAGTGTTTCATACCATGTCCTTAGAGCTTTCTTTAGTCCATAGAGTGCTTTATCCAGTTTATAAACATGATCTAGATACTTTGGATTAATAAAATCTGGAGGTTGTTCAACATAAACATCCTCTTCAAGTTCACCATTTAGAAATGCACTCTTCACATCAATTTGGAAAACCTTAAACTTCATGTGAGCAGAATAGGCTAGAAAAATTCTGATTGCTTCAAGCCTTGCAGCTGGAGAAAAATTCTCATAATAATCTACGCCTTCTTGCTGTGAGTAACCCTTAGCAACCAATCTTGCTTTATTCCTTGTAATAATGCCCTCACTTTCAATCATGTTTCTGAACACCCACTTTGTACCAACTACTGATCTATTCTTTGGCCTTTGTACTAATGTCCAGACTTTGTTCTTTTCAAATTAATTTAATTCCTCTTGCATTACTGTGATTCAGACAACATCTTCTAGAGCTTCTTCCACTTTCTTGGGATCAGTTTGAGATAGAAAAGAATGGTAGAGTCATTCATTTTGAGTGGCTTTTCTGGTCTTTACACAACTATTAGGATTTCCAATAATTAAGTCAGGTGTGTGTGACTTAATCTATTTTCATTACTATCAGTATTTGCTTCATCAGTATTTGAGGAATCAGGGTCTGATGGAGTGTCTACTGATGTTCCTTGATTAGAATCACTTGACTCTTGATATGAATCATGTTTCTCCCCCTCAACATGTGTTTCAGTATTTGAAGATTTGCCACTGATACGTGGCTCTTTGGAGTTTAGAGTGACATCAGGATTTGCAGTATCAGGATTTCTTCAGAAGTTCGTTGATGTTGTTGAAATTAAGATGAGAAAGTCTTTTTTTTCCAGCTCCAAATGTCTTCCACAGATGCTCTACTAATTAGACATATTCCAGAGTTATCAGTATTTGTGGAGACCCTGGCTTCTTATAAGTTACCATGTCTCTATACCCAGTCATTGTAATCTTACCATCTGATTTACGGACAATCTCACAATGTTCTTCATAAAAAGTCATTTGATAACCTCTGTCACAGAATTTGAGTCACACTAATCAGATTATGCTTGAGTCCTGCAACTAGAGCTACATTTTCAATGATGACATTTCCAACCTTGATATAGACATATCCCAAATATTTCCTAAGTTACCGTCTCCATAAGAAACATTTGAGCCAACCTCCCCTCTAAACTCTGATAACATGGATTTATTTCTTGTTATATGTCTTGAACATCCACTGTCGAAGACTAAAGAAATTTTCATGTTACCCTGTAATCAGTTTTAACTATTAATTAGTGTTTTTAAGGACCCAGACTTGCTTGGATCCTTTGACCTTTTTATTTTTGTTAACATTTGCAGCAGAAGACTTCAAATCAAAGTTTATGCTAACATAATAATATCAGAGTTTACACATGCACTTTTTTTGATTTATTTAAAGAGGGTTTTAGTTTTTAATATCATTTTACAAACTGTGATACTCTTTACATGTGTAAATTGAATGCCAAACACTACAACAATGAAAACATGGATTATATGGTTTATATTAATTAATTTGTCATATTCCTAAACTCTAACTTAAAAGAAATAATATTTATTCCTTTATTCTTTCGACAAACAACAGAAAGATGATTAACACCACCACACTTAAAACAAACCTTTCTAGGTGCATTAGGAATGAGTTTATATTTATTTTTCTTATTGACACCTTCGTTTCCATTTCTATTCTTCCTGAGTTATTTTTCCTTGCTTTTCATTTTACCATTCTTCAGCTTATGCATAAGCTATTTCCGAGTCATTAAACCAATATTTACTAACTTGGTATGAAGTTGTTCATACTTATCAGTTTTTAATTTTGACTTAGGTGATGATTATTAATCCCTTTTTATTAACTGACTTAACAGTATCAACACTTAATTTAAACTTAATAGGTCTTCACTAGGAGTTGTTCTGTTTTACCTTGTTATCAATATTTGCTAGTTTAACCATCGCAATTCCTTAATAGAATTAGTTTTATCAGTATATCCTAATCTTGATTGCCAACAACCATTTTCTAGCGAACCCAGAGTTGTTTTTCCTGAACTAATCCAAAGCTTAATTACTTCTCTTTTATTAGCTAGTTCTTTTTCTAGGTAAGCATGCTTTTCTAATAATTTTTCTTTAACATATAAAGCATCATGTCTTTCTTTTTTACTTTCTAGCATGAAAATCACTTCAAATTTTAGATGATCATTCCTTTTCTTAAGATCAAAATTTTCAGTTTTAATCCCAACATTTTCAAGTGTTTGATCCCTATAACTAACATATAGAGATTCAAGAAATAGCCTTAGTTCATAAACATAATCAGTATCAAAAGCAAGTGTTGTTTGAGGTACCTTTAACTTAGCAGTGTTAGCCTCAATATTTGCATTCTCCATAAGAGTATAGTTGATACCTTCATCTGATTCTTATTTTATCATTCCAGTATTTCTTCTTGGTGATCAAGGCTTGTTTCTTCTTAGCTCTTAGCTTCTTGTAGTCGGCTGCAAAGTGTCCTACTCAATCACAGTTGTAGCACTATTCTTTTGACTTATCATATTTTCCAGACTTTGGCTCTTTCTCATCTGAGTTTCTTTTGTAATTCCTCTTATCGGTTTTTGAGGAACTAGAGCCCTTAATGGAAAACCTTTTTACTTTCTTGAAGTCTTTGTAGACCATCCTTTTGAAGCTTTTAACCAAAAGAGCAGCCATTTGCTCAATATCTTTATTGTTATCATGATCACCTTCAGTGTCTGATTTACTTTCAGAGTTTGAGTCATCATCAAAGTTTAATGACTCAGTATCGAACTTTGCAATCATCACCTTGCCTTTGGAGTGGCTTTTTCTCCTAGATTTCACTCTTAGATTTTCTTCAACCTTAAGTGCAACATATCTTGCTTTAGATACTTTCCTCTTGCTTCTTTGCTCCATTTTCAGTTCATGAGTCATCAACATGCCATGGCTCTCATCTAGGAATGTATCATCAAGATCATAATTGTCCCTTATTGATGTGACTTTCATGTCCCACACTTTTAGGGAGTGCAAGAAGAAATTTCAAGTTAGAATCTTTTAGATCATATTCTTTGTCAATTAGTGACAAGTCATTTTTCAGCTTTTAAAACCTATCTTAGATTTTAGTCAAGGACTTAAAAGACTTTGATTCAAAGTGCTCATACTCTTGAGTGATTATTATTTCTCTATTATTTTTTTATAGCAGTGGCACCTTGACACTTGACCTCCAAAGTATCCCAAATTTCTTTGGCAGTTTTGCATGTAATGACTATATTGGACATTAAACTGTCAAGACTGCTATGCAAAATATGTCTTACTTTTGCATCTTTCATAATGGATGAAAGATTCTAAAGAGAATAGTCATTTTTATCTTTATCAACCATTTTTTCTTTCCCGTCTCTGATATTCAGGATCTGTTGCTTCTAGACACATGGTCATCTTTACCTTCTAGATTGGATATTCATGTATCTATAGGATTGGAACCTTGATAGTCTTATATCTACTCATGTTGTGGCTGATTGAATTTATGGCTGGTGAGGTAGGGGAACCTGTTGTCCTGCTTTGTCTTCCATCAGTGATTATTTTATGGATCTTCAACAGTTTATGTATCAACATCAACCTCTGATACCAATTGTTAGGCCTCTAATGAACTGTAGAGGGGGGGGGGGGTGAATACAGGCAAATAATCAAATTAAAATAACAGATGTAATTAAATCAACAATTTTTATTATTGTTGTATAAAAACTGTTTACAATACTCTCTCAAAGGATGAACAATTATCCTTGAGAGCTGCTAGGTTATATGAATGATATATCAATTCGTGACACATTAAGTGTAAACATAATCTGTGCTTATATAGTGCACAGTTACAGAATCAATCAGAAATCCTATTACAATATAATAAAAAATCCTATAACATATCCATCTATTTATTGCTATATTAAGTAAAGTTCCACACCGACATATATTCTGCAAATATTTCCTCCTTTAATATCTCTTGGTTTCCAGCTCGACAGATACTGATATGAGTAAATCCTGATGATAAAAGCTGATCATCAAATACTGATGGTAAATATTGATGACGTCATCACTGTCAAATACTGATATCAAATGTTGATCAGTAAACTCTGATAATTTGTATATTGATATTATCAATTTCTTCTAACATTAAACTATTTGGATTTAGAATAGTGTATGGAGCACTTGCCTTTGGTTAGTTAAGCACTCCCACAATAACGTGACTATTATGTCATTCTATCTCATGACATCATCGTCTTTTATTTCGCTAATTATCTGATTTGTTGCTCATGCAGTGTTGCAAACCCAATATCATACTATTCGAATGTACCCTTCATCTATTTTTTGTTGGCATAAACAGAAAGAGCATGAAAATCTGAGCATTTTGGTTACTCATACATCAACTTATGAGATCCTAATCATCTCCAAACCTGGATCTGATCTTCAAGAACTCAAGAACACAATATTGAGAGGATTTTCTAATTTTTTGAAAAATAAAACATAAATATCTGATTTCTAATAAATATTTTGTTAAATTAAAATCCTATTTATATTTAAAAAATACCCCTAAAAGTATTTGGGCATAATTATATCATTTAATAAAAATAATTTGCCCAAAATTATTTAACGAGGAATAATAATTGTTCGAATAAATACAAAAATCATGTCAAAATTCTCCAAAAATTATGAATATTTGAAAAATGCAAAATATAAAAAATTTGATAATCCCAGGATTTTAGAAAAATTAAAACATGATTTTAGTGGGCTTTAACGTCCAGGTAGGGGTCAGGTCTGATAATTTTTAAGAATTTGGTATACTTTCTAAATTAACAGTAAAACCCAAAAACACATATAATGTATGTAAATGCCCGCGAAATAATATAAAATAGTTACCACATAATAAGCACATAATAAACGCACTCTGACACGCGTCCAAATCGCGTATAGCTTAATATAAATGCATTTTAAACAAGTACCGAGTAGCTTACAAAACCACAAATCTACTGCATGCTAATTAATGGCCAGTGAAATATAATATAATAATAAATATATAATGTTTTCTTAAAAGTAACAAAATAGCCGTTACATATTATTTGGGCGAACCCGAATAAAACATAAAATATACTTTTAGTCGCGGATAAAGTACCCACTTGATCCCTAAAATTTTAAAACAAACTCAAGTGACGGATATCGATAAAATGATCGACTTTTTAATTTTTTTTGAAAATAGTAAAAGTAATTAAATACTTTCACAATACGAAAGAGATCGACATCAACTACCAATTCGTACTTTACTTCAGTTAAAGATACAAACTCATCACACGTGAATAAAGTATCCATAATTGTATTCCTCCCGCTTTAGAATATAACACAAAACACACAAATAATAATAAATAATAACTTCTAAAAATCCAGGATATCACAAAAACATGATATTTAAATTTATCACGCATGTTTCATTCTATAAACTCATCCCTTGAGCTTTAATTTGCTTTTAGAAAGGTTGTGCTTAGTTTTTAAGCTAAGTTAACATACTTTTTGGCTATAAAAACAAGCCTAAATTCCCTCATTTCTAAAGCCCTTGGTAAGACAACTAAATTCTGAAAAAAAATCTATGGAAACACTCTCTCAAATGATCTTAAATAGTAAAAAAATCATTTCTTGAGTTTAAGCCAACTTTGCTTCATATTTTATTTATTATTTTGCTTTATTTTCATCACCATTAACTCACCTAAACACACCCATTTAGCCACACTATTTGAGCAGCCCCTAGACCATACTTTTCTTCCTTTATATGACCATTTAGGCGTTGAAAAGTCAGTTTATATACCCTTAAACATTACCTTTTCCGGTGACTTTTTTGGCGATTATTTAGTGTGTTTTTCAGCTTCAATCCTAACCCGCGCCTCTTGTACTCCACTCAAATAATGAAGGGACTAAAGAATTTGTAAGGTCAAGAGTGATAAGTTAGTTAATTTACTTGTAACTTTTATATTTGTGCTTGTACTTACTAGATCTATCATATTATAGAATTCGTTACAAGTTTCATTCGCTTTGGTGTATAAACATACTTGTTCTTGAAGTTTATTCGTGTAATGTGTTTTGGGAACCATTGTAGAAGCTTTAACAAGAGCTAGAGACTTGGATTCTCACTCTTGAGGGCCTTACACTCAAGGTTGAAGGTTTGATGTATTAAGGAAAACAAAACAATCATTGATTCTCAACCAAAGTATCTTAAATCTTGTTTTTCCTTAAAGTTGTCTAAATCTGGATTTAATGAATCAAAGTATAGTTTAAAATTGGATCTAATTTATTAGTTTTTTAATTTTTATAAATAATACAACAACAACTTAACAAATCTAGGCCAACAAACAAGGAAGCATCATTCGGCTTTTTCATCAATCTATTCGCCAGAATAGAGATTCTACTTGAAGGTTTTTTGCTTGAAGCCTAATCCATTGCAAAGTTATTGCTACACTCTTTTAGTCATGTATATCATTGTTCCTAGCTTTTAATTTAACTTAAATTTCAAAAGAATGTGAATAAAAAGACTACATACACTCGACCAAACCGAAATATATTATGCTGAGCATACTAGTCTAAGTGCAACAATTTGCTTCACTTGTTCCTATATTTTTATTAGTGCACTTAGCTTACTATAATATTGTGTAACTTAGTCCATAACCTAACTTTGAATATTTCTTTCAAAATAATTTAAACACTAAAGGAGATTATACGTACTCAGATTCATAATTTAGTTTAACATAAACGCTACTAGAATTGGATGTTCTAACTCGAAGAAAACCTATTTACCAAGTTCATTTAGAAACTTATAGGCTTGTATATTTGATCCCTTGGCATATCTTGGAACTGATTCTTTAAAAGGTCTCAAATGACAAAGACTATACAACTCAATTAATTAATTCGAGTTGCTTGTTTCATTCAGAAATTCCTTTAAATACAAGGACGAATAAACAACATCCTATTGTATACAAGTCGAACAACTTATCTTGCATATTGTTTGCGTGATTTATCCACTGTGAGACACATCCTGCATCCGTTTGTTTTTTTATCTGAAACACGTTAAGCTAGTAGCATGAATTCTTTTCGTTGTAGATAGGTGATAATGAAGTAAGGTGACTCTTGTTCTATGAACCAATTTTTAGGCGTACTAGCGAGGAGTTAGTCGCTTTTGTACCATGAGGAAAAGGAAATACCTAAGACCTAAGATCCAAGACCGACAAAGAAGAAAAGTACGTAGTCTACAAAAGGGATTGCAAGCACTTGAGGCGGTGACTAGGTTTTCTTACTCTGAGATAGTTCTTGTAATATAGTTTAACTATTTTAGTTTTAGGACGTGTGTATGACGCTCCGAGATAAATAGATAGTTGTTTGTTGTAAAGGCTTCTCCGCCGGCTATAAAGGAGTATATTTATAGTGGAGAAAATGATGAGTGGGGGAGGAGCTCGAGCATTGGATTAGGGGTGAGTTGACTCCATTACGAGTTAGCCACCATGGACCAGGATAAAATTAACTAAAATTGACTGTGTCTACTATCTTTTTTTGTATCTTTACCTGCCGCTATAACTTATTTGAATATAAGAAGTTAAACGTAAAGAAAAGCCAGGCTCTAAATTTTGAAAAAGTCATAAACCATTCAAACCCCCTTCTCACTTATTAAATCCTTACATATGACCTATCATATGGAATTAAAATAAATATGGGAATTGTTTTTTCTTTCTAAAGATATAAAATTAACAAGTTTGAAAAGAAAATATAAGACTAATAACTCAATTGAAAATTTAAGACTTGTCTATTTGCAAACTTTTATGTCAATAAAGAATTAGACGATTTTGACTATACTTTGAGAAAATATGGAAGTTTATTTCAAAAGTTTTTGCGACTTAGGCAATTGTGACTGTATTTTAAAAAATGGGAGTTTGTTTAGAAAAAATAAATTTTGTGAAATCTCAAATATTCGGGAAATCCAGATTATTGGATATAATATATTCGAATATTAGGTTTATAATACGAAAAGTATTTGAATCAAATTCTTAATCATTTTAGGATGCATAACTGTAGTCAAGCGCCAATCCTATTAGGGATGATGATATATGATTAATGATGAATTGGTAAATAATAAATGTATGATATATGCATGTGTTTGAAATTTTGATATTTTTTATAATCAATTGATTCGACATATTTTGTAATTCTTGTGAGTAAATTGTCAGAACAATTTTTGATTAAGGTTAGAAAGAGGCTGTAAAGAAGATCATAATCAAGTACTTGCTTAACATTTTATATAAATAGATTATTAGGAATATATGTATGAATTTATTGGTTATTACGGTGTAAGCATCAAAGGTAATATTGATGATACAAATTCAATTTTTGGACACCAATTTAATTTTAGTGGAAATAAAGTTGTAACAGTGAAATTTTTATGTGTTGGAAAGGAAAAAATGATATTGTGATGTACATTCTCACCTTTAATGAAAAAATATATTTGTCAAAGCGTTATTTTTCTTGAACTTTGGATGTTGAGTTCATGACACGGAAAATGTTATTTTAAACAAATAGTGGCGAGACATGTAAACTGATTGGAAGTGATGATCACTCAGAGTGTTTGGAGAAGATGCCAAGTGAGTGGTTTTTAGTTTGATTGTATTTGGATAAGTTGTGATAGTTTTAAGTGTGTCATGACAAATATTGAGAATGCATATAGTGATAAATTTATTGACTATGGGTATTGCAAAAAGTGGGAGTCATGATAAGTATTTGAGAAGTTATTGATCCTCATTAATTTTGATTAGGGATGCACAAAGGTCAAAAATCGGACCGTACCGGACCGACCCAGACTGGACCGAAGATCAGATTTTTTCAGAATTAAGGACCGAGGACCGGATCGGCTCTATCCGGTCTTGAGACCGGACCGGACCAGAAAAACCCGGATAGGACTGGGACCGGACCAGTTTGGAACGGTTTAATTATTATTTACATAAAAAATGTATTTATATAATTTTTTTTAATTTTTTTTTCCAAATTTATATAAATTAAAATTTTTGTTACTTGGTATGTATATAAAATTTTAAAAGTAAGTACATATTTTATTATTTTAAAAGTAAATACAAAATCATAAGAGTATGAATATCAATATTTTATTACATGAAATACGAAATTTAGTAATTTAAAGCGTAGTATCGATCTATTTTATTATATGAATTTATTATCTATTAACCTGGATCAATAAAATATGATATGGGTGAATATTTAATATTTATATATGATTTTATAAGACACAAATTAAAGGTAAAAGAATTATATATATGAATTCAGGTCCATTCAGGTCTGGATCAGATTTTTTCAGGTCTTGGACCGGACCAGACCGAAGACCAGATTTTTTAATTATAAGGACCGGGGATCGGACCGAGTATGTCCGGTCCGGTCCAGGTCTTGGACCGGTAGACCCAGTTCGGTTCGGGTTACAGGTCGAGGACGGAATTCCGTGCAACCCTAATAATTGATTCATGTGAGCACATAGCAAACAATGGAATCAATATCAAACAACAGAATCAATATTTAGAGAAATACAAAAAGAAGCGACAACTAGGAGCTTGTGAATTGATGTCTAAGGGTCGTTTCCCTATTGGTTTATTCATACGTTCCTTCACATGGGGGATGGATGGTTGGTTATAATTTTGCAGATTTTTATGAATCAAGATAGTTATTACCTTTTAATGCTCGCTATTACATGACTTTGTGTACTTATATATTTGGCGTCACTCGGATTAACTTCAGAGTTGTGTTGTTTGACGAAGGAAGGATTTTAAAGGAAAAATAATAAGGTCATGTGTTTCATGGTATTAAGTATATGATAGGATTATACTCCTTTGAATTTTATAATCCAATATTTATTTTGTATAAATTTATTACTCATTAATCCAAGGATTATAAGGCTTTGAATTATCATATCATGTGTTTATTTTGTTGAAGTAAGAGATATTATTAAAATCCACTCTAATATTTGGTTGGAGGAGATATAATTTAACCCCCTCTAAAAATAAGTCATTTTTTAAAGAATTTCAGTAGCCTCATAATAATCTCATATAAAACCAACTTTATTGTAGTAGGGGATATGATTATATTTCCCTCTGATATTTGACTTATTATAATCCCCTCTGATGATTGTTGTACGAGATATTATTTAACCTCTAAAAAAACTAGTTATTTTTCATAAGAATTATAATACCCTCAAACAAACTTTATTGTAGTAGGGTATATCATTATGACCCCTTCTAAAACTTAGGTGAAGGAGATAGTATTTTACCCCCTCTAACAAAAAGAATTATAATTTCCTCATTATAATATCATGTAAAACAAACAACACATTGAAAGATTTATTCGACTATAGTCCAATCCAAATGAAAAACACTTGAATAAAATATATGATAAAATTTTAAAGGATTACATATAGTCCAATCAAAACCTTAATCCTCCCAATAAAATATAAGATATGATTATTTAATTCACACAATCAGTTATCCTCGATTATTGTGCCCGTTTGGGAAATTTTAAAATAAGTAACTTATGACTTAAATCAAATAAGTGACCGATAAGTGATAAATTAGTAAATGCTTATAAGTTATATAAGTGTTTAGATAATTTAAATTATAAGTTAGAATTTTTTTATTTAAATGAACTAAAATAAATAATTTTTAAATATAATTATCTTAATTTATATAAATTATAGTTTGATTAACATTTTAAAATTATATTTTTAAACTAAAATTGATAAAAAAATGAAAAATAAAAGTAAGTTGAGAAAAAGTACGTGTTACTAACATTCAACTTAATAGCTTATAAGTTGTAAATTCAATTTATAAGTTGGGTCGACAAACACTCGTCAATAATCTGTTACGGACTTATAAGCGAGTAAGTTGGCTTATCGGAATTGCCAAATAGGCCCGTTGTAACCCCCAAATAACATGGCCTAAATGTTAATGTATTTTATTCATGAAAGTAGTTGTGGCATTTATTATCATAAGCACATTGGCAAAGTGAAAGTATAAATTAATTCTTTGAAATAATGTGAGTCTTGCCTAGGACTTTATGAATTTAAGAGAGACTTTATAGGACTTTATGCAATTGAACCTTATTTGAAAGGGTAACCATGCATGAATAGTGAATGAATGATTAAAGCCCAATATATTTTTTTATGTCATCATATATGGCAATATGGGGACTAATATTATATAGAAACAACATAGATAGATAATTTTTAAATAAAAAATATGAATTAAATAATTTGCACAACATGAATTTTTTATTATATTAATAGGAGAACAAACAAAGTACAATCTTGATAAATGAAAGTAATCTTATGGAAAGAACAATTGTTTTGGCCCCCAATTGGCAAAATGGGAATAATGAACAATCTACCTAAATTAATTAACAAATAACAAATAAACTTTTTCATTAATACTTATATATTGATCATACCAAGTAACCTTATTATTATTATTATTATTATTGTTATTACTATTAGATATGGAAGTATTGGTGATCAAGTAGCTATATTTCCTTTTATTTCAGCCAAATGTTTCAGTTTGTTTAAGATAAGCATGTTGGCAACCATTATTTACTTAATATATTTTAATGCTTATTTACTATAAAGGAATATGCATTTGTATTGATAAGATTCAATGCTGTTAGTGTAATTAAGATGTGCTTGCATTTTGATTTTGAGGGGTATAATACCGAAATCGAAGTAAGTGATTTTCCTTACTCACTTTTTGTTGAAATTGTTTCATTTTATTCCATCATGTTGTTTTATCAAAAATATTTTATTGTCTTAAATCATTGATAAATACTTTGTCTTAGTGATGGATTGAAGAAAATAAGGAAGATTCAGGCTTGGTATATTGATCTTTATTTATTTCTTGTTAAATTTTTGTTATTGAACTAGTGTGCTAGGTGCGTCTCTCTTCTTTTATTTCTACATTGGCTTTTTGATATCCTTCATGATTATGGTTTTTAAATTGAATTATAGTAATTTTTGTTTATTAGTTTCATTTAGAATTAATATGGTGAAAGGTGGAGATTTTACAAATTTATCAAATGTGTATTGGTAAATATAGAAGTGTTAAATTTTTAGTTAGGATGTCAATGGTCACAATATTAAAATTATAGATGTGTTTTAGTACACTTAATTTTTTTCAATTTTATCTCAAAAATTGTTAGGTGGTACCATATGATGCAAAATATTAGGTTTATGATTGAAAGTTGCCATTTATTCCTAAACTAATTAATATTTATTTATCGATAAATAAAATATGTTCAATAATTGATAAGTAAATAATCTCTTGAAATTAACATATATTTTTGAAATTAAAAATATCATTTATCAAAATTCTAAATATAAAGTGATTCTAAATACTAACTGTAATACATGTAATTAATACATCCTGTGCTTTCTTATCACTAATCTTTCTTCTCATTCCAGCAAGAAAGGCTGTTGCTCCCGTTCATAATTTCCCACTTTACCTGTATCTCTAGGAAACAGCTACTAAGGACATTGTGGAATAATCGGCTAAAACTTCCTTCCATTGTTTGTACTCACCCATACTTCTCCAGAATATAACCCTGAGGCTTACTTATAATTTTGGAACATTTTTTTCATTGTTTACTGCCAAAATTATTTAACAATATAATAATACTTAATAGGTACACATAAAGTTTTTTCAACAAAGTAACAGAACTTAATTTTTATACTGTGAAATTGAGTGGATGAGAGTTAACAAGATTTTACATATAAAATTACCCACTTGGAGATATATGGATAATGTAAGAAAAAAAGGCATTGAATTTAATATGAGTTTGTGGTTTGTGTTTCACAAAGAGGGGAAGAGAGGTGTGATGCAGCTGAACGTTGTTGTGATGAAGAGAGGAGGCTTAATGTTAGTCTTTTATAGAATCCTACTAATTAATTGGAGGGCCAAGATACAACCCTAATACAAATGAAAAACTCTATGATACGTATTATATTGTATTAGGAATTAATTAGATGGTTAAGACCAAATTGCTCACAGAAATTAACAACTTTAATTCTTTCATCTAACCTTTTTTGAGTATATGGATAAATATGTTTTTCTCAATTAGAAAAAAAACTTGCTATTACATTAATAATACTACAATAATTTCAATTTAAAAATGTAAAATTTGTTAAATATTGTAGCATTTTTTTCGAAATAAATTTCATATCTAAATGGCGGAAAATTTATTTTTGATTTTCATTTTGATCAAATAATAAAAAAAATTCTTGGATTTGGTAAATACCTTACATCTAAATAGCGAAAAAATTACTTTAAATTTTTCATTTTGATCAAATAATAGATAAATTTGTAGATTTTCTAGGAAATAAAATTAACATTTTACACCTTATTTAGAATAATATACTTGAGCGCACAACTTAAAAAATAAGCAAAATATTGTAATTTTTTTAAGTAAAAACTATTTTATTTAACTTAATGGAGATACATATTATGTTTCTAAAACTACAAGGGTAAAAACTAATTTTGGAACTATTTTACAATTTATCATATTACTAAAACATATCCTCATCATGACTAGAGGGCCACTAAAATTTACACAATTATTTGTTTGTATAATTATGGTTGTGTATCTTCCGGTAGTTGTACACTACAGTAATAATAAAGTTTCTTTAATACCATAATAAAATAATATGTTGACAGTGAAATGAATAGGAGATAACAAAATTTCAAATCACTCCTCCATAAAAACGTGAAAAAACTCTAAAATTAGAGTAATCAAAAAATTTGTAATAAACCTATATAATAGAATCTTAGTAATAGTAAGACTGGATTTTCACAAGTGGTCTTCCACTATTAACACATTTTATGTTATTATCTATTGTAATAATGCGAGATGGTACTATGATAACTAGGCAAAGTGACGGATTTGAAGGCATCACAAATTTAAAATTTAATATTCTAATATAATAAACTATGTATGAATTATTTATTTTCATATTAATAATATATGAGAGTAATGTTTGTTAGATTATTTTTTTCATTTTTAAAAATATTATTATATCTATAATTGTAATAACGTTTCTTTGATTTTATAATTGTTACTTTAAAATATTTATGTAAATATTGAAATATAAAATCATTATCATCAAAATATATTTTTATTAAAATATATGTTTAATTTTCAATTGTATTGAATAAAACTAACTTAAATTTACTTTAATTATATATTTAAAATTAATAACAAAATAATATTTTGAATATAACTAATAAATATAGCTAATATCAATAAAGCATATTTTTGTATATTTATAAAAAGTCTTAATACAAACTCACTAGTATGCAACTTTGAAATTATTTAAACACTAGATAATCTCAAAACTGGCTTAGCATCTTGTGTGGAATGGTTGAGCTAAGGATCATCTTGTCTCACTACGTATGTTAGTGGGCATAATCTTCCATTTCATTTTGAAATGAGCATCTAAATGCAAATCGAGATATCCAATTATAATATAATAATAAAGAGTGAAAGTTATATATCATAAAAAAGGGTCAAAGTGCCAAAATATGACAATCAACATTTCAAAATAAAACAATTCCATGATAAAATTTCAAATGCTATGCACATGATCAAAATAATCACAAGATATAAATCTGGTGGTTTCAATCCTAGGAACATTTGCCAGAGAAGGGTACCATTCCAGACCTATATACTACACATATTTATTTCCACAACTCTCAATTTATTTACACAACCAATTCTTTTATATCTAATTATCTACACATATTTATTTAATGTAATTATTATTTTCTACTTATAAAATTACATTTTCCCTAACATCATCTCCTCCGACTCACCCCCTTCTTCCTCACCTCTACCATCCTCCGGAGACCAGCACTCGGAGCTTCTCCGGCGTCTGCCCCCATCTCTCTCTCTCTATATACATATATATATATCTCACTCTCTCCCTCTAAACTCCTCCCTTCTCTCCGTCGTTTGACCTCCCTCTCTCGACACCATCTATCTCCCCGTCGTCCTTTCTTCCTCTTCTCGATCTCCCCTGTTTCCACTCCGTTCGACCTCAAACAACCACCAATAACTTCGTCTTGCAATCCCGAACAATTCCCCCATATTTTCCCTATTGTTTGACCCTGTGTATTCTTCACCACCGATGCTGGAAATGGCTTTGGTGGGTGAGTGATACCGGAAATTTCACACTTAAACCACCGTCAAATCACTCTGTGTATTCTTCCGAAGCTTTACCCATCAACCAATTCACCATTACATCTTTAAATATAAAAACCCCAGAATCCAATTGGGTTTTACCTAATTAACCCATCAATCCAATTACAAATTTTTATGCCTTAAATAACTTAAAAAAATTTATCGTAGTTAACCCACAGCCGCTACCCTTTGGGTGTGCACTCGATAAACTCCACGGACTCACGTAAAAACGTGCAAATCTCGTAAATCTTGATAATCATAAATTCTCCCCTCTGTGATTCAAACCTGTGACCAAGAAAATAGTTACCCCATCTTTAACCAACTGAACCAATTCTCTACTAATCATAATACAATATTGATCAATCTCAATCATATTCCACATCGTAAATATCATGAATTAAATATCACTACCACATAATACAAATTTAAAATTTGTACTAAAATCAAAATCATGTTTAAGAGAAGTAAATTATCTTAATATGAATTAAAATACTAATAAAGCAACTAATTCAAATCTCCTTTACTCCATCTCGATTATTTACCCACCAATAGACTTGGCAAAAAGTGGTTTTGGTTTATTAAAATAGATTTGGTTTGGATTAAGATCGAGAACCAAAATACTAACCATATTATGTACAATATGGATATAAAGTGGTTTGGTTTTATACAGATTTGGATCCAAATATGGATCATCCATATTTGTGTCAAAATTGTAAAATTTTATTTTATTTTCTACATATTTTTATTTTATAAATAATTTGTAATGGTATCAAAATCAAAAGTTTACTAAATATCAAAATCTTACAACTACAGAGTCAATGATCTTTAACATGTATGATATTAAATTTTAATAATAAACTTTATCTGTAAGACATGAAGCATAAATTGATATGTAATTTTTTTTCTTTTTAATAATAAAAAGTCAAAAATGATCCCACCATCCAGATTAGAGGTAATATTTATTTTTTACCGATATTTTAAGGTATTTTGATAGCATATCTCTGTAATATAATTTTTAACTTTTTTTGTGTGAATAAAATTTCAAGATTTAAATTTTTATTCACAAAAAAATTAAAATATAATTTACGAAATATGTGGTCGAAATATCTTAACAAACATATCACTATTTCTTTTTTAAAATATTGAGAATTAGGTGGCTGTAAAATATATACATACCGTGATGTTCGTGTGTATATATCAATCAACTTCGTCGTAGACTTTCTATGTGCAATTTGACTAATAATATAGCTACAGATTATTTTCTTATTTTATTATTTCTTTTCTTATTATTTTTATTAAATTACATATAAGATTTATGTATATATATATAAATAGGAGATGACATGTCTGGACATGATGGCCTAGATGGGAAGTAGGCGCCAGTTCAGTGTACAGGCCTACACGGATACACAAGTAGATAATATATGGATGCAAAATGGTTATCACATATTTCAGTCCATATTTAGGGAAAAAAGGTGATTTCAATCCAAACCAAAACCATTTTAAAAGTGTGATTTTATGATGAACCAAATTTGAAATTGTGGTTTGGTCTGGTCTAGATTTGTGGTTATCAATCCATTTTGCCAGGTCTACCCACCAAATTATAGACCCTCTTTTAAAACACAACTAATAGATTTCAATATTTTTTTTTATTTTTTTTGTAAATGAAAAGAAGTACAGAAATATGTGATCTAGGATGGATTTAGATCAAATGAGGTTTTTCTATCATTTAAAAATATTTATAATTAAGAATTTCCTTTATTTACAAATAGGGACCTAAAAAAAATTATTTACAAGGATTAGGACATTCCCAATTTACAAGTTAGGACTAGCTTCTCAATGAAGCATTTCTTTTTTATATATTCTTAAATACAATAAACAACTCATAATTCTAAGTATATCATCTTTTTTTCTTAAAAAATAGAGTATAGAATATAATTTAAACAATCTTGTAAAGAAAAGGACCGATATATTAATTATCTACTCATTAGTAGCAACTCAAACCATTTTCGAAAACTTAATAATTGCTTAATATTATAATACATATATAATCTATATAGAGTAAAGTTCTACGTAGTCCACCTTTTAATTGGAGTACTCGTAGTGTATCTATGTTCTGCAAATAAAATATTTTCTAAAATGTCTTGCAAAATATGTTTCACAAATATCATTACTTCAATAAAATTATGCAAATCTCATATATTTACAAGTACAATATGTATGTTCTGCAACATGAAGATATTATAACTAATATATGACTAGTTTTGGAGATGGTCTAAGAAGACATATGCATAAAAAGTGGCATTCAATAAATGTCATTCAATTTGTTATTAGTTTGTGGGTAGCTTTTGATAACAGTGTGTGGAAAATAAAGAGGGGGTGATGCAAAGATGAGATTGGATGTTATGTCTTAGATACAGTACTCTGAATTAATTTCAGCCTGTAATACAAATCAACAAACTCTCGTTCAGGCTAGATCATATATCTTGCATTTTATTATGAATTAATTTGGACATGCATGACCAAATTGCTAAAAAAAATATACAAATAACAACTTTCATGTTTTGAGTAACAAGTTAGTGATACTTGTACCTTTTTTACCTATAGGGAAAAACATGTATTTCTGGACTTAATTAAAAAAATTCTTGCTATTATGTTAATCATATTCAGTCAATTTAAATTTAAAATTGTAAAAAACTTAGTAAATACAATAGCATTTTTACGCCTTCTTCAGAATTTGCAAAGACATTACGACAACATTATCTACTGAAAACAGTCTCAAGATTGAGTAAAACCCCTACTACAAAAATTTTCATTTCTATTTCTAAAATCTTCTATAACGTTATTTAAAAAAAATGCTAGGTAAGTAACGTTCTTTTATAACAGTAGAAAAATGTTATGTAAGTAATGTTTCCCAAGTTAATATTTGTAGTAGTGAACCCTCACTTATTACGATTTCCTAAAAGTCTAAACACAAAGATAAAAGTCGTGAGTCTGGATTTATTAAATTACTAGATAAACTCTTACCAGGATCAGAATCTAAAATACGAGATAAGTTATTAACCGACTTAGAATCTTCAGTCGGGCGCTATATCTAGGGCCCACGATAATCATTCTTTTCACATTTAGTTTGGCATAAAATCGTCACGTGTACTTTATCGAGTGTTGGAGAAAGTGGGTCGTATCATGATCAAGAAAAAAGAAGGACGAGCTCCGGAGAATGTCTACGCAACCCTGCTAGATGTATGGGGCGGCCATTTATGATAAACATCAACAATGAGAAATTACTACGATAATTCAAGAAGTTCTACACAAAGGTTTTTGACGATCACCAGAATGGAGACCTGCAAGGAAGGAGTACGAAGGTCACTACCAAAAGGATGCTAGGACGGTCGCTATAGTAGATGATGATGATGAAGAGTAAGCGATAATGAAGGAGTGCATAAAAGATGTTTCAAGGCTAGGGAGAATGAGTAAAACTATCAAAAATAAAATAATGATCTAGGTTTCGAGGAAGCTTTAATGTCATGAAAGAATTAGATGGTTGTGACTGTACTTTGACAAAAGGTGGAAGTTTGTTTCAAAAGTTTTTTTGAATTAGACAATTGTGTCTATATTTTAAGGGATATAATATATTAAAATATCGAGTTTACAATAGGAAAAATATTTGAATCAAATTCTTAATCATTTTAGGATGCAGAATTGTAGTCAGACACCAATCCCATTAGGAATGATGAAAAATTATTAACATAAAATGGGTAAATAATAAATGTGTGACATATGCAAATATTCGAAATTTTAATATTTTTTTGTAATCGATTAATTTGACATGTTTTGTAACACTACGCCATAAGTTGACTGGCGCAATGACTTTCTACTATTACAATAGACCCAAAAAGTATTACAATTGGTCTATTATAACACTAGGAGGCGTTACACTTACAAGCATTACATCAGACCCCCTATTGTAACACTTTAGCTATCAACTATAACAGGAAGAAAAATATTACAATAGGCCGCCAATGTAGCATTGTAATAACAATTATAACAGATTATAAATGTTATATTATGTTGAAATTATTTTGCAGATTTGGTTCCCATTGTTGGTCCACAGGACCCACATATGCGACCCACATAATCTCATATAACACTCTACTGGTGTAATGTAACACTAGTGTGTTTTTATTGTGCAATAGTAGGTTTTATTATTGTAAGACTATAATATATAAAAATATTACACCAGAATAAGTGCAAAAGTTAATTTTATAAAATTTGAAATAATCATATGTTTAGACAACAATTCCAGTCATAAATATGCTATGTTATGAACAATTCCTATAGCATTATAATCAAACTTTTTGACTACATTCACATAACATTTCTAATACATTCTGCTTCTTTCCAAATGCCATGCCACCAGATCCGCAGAGAACAGGTTGAGTGCAGCCTGCTTCCCAAGATTCGAAGTGATTTTATGCACATCTTTAGGATTTGGACTTACACTCAATAAAAGAAGAATTTTGGATTTGTCATCCAAAAAAGAATCCTAACAAACAAGACATTAGAAAACAGCATAAGACAAGAAAAAAAGGAAATTGAAATTAAATATAGAACAATGTCACAATATAAACATGGTATCGATCAAAAATGGACATGTGAATCACATATATATAGGATATGTGAATCACAGGGACCTGGAATATAACATATAAATAGCCATTAGAAAAGTCAGATCTTTATAGAAAAATAAGTAGCATTTAAATAATCAGCAAACTTAATATGTGAATCACAGGTCCGTGGAATATAACATATAAATAGCCATTAGAAAAGTCAGATCTTTATAGAAAAATAAGTAGCATTAAACAAACTTACAAAAAGGTGAGTTGGGTCATATTAGCCATAGATAAAGAAATTGCTCGAGAGAGGTTGTTATTATTTAACGGCCTATTTTTCAGTGCAAAAAACCATCATTAATGGTCCGTTGCATGAAAAGTGATTACTGAAGTACAAAAGTTTAGTTCTTACAGATATTGTAGACTTGCAAGGTTGGACAACAAAGAAGGAATATCACCGACAAAGAGAATATCAGAAAGATCTAGTGTCTGGAGTTTAGATAATTCGCCAAGTTCAGATGGAAGTGGCCCTGATATATTGTTATCTTGAAATAGCCTACAATATTTACTAAAAAAACAAGTTGTAATAGTAATTTCTAGAACATGAACGTACATGTTGAAACTTTAATGTTCTTTTTTGTTTGTGATTGGCCACTTACACTGACTAAAGATTTGTCAAGTTACCAATGCTTGGTGAAAGAATACTAGATAAACTTTTGCTTGGAGTTCGTCTACAGAAAATCCTAACGAAAGACTATTTAATCTTATTATACTAAACACTACAACAAAAATTACTAAAATCCACCAACTAAAAGACATCGTTAAATTCCACCGATTTCGGTTGAATTTAAAGTCAACTAGAATTTTCGTTGACGAATGAATAAAATCCACCATGTGCGTGCGGTGAAATTTAAATTCGGTCGCTTTTAATTGGTGAAATTTATAGGCGGTCGCTTTTAATCAGTGTAATATTGGTTATGCTTTTATTTTTATCGAATTCAATAATAATAGGCGGGAAATTTCCCTCCAAAAATTTCAAAAATTGAAAGCAACAAAAATAACCGAATTCAGTGGCTTTTATGTCAACTTTATTTTAATCATAACACTTCTGCTTCATAAAATACTATGTTGATGTAAATAAGTTTGAATGTGTGAAAGTAATGAAAGTAGTAATGAAAGAATTGAAATGTGTTACCCCCAGATTAGCCGCAAGATGGTTGAAATCATGAGAAATCAGGCGAGCTCTTGTGATCTTAAGGAATTGGTGGCTAAGTTCATCCCAGAGTCTATTGGCAGAGAGATTGAGAAGGCAACTCAAAGCATTTTCCCTCCTCAAAATATTTTTATTCACAAAGTAAAAATCGTAAAAGCACCTAAATTTCACATTGGCAAATTAACGGAGGTATGTGCTTTGTAATAGTTGATAAAATTCACATCACTAATTTGCTAAAATATTGGTGTAATGATATGTGATTAGTTGTATAGGTTCATGGTGACTACTCTGAGGATGTTGGTGTGAAGCTCGAGAGACTAGCTGAGGAAACAAGTCGAGGAAATAATGGTAGAAGGAGACACAGAAGTTGTTGGAGGAGACAGAGAAGTTGTTGGAGCATAAGAATTATACTTAATATGTGTACCGTGCTTCTACTGGGTTAACTCAGTCTGAATACGCTGTAATGTGAATGATCTGTGTTTAAACCGGACTGAGTTAACTCAGTCTGCACCTGCAACAGAGAACCATGTTCTTCACGCTCAGAATTGTTTTTTTTTTCCGAACATTTTATGTTAAAATCGACCGATTTTGGTGTAATTTATTCAGGAGCGGGAGATTTAAAATTTCACAAAATTTTGAATTTCAAATTTTAAATTTTATAAAAACGATCAAAGATTCGGTGGATTTTATACTAAAATCGACCGGATATGGTCGATTATATCTAAATTCCACCGATATTTGGTGGTGGATTTTAGTCCTTTTTGTTGTAGTGTAAATTCCCATTTACACAATCTGTTGCACTAAATGAATGATGAATTCTATACTATATACTAAAAGGTGAAAACTAGTTTTGTTTTCGACAAGCAAAGTTTCTTGTCAATTAAACTCGAGGAAAGAAAAAGAACACATTCAAATTTAATAAAAAAGAATCTTTATATGGAACTTTCATTTAAGGGACTACAACTTAAATTGGCTATTGAGAAGTTTAGTTCAATAAATTGCAAATCTATTATAGACAGTACTACTTCGATTGGCTATTGAAAGTTAAGCACAGTGAATTTCATGAAACTGAAAGCGAGCATAAGCAAGAACATTCAGGCCAATGACTAGATAATCAGGTGAACAAGTACCCATTGCCTAACTACATGGATCGGCTGCATCTGAGTCCCACTTTGCTAAAACACCATGAGGATCCTTCAAAGCAGCTTTAATACACATCAAAGCTTGAACTGCAAATATAATATTATAAAAAAGAGATTAGTTTCAAGGAAAAATTCATACACTATATGGTTTGTAACAAGTTTAAATATTTTAAATAAATCGCCATATTTTCTCCAGCAGTAACTACTAGCCCTAAATTAAACCAAGCCAAGCAATTATATCACAACATAAAATAACATCAACTAATTAAATAAAGCAACATCAAATATAAAGCAATAAAGTAAGGAAACTAATTAGGACACATCAACCATGTTGGGACATAAAATTAAGGCAACTAATTTAGAAAGTTAAGAACTACCGTAGTTCTGATTTGTCCTTATTTAACTAAAATACATCATTATCAAACTACAGAGGTTCTGATTTTTTAGCCTCTGCATTTAGTCCTACTTCTACATTGTGAAACCTCATAACCGTACAATCGAACATCTCTTGTAAATTATCCCCAAAACCAGTCCATGCTGCATAGTCCTCAAAATCGGTCCTATTTCTTATTTTGGCTCCTGAAATGCTATAAATCCATTGGACATGTGATAGAGAAGATCTCCTGCAAATTAGATGATCATAAATTAAATCTACCCGATGCCACTTACGATCATCACAATCTTTACGGGGGCAATTTACTTCATCACCAACAGAAAAAAGGATAAATGCCTTCTCAACAAAACCTTTTATCCCCTTATTCTTCGTCGTATCTTGGAAGTCCTATCCACTTTTTATTATCATAATCAATTTCCATTTCTAAAATCTAGTGGTATTTTAATACATAAACAGAAAAACCAAGGGAGTCATACCATAGCAAATGGCTATCTAATAAGTAATTTACAAAAACAGTTATGATATGTACACATTTGTTCATAGCATATCACGACACATGGCAACCACAATATTTACATATTAAAATTATAACACAAAAGACAACCACATAATTTACAAATATCATAGCATATCATATCATTAAATTAACCAAACATCATGCATAAATCCAGTGAAAGTTTTTTACCCAATCGAACATTAAAAAAACTCAATAGAACATAAAATAAACCCAATCGAACAAATACAAAAAAAATTAACACAAATATATATAAATATATAAAGACATAAACTTAGTGAAAGATTTTACCTTAATCAAAGCTTTAAAAACGTGAACCACTTTAATCCCCTAAAAACATCAATCCCCCAAAATACAAGATATAAACTGTTAGTAAAACAGTTTATACAAGATATACAACTAAATGCAATAAGAAAAAAATGAAAATAAAAGATTCATTACCATCTAATCGAAGAAGCCCCAATTCAAAAAACCCTAATTACCTACAAGAGAAAAATCGACGTGTTACTAACTAAATCGAAGAGTGTATGTGTGTGTTTATGTATTCAAGTACCTCTAATCCATGCTTGAATTCAAATTTGAATCTAAGAAGAAAGTGGATTGAGAGAGGAAGAGAGATGTGTGAGTCGAGAGAAAAGGAGAGATATCTGTAGTTGTTTGTGTGTTTGTGTGTTTTTTACTTAGACTATTTACAATTGGGGGGAAACTACCGCCCACACATTTTCACCTCGGGAACTACAATTCCATTTTATTTTTAATTTAGAAATTAACTAATTATTTATTGATATAAGTAAAAAAATGTTTTTTTTATTAATTTTACATATTATTATTTAATTTTGATATAAAATGTAATAGTTTTAAAAAATTTATAAAATTAAATCTAATATTTTATAGTAATGTTTAATCCATAATAAAATTCAAAATATAATTTTATGTTAATATATTTAATTTAATTTTAAAAAATTAATATAATACCTAGTGTTACATGTTGTGTAACAGTGTCACATTCATCTAACACCAAGTTAACGACCATTGTAACACCAGTTTCACGGTGTTACAATAGACATCAGATTTATGAGTTACAACAATGAAGTGCTTGCAACTCTTTTGAAAAAGCATTGGAGTAGCCCACTTATGGTGTAGTATAATTATTGTGAGTAAATTGTGAGAACGGTTTTTGAATAAGGCCATCAAGAGATTATAAAGAAGAACATGATCAATTATTTGAATAGCCATGATCAATTATTTGAATAGCATGTTATATAAATGGGTTATTAGGCCGACATGTCTGAATTTATTGGTTATTATCGTGTAAGCATCAGAGGTAATATTGATGATACAAATTCAATTTTCGGACACCAACTTAATTTTGGTGGAGTTGAAGTTGTAACAGTGAAATTTAATTGTGTTGGAAAGGAAAAAGTGATAATGCGATGTACATTCTCACCTTTCATGAAAACAATATATTTATCAAACCGTTATTTTGATGGAACTTTGGATGTTTAGTTCATGACATGTAAAATGTTATTTTAAACGAATAATGGTGACACATGCAAAACTAACCGAAAGTGATGATCACTCGGAGTGTTTGGAAAAGATGCCAAATGAGTGGCTTTTAGTTTGATTGGATTTGAATAAGTTGTGATAACATTAAGTGTGTCATAAAAATTATTTAGAATGCGTATAAAGATAGATTTAGTAATTACATGTATTGCGAAAATTGGGAGTCATGATAAGTATTTGAGAAGTAATTGATCTTGATTAATTTTGATTCTTGTAGAACTTGGAGAAGGTGGGATTGGTGAAAGTTAGAATACTACTCCGACTAAAAAATTGGATGATTGATTGTAGACTACACAAAAGGTGAGAGTCATAGATAATATATGATATATATGTCAAGTGCGAGATGTTATATTGGTACATATATATCTATATATATTTTACATGGTTTTATTCCTCAAACTTGTTATATTTCGCATTGGTTTGGATTTTTATTAATTAGATTTTAATATTTTATTGTAGGAGGCACGAAAATCTTAAACTTGGATGGATTGGAGAAAAAGAGCTTAATTTTGGAGATTTTTTGTAAGGAAGTTCGGATTTTTGGTCTACATCTGCTTACTTGAGTTCCAGAATTTAGAACGGGACGATTTAATAGCCCACGCGAAGATAACATAATTATCTTTCATTCTAAAGTGGTCCATGTATCAAATTACAAATCGAGCGGCTCAGAATTACTGAAGAAAAGTCAACTAGAAAATTTACTTACAAACATAATCAGTTTGTGAAATAACTTGTATACCTTAATTATAAACAAATAGGGATATATATATATATATACAGATATAGATAGACATATACAGGGGGTTAGAGATTACTTTTTTTTATTATATGTTTTGTTAATATGATTTTCTTTATTATATATTTTGTTAATATGGTTATTAGTGAGTAGATTATTAATTTAGGGTTAATTTGAACCCTGATTATGATTGATGTATAATTTTTCCAATCTCCCAATTTGGTTTTAATGCATGCTCTTGCTTATTGAGTTATGCTATGTTAACAATTACATGTCAGACGTGATTATCTGTATTGTTTGAACCCAATATCTATTTATTAATGAACTTAGATGGTTGTTGTTAGGAAGTTAGGGTGTTGTGTTTAGTGTCTCTAAATTGCATGATACCATGAAAATAAGTTTTATTATATTTAGAAGAAGCCATTAATACTTGAAAGAGGTTATTAGTAGTCTATAGGGCGCGTTTTTCCTCTTGAGTAGTATATGATTGATTTGCGGCATGAAATCATAATTACATTGATTCATGCTAGTGGAGATACTTAACTCTGGATGTTTTTAGTTATTTGATTAATAAAACATAATTCTTTTAGTATAATTTTAGTTAAATAATCTCCCAATATTTATTATGTAACTTGCTTGCTTATATTGATTCAAGAATTACTAGTGATTGATACCTTTGTCTCTGTGGGATCGACTCTAACCTACCCTACTACATAAATAGAAGGATTTGTTAAATATTATTATCTGATTCGCATGCGACAGCCTTGTCAATTTTTTTGCGATGCTGCCGGGGACAAACACTACAAGAAAAATTTCAATAGATATCAGTTATTGACCGTTGTGAAAGATGCAAAAAAACGATGTCTACGTGGATGTAGTAAAAGGTCACTGTTTTTCACATCGGTTCTGGACCGATGTGAAAATTAACATTATACATCGTTTCCAGATAAATGACCGATGTATTAGATATACTAAGAGATCGGTTAGTAATCGATGTGAAAAACAAGAAACGATGCCAACTGTGCTAATACAACAACGCTTTCATAAATTGAAACGATGTATTAGACATAATAAGACATCAGCCATTAACTGATGTCTGTGGTTACATATTTACCTATTATATATATAATACATATATATATATACATTAAAATACCAAAAACTAAAACAAACAAAATGAATCACATCTAAATAATCACAACATTAATATTATTATCAAACTAATACAAAGTATTCCAATATACACATCATTGACAAAATCAAAAACATAGTTCTCAAATCTAAATATTATCAAGTCAAAATGAAATTTTCCTACTAGTCTTCTATGTTGAAGCATATCATATTCCACAACCTGTTACTAGATCATATGCAGACTATTCCACAACAACCCATTATAGCACATCATATTCCACAACAGTATATGCAGATAGTTCTATGTTGAAGCAGATCATTGTCAGCCTATTACTAGAAATACCAAGAGCCTCTATTTCATGCACAATTGAAGACTCTGTTACTAAAATTCATCAAATCAAAATATATATGGAAAGATCAGTGTAAACATCCAACAAAAATTACAACTCTGTTACATAGAGCAAATTCTACCAGGATTGTACATAAAAAGAAGAAAGATAATCTTCCTTGAATTTATTTATGGTGCCAAGAGAATGTACAAGAAAAGTTAAAAAATAATATATAACAGTTCAATTCACATTCTAAAACGCTAAAGAGACAAACTTGGAGGATCAAAAATGATCACACTCTAGTATCTTGTTTCTGCATTAAAGAAATACAGTGTCTCGACAAATAATTATTAGTACTTCCCATATAAAATGCGTAATGCTTAAATCTTGACATTACATTTAGACATACAAACTATACAAATGGGTTTTTAAGCATAGCAATAATAATTTCTTCACCCCAAAAAATCATATCAATTACAAAAAATATGTTAATCATTGAGTAACTATCATGCACTTGTGCAATTCTTAATTGACCCCTAGCCCCTATAACTTCAGTCGTACTTGTGCAATTTCAAAGTAAAAGAAACAAACTATCATCACTAAAATACAAGAAATCTGTCACAAAAGAACCTGGTTTCTTGTGGGCTGGAATTGTAAGAGCCTGCATTTTCTGGACCCTTGTCCCCAAAAAGTAAAAATTAAAAACACCAAGAGAGAAATACAAGAGAAAAATACAAGCGGGCACAAAAAGTACCAAATAAAAGACGAGATAACAGTAAAATAAAATAGATGCTAAATAATAGAGAGTTTTTAAGCATAACGTCCAAGTTTAAGCTAAAACCAAGGGTCGGAATTAGACTTGAAAAATAAGTTTCACTGCATCTAATGCCTGAGGTTGCATCTATTTTTAGTTTACAGTAAAAAATATTTCCTTCAAAAAAAGGTTGGCGGTGGGCCAAATAAGAATCATGATAATAACTCAGTAAATTAAGATATTGCAATTTCATTTAGTAACAATTAAAACTTTAACATGACAATTACTTAATTGCAGGAAACACCTACACAATTGACAAGCCTTCATCTCTATTCTTGAAACATCATTTCATCTCTATTCTTGAAACATCATTAAAGTATCCTTATAATTATCAATTAACAGAAAATAGCATTGGAATAATACACAGTAGCTTTGAAGTATAGATATATTGTATAAGTAAGTAGATAAGAATAATCCACATTCATAAAAGCAACCAAGAAGAATTTAAGGCGTTTAAAAAACAACTTTTAAAAGACACATATTAGACAGCATCATGCCACACAAAAAGTGTTCAAGTTAGTTGCAATCAGCAATAGAATGACAGTTTAGTGGCATTAAAAATATGGTTAAAGCATTTACCATAAGAATATAGCAAATAACAAACTATCAACTAAGATTTCATTTCATATATGCACTAATTAATCTTTCCAATTATTAAACAACCAAGAAAGCAAGCCAACCTGAAGATATCACCCATATTAAGAATGAAAATCCCCGGCGTATCCCATCCTTGACCATCAATCACAACAATTCTCCCTAACCGTCTCCCGTCTCCCCTCTCCTTCTTCCCACATATCCCCAAGCTCCCTCCACTGGCTCCCAATTCCACCACAATTCTTCATTTCCATCACCACGGCATCCCTATAATACTCATCAACCGGAAAACCCCCAAAAACAGTCATGGACTTACCATACCCACTGATAACCCAAAACTCCTTCTCGTCACCACTCCCACCCAAAAATCCGACACAACCAGCTCGATACCGCGGGAATCTATCCAACCTCACCCATTCATCCTTCCCAATATCATACATTTCCACAGAACTCATCCTACTACCCGTAGCCCCAAACAATGTGTGTCTCGACCCACCCCCTGCCACAACAATTTTCCCCTTATTCCCCTTATTTATGAACACTGACAACTACAATTGATAGTACACAATGTAATATTTCACTAACCTAATTAATTCCCCGATCCTGAATACTGTCAACAATCTTCATCATATCATGCCCCCCACGAGATGTCCCAAGGACTGTCCCACCACGCTTGTAGATGTCATTTACAATTTTTGGTGACAGAGGAATGGTATTTCTTCAATAGAAACCCCTATATTCTCCTTGTATGTCATAATCATAGGTGATCAGAAAGCAATACAGTATTGTTGAGTGCATTGACACCTAAAATAACCCCACATCAAATTTTAAAACCCCAAATACAAAAATAACAAAAAACCCACATCAATAAAACAATTAAAAACCAAAATCAAGCAACCCATTTCACAAAAAGAAAGAATTAAAAACCGAGAATTGAATTTTGAAAAAAAATTAGAATAACACATACTAATTATAGCGGATTCGAGCTAGGGTTCAGCCTCCTTTCCACAAATCGACCAATGTTTAACCTCCTTTGCACAAATCGACCAACACATGACGCTAATCGGCCATTTCAGTTAAAAGTTAGGGTTCAATTACTTGAAATCCAGGGTTCAAATTAGGGGTTTCAAACCTACAACTCTAATTAAGGTAGTATAAGTTAGGGTTTTAATGTCGAAGGCTGAGAGTGAGTGAGAGAGACTCGAGAAAGAGAAAGAGATGAAGGAGAGAGTCGGATGAGAGAGAAGAAAGAAGCAGTGAAATATTTCTAAGGGGGGGAAATGTTTTTAGCAAAGGGGGGATATATTTTTGTTAAGGGGGAAATGTTTCCACGTGTTTTTCTAAAAAGAAGTTTAGACATTAGTTTTGATTTTTAACTGATGTAAAAAAGGTCTGTAACATCATTTTGGAACAAACCGATGTTAAAAACATTTTCAACATTGGTACTTAATGACAGCGATGTCTATGAGGTCATGTCTATTGATCCTTTTCTTGTAGTGAAAACGGTATTAGATTAGTAAAATTTTGAATTAGTTTAGCTAAGTGTTTTAGTAGTGTGTTTTGGCTATTATTCCCTTGTTCTTCGATACTTGTTTCTAGTTTTCTTGTTGTATTTAAACAAGAAGTTCAGGTATTGAAAACCTGATTGTTTTTAATCCTGAAATTGAAGCTAGAACAAGTTGACAAGCGGGTGCATGAAGAAAAAAGAAAGACAAGGAAGTTGTGGATGAAGTAGTACCAGCTAAAGCTCTCAATGGGAAGGGTATTCCAGATACAAAGGACGTACTCTTCAGTATTCTCATACCAACAGTTACGACTACTCCCTTTGAAACCAAGCTTCAATTCATCCAATTTGTCTTCAATGATTCTTTCACAGGATTGTCCACTGAAAATCCTATTGATCATCTTTAGAGTTTTATGAAGAAGTGTGATATGATAAAGTTGACTATAATTAGTGATGATGTGATAAAGCTGCAATTTTTTCCATTCTCTCTTCGAGATGCAGCAAAAGATTGGTTGAAGGATGAAGTACCAAACAAGTTCACTACTAGGGGATGATTTAGAAAAGACCTTTCTACTCAAATTTTGAATCTGTGTTGAAGAAATATGGAGTTAATTATAAGGTAGGACTTATTGCGACAACCCGGGTCAAATCCTTTAACAACCCGCACTTCCGGACTATTAAATCTTAGTAAAAACTAATACAAAATACAATATATTTATCCAAACTCCTATTATAATGGTGACTATTACAAAAGCGCCGCTAACAGCGGAACTCAAAAAATCAATCTACACCAAATCTAAATACATGAACTCTGGATCTAGCCAACTTGAATCATAGACGAATCCTGAAATTGTAAGTAATGAGCTATACAACCCAACAAGAAAACAATCAATCCAACTAGTAGGCATAACAACACGTATAGATATAACAAATAACGGTAATCTATATGATATGATATGCAGATCAAACACTTTCGATACATATTCTTATTCTTATTTGATACACACAATACACATATCACAGATAAGACAATAATTCAAAACCCATAATCCACGCCACGATCACTACAAACCCGTGATAACGGTTCTAAATTTTCAGAAAGATGTCACTACAATCCGGTGACTACGGTCCTAAGTTCTTATTCGGTATTTTCATAAACCATGGCACAAATCAGAGATTCAAAATTATCATTTTGACACTATAGAGATACATCAATACAACAATACGTATACTTGTAACACATAATACTTTCAAAAATATCATCACTTAGCCTAAGTTTTGATAATCGAATATACACGCATAACACACGATTTGAAAATACTAGTAAGATGTTAGATATATTTATGATGTGATGGCTAATGATGATTTATGTTTAGTTTTCAGATCTTAATTAACAGGACAAAGGAGTACTTAACTGGTAATCAGTTCTTATACTGAAGTCAGGACTTAAGATATTAGGACTTAAGTTATCAGAACTTAAATTATCAAAAGATATTTATCAGGAGATAATATCAGGACTTAAGGAGACTTTCAGATAAGGAAGGCAGCTGATTGAAAGGAAAGAAGATCGAGACTAAAACAGAAAGAAATATGTATGAAGAAGAATTCTATGAAGAATAGAATACTTGGAAGAAAAGATACTGATTGAAATATTTTAGGATACAGAATTATACTCTATATCAATTAGAACTTATCTTGTAACTGTGTGTCTATATAAACACAGCATAGGGTTTACACTATATGTGTGTTATCTTAATCGAAAATATTATTCTTTGTAACCCTAGCAGCTCTCGTGATAATTTATTCATCACTGAGAGAGAACAGTTCTTTGTAACAGAATTTATTGTGTTGAATAAATCCGTGTTCTGTTACTTGAGTTCTTATATTCGATTTGATTATAGTAAACACTGTATTTAACCCCTTCTACTGTGTGTGAGACCTAACAAGTGGTATCAGAGCAGATCTGTTAACACACAAACAGTTTAAGATCCAAAAACAATCATGTCTGAAGAAGAAACTCCAACCAAGCCCACCAAAACTTAAAAAACTCCAAAAACCATAACCCACAATCGATATGAGACTATTATGTTTCCCATGCTGAAGCCTTATGAGTATCCCATATTGAAAGTGAAGATGGCTATGTTTCTGGAAGCTACAGATCCAGAATATCTTGACAGGCATAATGAAGGACCACATATGCCAACCAACTCTCTGTGGAAGTTGCAGGTCATCCAGCAAAGTCTGTACCAAAGGAGAAAAGTGACTACACAACTGAAGATATCGCATCGATTTCCAAGGATGCAAAGGTAAGACACTTGCTACATAGTGCCATTGATAATGTCATGTCAAACAGAGTAATCCAATGCAAGACTGCAAAGGAGATATGGGATGCTTTGGAAACAAGGTGTTAGGGAACTAATGCAATTAAGAATAACAGGAGGACTATACTCACTCAAGAGTATGAGCACTTTGACTCAAAGCCTGATGAGTCATTAACTGGTTTATATGACAGATTTGTGAAACTCTTGAATGATCTGTCACTAGTGGACAAGGAATATGATCATGAAGATTCAAATCTTAAATTCCTGCTAGCTCTTCCTGAAAGATGGGATTTGAAGGCCACAATAATAAGAGACAACTAGGTTCTTGAGGAAACAACTCTTGATGAAATTTATGGGATGCTCAAGATCATAAACTTGAGATGGAACAAAGAAGTAAGAGGAATGAGAGAAAGTCAAAGATAGTTGCTCTTAAGGCTGATGAGGAAATCCCCAAAGTTGTTGCCTCAAGGAAAGGAAAGGGAAAGGCTCTCATCACAAAGTATGATACTGAGTCATCAAGTTCTGATAGTGATGATGACTCAGAAACAGAAAGTTTACCTGAGATGGACCCTGATGAAGAGATGATGAAGCTGTGTGCTCTATTGGTAAAAGGAATCACAAAGATCGAATACAGGAAATTCAGGAGAGGAAAGAAGTCTTCCAGGAAAGGTGCAAGTTTTGATAAGAAAGGTTTCAGAAAATATGAAGGCAAAGGAGGAAAGTCTGACAGAGGAGATCACTCAAATGTCAAATGCTACAACTGTGGAGAGAAAGGCCATATATATCCTGATTGCAAAAAAAGGAAGAGTGACAAAGGCAAGGCTCTTGTCACAAAGAAGAAAAGCTGGTCAGATGCTTCAGATTCTAAGGATGAGGAAAACTATACCTTGATGGAAAATACTGATAGCAGTCCTGATACTGCTGAGTTAAAGGTACCTCAAACTACTTATGCCTTTCATACTGATGATATTACTGAGTTGAGATTACATCTTAAAACCATGTTTATTAGTTACAGAGATCAAACTATAACATGTGAAAGATTAACTTCTGAAAATCTTACTTTTAAAAAGAGGAATGACTATTTAGAAAAAGAGTTAGTCAAGTTCCACCAAGCTCAGAAAGATAGAGATGATGCCTTTTATGTTAGGGATGAAGTGCTAAAAATGAATGAATCTCTAAAAACTGAGTTAGAAAAGGAAAGAGAGATTATCAGGACTTGGACTCACTCTGGTAGAGCAACTCAGGATATTCTTAATAGTGGAAACTGAAAAGAGGGCTTAGGTTATGGAGATGATAAGAACAGTAAGGGAACTGTAGAAATTGAGTCTATAGTTGTTAAATAAAAATTGAAGGTAAATCCTGTTAAGTTTGTAACTGCAAAGTCTGAAATTGAGAAATCAGAAGTTAAGGAGTTATTAACTTCTGACAAACCAAAACAGGATAAGTCAACTGAAATTAACATAGGCTTAATGACAAGGAAGCAGCATAAGCATAAGCTGAAAGAAGTTAAAAATGTAAACAAGGTAGAACCACCTACGAAAAATAGGAATGGAAAGGAAGGTGTGAATAAAAGTAACAATTATAAGCCTGTTCCTAATGCTCCTAGAAAGAAATGTCATAACTGTGGAAATTCTAACCATCTGGCTTCTTTTTGCAGGAAAAATAAGAATATAAACTCCTTACCTTCAAAATCAGGAGTTAAGAGTCAGTCTGTTAGATATAAACCACAAAATCCTTGTTTTCATTGTGGTAGTTTATGCCATTCCATTTATACTTGTAAGGAATATCATAGTTTGTACTATGATTATTATCAAATAACACCTTTTTTGAAGAAAGTTAGTATTATTCCTTCTAGTGTAAGTGCTGATGCAAAGTCTAACATTGTAAATTCTGATATGAGAAATGTTAACATAAACTCTGATGCTAAATCCGCTGCAAATGTTAACAAACTTAATAAGGCCAAAGGAACCAAGCAAGTCTGGGTCCTTAGAACTAATCATTAGTGGTCTTTGTGATTGCAGGGCAATAGGAAGAACATCCTAGTTTTGGACAGTGGATGTTCAGGACATATGACTGGAAATAAAGCCCTGCTATCAGGCTTTGTGGAGAGAGCCGACCCATGTGTTTCTTATGGAGATGGCAACATGGGAAAAACTCTGGGATATGGCAATATCAATCTTGGGAATGTCATCATTGAAAAAGTAGCTCTGGTCTCAGGACTTAAACACAATCTGCTGAGTGTGAGTCAAATCTGTGACAGAGGTTATCATGTGGATTTCTTTGAAGAACATTTTGAAGTTGTAAGTAAATCTAAAGGCAAAATTGTTCTGAAGGGATACAGATATGGTAACATTTATGAAGCCTAGCTTTCAACAAGTTCTGATGGTTCTGCAATTTGTCTATTAAGTAGAGCATCAATTGAAGAAAGCTGGAATTGGCACAAGAAACTCTCTCATTTAAATTTTAAAACTATAAATGAACTTGTCAAGAAAGATCTTGTAAGAGGACTGCCAAAATTAGTGTTTGCTCCTGATGGCCTTTGTGATTCATGTCAAAAGGCAAAACAAAGAAAATCTTCATTCAAGAGCAAGACTGAATCTTCAATTCTTGAGCCTTATCACCTACTACATGTTGATCTATTTGGTCCAGTGAATATCATGTCTATTACGAAGAAGAAATATGCTATGGTCATAGTGGATGAGTTCACCAGATACACATGGGTGTATTTCTTGCACACAAAAAGTGAAACTGCATCTATCTTGATTGATCATGTCAAATAACTGGATAAATTGGTCAAAGACTATGTGAAGATCATAAGAAGTGATAATGGCACAGAGTTCAAGAATTTGATCATGGAAGAGTTCTGCAAAGACCAAGGAATTAAGAAGGAATTCTCTGCTCCTGGAACTCCACAACAAAATGGAGTTGTTGAAAGAAAGAATAGAACTCTTATTGAAGTTGCATGAACTATGCTTGATGAAGCAAAGTTACCAACCTATTTTTGGGCTGAAGCTGTGCAGACTGCTTGTTTTACTCAGAATGCAACACTTATCAACAAGCATGGAAAGATGCCATAAGAAATAGTGAAGAAAAAGAAGCCAAATCTGAAGTACTTTCATATATTTGGATGCAAGTGTTTTGTTCTTAAGACTCATCCTGAACAACTATCCAAATTTGATCTAAAAGCTGATGAAGGAATTTTTGTTGGATATCCACTATCCACAAAAGCCTTCAGAGTCTACAATTTAAGAACAAGGGTTGTCATGGAATCTATCAATGTCTCTTTTGATGATAAGAAGATTACTGGACTTGAAGATTTCAATGATCATGAACAACTGAGATTTGAGAATGAAATTTTAAATTATGATTCTTTAAATCCTGATACTGCAAACTCTTATGGGTTAAACTCTGATGGATTAAACTCTGATGTTATTGAAACTGTGGTGTCTATGCCAAAGAAAAATGCACCTGTGCAGGGTGAGCATATTGAAGATCTAACCACGTCTTAAGAAGCATCATAACCTAGAACAGGCTTTTCAAGTTCTGATGGGCCAAGTTCTGATAATTCTGGAAACTCAAATTCTGAAGGATCCAACTCAGAGAGCATAATTTCAGGGGGAGCATTAGAAAATGTTGATGGAGATAGCATGGATCATGGGGGAGCATCGAGTTCTAGAGATAATCTTCCATATACAAGGAAGTGGACTAAAGCACATACACCTGACTTGATTATTGGAGATCCTGAAGCAGGTATAAGAACTAGAACAACAATATCAAATGAATGTTTCTATCACTCTTTTCTTTCTCAGATTGAAACAAAGAAAGTGGAAGAAGCTCTTCAAGATGCTGATTGGGTTCGAGCAATGCAGGAAGAGTTAAATGAATTTGAAAGAAATAAAGTGCGGACCCTAGTGCCAAGACCAAATAATAGATCAGTTGTTGGTACAAAATGGGTGTTCAGAAACAAAAATGACAGTGATGGCATAATTACAAGGAATAAAGCAAGGCTGGTTGCAAAAGAATATTCTCAACATGAGGGAATTGATTATGATGAAACATTTGCACCAGTTGCTAGATTGGAAGCCATAAGGATATTTTTGGCTTATGCTCACAAAAAGTTTACAGTGTTTCAAATGGATGTAAAAAGTGGTTTTCTTAATGGAGAATTGGAAGAAGAAGTATATGTTGAGCAACCTCCAGGTTTTGTAGATTTAAAATTTCCTAATCATGTGTACAGAATTGATAAAGCACTTTATGGGCTTAAGCAAGATCCAAGGCATGGTATGAGACCTTAGCTCAGTTTCTTCTGGAAAGTGGATTTAACAGAGGGACTATTGACAAAACATTGTTTTATCTCAACCATGGAAATGACTTACTTTTGGTGCAGATATATGTTGATGATATCATTTTTGGTTCTACAAATGACAGACTTTGTAAGAAGTTTGCCAAGTTAATGCAGTCAAGATATCAAATGAGTATGATGGGAGAACTCAGCTATTTTCTGGGCATTCAAGTCAAGCATAATGAAGAAGGAACTTTTATTTGTCAATCCATGTACACCAGGAATTTGTTGAAGAAATTTGGAATGCAAGACTGTTCAAGTGCATCCACTCACATGGCCACTGCAACAAAATTGGAGAGGGATACTGGTATCTCACTAGATATTACTGATTACAGAGATGCATATTTTGCAGGGTGCAAAATTGACAGGAAAAGCACAAGTGGAAGCTGCAAATTTCTAGGAGGCAGATTAGTTTCTTGGTTTAGCAAGAAATAGAAGACAATTTCCACATCAACTGCAGAAGCAGAATAATTTGCTGCAGGAAGCTGTTGTGCATAGATTCTTTGGATGAAGAATCAGTTACTGGATTATAGGTTAACATATTTTAAAATCCCTATTTACTGTGATAATCAAAGTGCTATTTCTATGACAGGTAATCCAGTTCAGCACTCAATGACAAAGCATATCAGCATTAGGTACCACTTCATAAGGGAACATGTGGATGAAGGTACAGTGGAATTGCATTTTGTTCCAGCAGATCAACAACTAGCAGATATCTTCATAAGACCACTGTGTGAAGCTACTTTTACTAGATTGGTAAATGAACTTGGAATGGTTTTAGGTTCTTTCTCTAAATCTGCTTAGTTTATGTTGTGATACATTCAATTTTATAATCAGCATTTATAGATATTACTATCTTTGTGTATTCTGTACTTTAATTAAAATTCACCTAAGTGCTGATTGTTATCTGATGTGAATTTCTAAACTCTGATAGTGATATGAATGTTTCTGTGACTATTCAATCCAATGAGGATAACTGTGCTAAATGCTGACCTAGTAGTCCTTAACATACTGATGATCCCATATATGAAGTAATTATTTATGTGGAAATCTTTTATCACAAGCAAATTCTGATATTGAGCTTGGTTAGGTTTACTTTGTGTATCTTATTACTAAGTCAAAAACTAGAATAGTGCTTATTATCTGTTAAGTTCCGATGTTGGTAAATCTTATGAATGTACTAAGTGCTGATAAACCTCACTTATCAAAAGAAAAAGTGAAGAAAAGTATTAAATGTCAGGTCCTCCTATGAGATATAGAGTAAAAATTTGGAAGGGAAGACCCAAGTGCATTGCTGGTCTTAAGTAATATGAATTAGAAAAGCAAAAAATTTCTTGGTGACTTTTCATGCTCTATGATTACTGGAGAAATACTTTGACAACATCATAAGTTCTGATAAACAGTTATGACTCACTTACACCGAGAAGCCACTGTAAAAAGGAATTTCAAAAGATACATAAAATGAGCACAAAACAGTTGAGGGGGATTCATGCATAAACTCATTCTATAGTAGACTTCAGTATAATGATAGATTTTGTGCACAGTTCTTCGTTATGCCTTATTTCTAAGATGTACTGAACTGAATTAGACTTTACTCATTGTCTGATATTTAGCTTAATGCACACACTTACAATCCATATGAATGATGAAAATTACCGTGGTGATCAATGTTGTTTTAGTTGAACAGTTTAAGTGTCAGTTGCATAAGTTCCGAGGACAAATTCTAATGGAAGTTCTGATGATTAAGTTCTGAAAAAACCATATCAGTATTTGTGTGAAGAATTACAGAAATAAACATTCACTTTTTGAGTTAAAGAAGCCATATTCTGATGACCTTTAAATTATGATAATAATCAAGTTCTGATGCTTACGTGGCATTATTTATTTACTTGATTTATTTTTGGTCATTACTTAAATGGTTATATTTTTTCAGAATATTGGATTATGTGAGATAAAGCAGTAATAATCATTTGTTTAGTGGGAATAATTTTTTTTTTGAAAAACTGAACGTGCAGTGTAATCATTACTTATTTACCGTGCCCATTAACTTTTATCTTAACTGCTGCATGGCTGACAGGTGTAAAGGTTTGTTCCACTTCTCAATAACTGTTGTCACATGGGATATTTAAGTAAAAGAGATAAAAGATTTTCAAATCTTTTATTCACATTACTATTCTATTCACTCTCTCTTTTCTTATTCTCTCACCTTTTATGACGGTTTTCTATACAAACATTTCATCAAACACCTTTCAGGCATCTAATTTCTCACTTATTTCTGATGGCGCCCAAGGATTTAATTGTTGATGGAGCCAAGTTCGTGCCAAATAACTATTCTGCAATCCTAAACAACGCTGAAGCTCCATCAGATTTGCACTTTGTGCAAGATTTCTTAGCAAATAGTGAGATTGGGTACGCTTTGACCCAACCTCAAACTTTTTCAAGCAAACAAGTGCTGACATTTAGGAGAACTGGGCTATTTGATAATGGTGGTGCTGCTGGTTCAACAAGCATCATTTTTACATCAGGAGATGTTGAGTATGTGGTTACCAGGTCGACTGTTCGTAAAGCTCTCCATTTACCTGAAGATTGTACATTCTCTACAGTGGAGGAGCCGGTTTTACAGCAGCTTATGGCAAGTTTGGGCTATAAGCAAAGCTTGGGAAAGCTAGGTCAAGTGAAACGATCTTATATCAGAAAGGAATGGAGCTTTTTCTTTGACTATATCACCAAGGCATTCGCCAATAAATGCTCCAACTTTGATGTTATTCCCATAATGAGTCAGCAAATCGGGTATGCCCTTATCAATCAAACTCATTTTTATTATGCAAGTGTTGTGCTAGGTTTCATAGGGGATAGGATGATAGAAGATAGGAATGTAGTCTATTTTTTCTAGATTCTGTCAGCTTATATATACTTTTTGTTATGCTGATAAACCCCAACCAGCCAGTATTTTAATTTCACCCTTAAGCTTGCAAAAAGGGCCTTTAATGACCTGTTAAACTCTGATCCTAAGAAGAGAATTTTGAGACCATTACAAATCCCTCAATCACTAAAACAAATCTTGGTAAATGCTGATCCAGAACTTATACATCTGTCTACTCCGATGTCCAACCCACAACCACATCACAGCCATCACAACAGCCATCAGAACATACCATCTCTCAACAACCTCAAACTCAACCACAACCATCAACACATCCAGTGAAGCCTTCATCTTCTAAACCTAAGAGGACACAGACTGTGCCTCAGTTTCTGCAGAACATGTTTTTGTAGAAGCTGAGAAGATATCTTCTCAGAAAGATACCGAAACTGGGAGTTTTAGGCCCCTCAAAAGGCTTAGAAAGCTAAACTCTGATGATGAAGATCCCAAAGTCTCTACTTCAGCAAAGAGACATAAAAAGCAAAGAGCCAGGAGGGCTGTAAGTGAATCAGCTCACTCTGAGGAAGTCCTGGAAGCAGCAGCTGAGGAAGGGGGTCAGGAATCTCTGATCCCAACAGAACCTAAAGTAATTGAATTACTTCCCACTGCTGAATCAGCTCACAACTCTCCTATTCAAGAACAAGAGGATATTCCAGAGCAAGTGCCTATACCTCCTGTGTCTCCTGTAATTGATCCAGTACATGCTGAAGACCCAGGTACAAGTGCTGAAATAGACATTCATAACTTGGTTGTGCCTGAGATTCTGTACTTGGAAGCTCCACCTACTCAAGTTACTCCACCAACAACACCAATTCTGGATGTTGATTTCACTGCAGAAATTCCCAAAACACCTCTTCTAAATCTAGATGTTGATGATCAGATATTAGGTAAGGCATCAGAATTTGGATGTTGATCGAAACTTAGTTGCAAATCAGCACTTAGATGATGATTTTGAAACCTCTATAGCCTCCAACACTGTTGTTCTATCAGAGGATGCTGATTCTGCAGGATCTGTAAGTTCTGATGCTGCCAATGATGAAAATACTGGTGAAGCTGCTATAAATGTAGATACTGATGCAGCTGGTCTATCTGGACATGCACCTCAATAAGCTCTATCCAGAGCTGATCTAATCAAGAAGTTTGTAAGAGAGGATGCCCCAGTACCTTGGAGTGAAACTCCTAGAGGAAAGGAGTGGAGTAAGGAGTGGAACAAAGTTGATTTTGTTCCTACTTCAAATATACTTGCGGAGCACCTGGCTAAGGCTGATGAAATGCTGATAAATGATGATTTCAAGGCACAATTGAGAGTTACTACATTGAGTACAAGGCACCTTCAGGGTCAACACTCATTAACTCAAACCAAGGTGAACAAAATTCAAGAATCCATAATTCAGCAAGATATGAATACCAAGTTGGACAAGAAAAGGTTTTTCAAGCCTACCTTTCACAAAATTGATTGAATTGAGAAAGCTCAGGAGAAGCAACAAGATCAAATTTCTTAAATTCTAAAGAATCAAGCTTCTCAGCAATCTCAACTCAATAAGATCCAATGATCAGTGGAATTGCTTATTTCTCTTCTTTTACCTGCTGATGCCAAAAAGGGGGAGAAAGTGATTAAGTCCAAATGTAAATCTATTCAACCACTGAAGGGTAAGGATGATGGAAATGATGACCAGGGAAACTCTGATAAGGGTAGAAGTCATGGTCAAGGCAAAGGTTCTTCATCTAGGAAAACAAGAACTTTTACACAGAGATCAATCTCTGATGCTGATAGAAGAATAAGTTATGGTAAACAAGTTCTGACTAGGCCTGATGTTCTGATACAGGGTGAAAGTCAAGAATCACAGAAGTTTATACAGACACTGAAGCTCAAGGAGAAGGAAACAATTGCTTATTATCAAGACCCCAAGCTACAAAAGCTGGATGAAGAGATTTCAAATATATTATTTCTTAAAGACAATCCAGGTATGAACCTTGAAAGTCTAAAGGAAGAAGAAGCCAGAATTAAAGCAGAAAATGTCAAATCCAAGTCTAAAGCTTCTATTGCTGAAAAGAAACTTCCAAAGCCTAAGGTCATTGTGATAAAAGAGAAGACAATTTCTGAGGTAACCAAGGCCAAATCACAAGTGGAGGTAGATCCAAGATTCAAGGGCAAAGCTAAAATTGATGACTTTGTAAAAGTCTATCTGCCAATCATGGATGAGGAAATAATTGATGAAGAAGATACTAGTCTTACTCTAAAGAAAAAGAAGATTTCTCAATCAACCTCTGACATGGCTCAAGTTGTTCAGAGTCAAGATGTAGTAAGTTCTGATATTAAAAAGAAGTAAGCAACCTCTGACATAGCTCAAGTTGGTTTGATATCAGAAGATAAGAAGAATGGCACATTAACCTCTGACAGTGTTCATGTTAAACCTACTACAAGTCTACTACCAGGATTCACCAAAGCTCAACAGACTCAACCTTTGAAGACTACATCAAGTGGTTTTGAAGCAAGAGTTATTCAAGGAAAGGAAGGAAAAGACAAATTAGGATTGGGTAGTTCTGATGAAAGAAGAACACATAACACTACCAATGATCCAACTTCCTTAAGTGAACCAGGAGTAGGTGCAACTCCTGAGAGATTGAATCAACTTGAATCTGTACAAATGGTTTACCATTCTGTGTTGAAAGAAGATGTTATGTTATACTTTATGACAGATGGGAGGGTATTCCAAATTAGGAAGAATGCTATTAGACTGGAGTATTTTGAAGAACTGGAACATTTTCTATTCCTACTTCAAGTAAAGAACATATCAACAAATGGTGCTGCCAGTTGTTTAGAATCTGATATTCAAAGACAGAAGAGACTTTATTCTATAAAGTCTGACAAACCATATTTTCCTAAATACAGAGATCACAGTGGTGAAATAGTTGAGATGAAGCCTAATACCACAAAAATCACTACATATCTTGGTATTAAGGGTCTTGAGTTCAATCTAGAGTCTGATAAAGCCTATGTCATTAGACTGGATCAGGAGAAGATGAGAAAAGCTAATATAAATGATCTTAGAGCTGCTATCTTTTAAACTGGTGAAGATACAGTTGAACTCAAAGATGCAAGAAGGAGGATGATTAGTGAACTTGAATATGATGAGAAAACACTTTTGAAGAACTATCTCAGAACAACTCCTGACATCAAAGAGATCATTCACTAAAGCCAAGTCAAAGGTATACAACTGCTTAAATTCTGAAGGATATACAGAATGAAGCTGAAATCAG
Source organism: Apium graveolens (assembly GCF_009905375.1). Lineage (NCBI taxonomy): Eukaryota > Viridiplantae > Streptophyta > Magnoliopsida > Apiales > Apiaceae > Apium > Apium graveolens. The sequence continues at coordinate 277,948,577 of NC_133652.1, read as the reverse complement.
ACTTTAAAGATGGTAAAAGGTGCAAGGACTGTAAGTTAAGTTATCTAGTCAAATTCTCATGCATTTTTACTTAATGTTTTTTGACATCATCAAATATCTATTAAACTTGTATATTATGCTAATTTACAAGTTGGGGGAGATTGTTAGATATATTCATAATGTCATGGCTAATGATGATTTGTGTTTAGTTTTCAGATCTTAATTAACAGGACAAATCAATACTTAACTAGAAATCAGTTCTTATACTGAAGTCAGGACAGAAGATATCAGGACTTAAGTTATTAGAACTTAAGTTATCAGAAGATATTTATCAGGAGATAATATCAAAACTTAAGGAGACTTTCAGATAAGGAAGGCGGCTGATTGAAAGGAAAGAAGATCGAGACTAAAACAAAAAGAAATATGCATGGAGAAGAATTCTATGAAGAATAGAATACTTGGAATACAAGATAACTGATTGATATATGTTAGGATACATAATTATACTCTATATCAGTTAGAATTTATCTTGTAACTGTGTGTCTATATAAACACAACATAGGCTTTACACTATATGTGTGTTATCTTAATCGAAATTATTATTCTTTGTAACCCTAGCAGCTCTCGTGATAATTTGTTCATCACTGAGAGAAAACAGTTCTTTGTAACAAAGTTTATTGTGTTGAATAAAATCTGTGTTCTATTACTTGAGTTCTTATATTCGATTTGATTGTAGTAAACACTGTATTCAACCCCCTTCTATAGTGTGTGTGACCTAACATAAGATCAATCAAAAACTTGCCTCAAAATCTGACCTAATCTGAAATTAGGCTTTTCGATCCTCTAAACGACGTTATCTTGGAAAACACGAAACACAAAAGTTGTAGAGAATGAAAATAGCTTTCTAAAAATTCCTAATTCAAAGAATTTCGACTTATGAAGAATTTTATATGAAATATAAAATGAGGGAGATGAGTGAGATATACTAATAATGTGACAAAACCCTATTTCTTAATCTACAAGTTATCCATATTAGAATCTGATCCAAATTTTAGGCCCATTAGTCTAATTCAAATTATACATTCTAATCCTTATCCAAATTCATTTTTTTATTCTATTAATCTATTATTAATCTAATTCTAAAAGTTACGGGATATTACATACTACCCTCCTTGAAAAGAATTTGGTCCCCAAATTCACAACAATCCTCTACGTCTACTACCTCTAATATCTTATAGGTCAAACTTAACTATGGTCCACAAGATAGAATCCTAGGGAATGTACTAGTCTCATACCTAATCGACTCTGAAGAACAGCCTGCTCTTGATACCAACTATAACAACCCACACTACCGGACTATTAAATCTAAATAAAAATTAATTACAAATACAATCTATTTATCCAAAAACTATTACAATGGTAACTATTACAAAAGCACAGCTAAAAGTAGAACTGTAAAAGTCAATCAACTCCCATTCTAAATACTTGAACTCCAATCCTATCCAACTTGAATCTTAGATGAAGCCTGAGATTGTAAGTAATGATCTATACAACCCAACAAGAAAATAATCGATCTAACTAGTAGGCCAAACAACATGTACACATATAACAAATAACGATAATCTATACGATGCGATACACAGATAAACACTTATGATATGTATTCTTATTCTTATTAGATAGACACAATACATGTATCATAGAGAAGATAATAATTTAAAATGTATAATTTATGCCATGATCACTACAACCCGGTGATAACGGTCCTAAATTTTCATAAAATTGTCACTACAATCCGGTGACTACGGTCCTAAGTTCTTATTCCATATTTTCACAAACCATGACACAAGTCTAAGATTCAAATTTATCATCACTTAGCCCAAGTTTTGATAATCAAATATACATGCATCACACAGAATTTGAAAGCACTAGTAAGATCGATCGAAAATTACCTAAAAGTCTAACCAGATTAAATATTATCACTTTTGACCCTCTAAAAGACGTTATCTTGAAAAACACGAAACACGAAAGTTGTAGAGAACGAAAAGACCATTCTAAAAAGTCCAGATTCCAAAAACTTCCACTTATGACGAATTTTCTACAAATTTTACAACACTACTGATTTTTAGGTATTAAGACCTATGAATTTTGAATGTAAAAATGAGGAAGACGAATGGGATGTACCTATAATGTGATAAAACCCTATTTCTTAATCTACAAGTTATCCATAAAAGAATCTGATCCAAATTTCAGGCCCATTAGTCTAAATAAAAATTTAAATCCTAATCATTATCCAATTTTAATTTTTTAATTTTATTATTCTATTATTAATCTAATTCTAAAATTATGAGATTTTAAAAATCCCGAGCATTTCTCGGAGAAAGGGTCAAGTCTCGATTCCGAATCTGAAATAAGCCAAAGCCTATTGTCCCAAATGCAGCTAACTTGGGTAATGACTACTCCGCCACAGGTCCCCAAAAGATCATGATTTATTGGTGCAAGTAGTAGTCTATGGAAAAGAATGTCATCTACTGGTTGAGTTGGAACACTATTCATTTTAGGCAATCAAAAGTCTCAATTTTTATCTTACTACACCATAGATTGGCTTTCGCAACCACATTTCAATTTTTTTTCAAAAATGTTGCTATTGGGATATGAGTTCATGTCTATTGCAAGGGGTTTTAAAAACATTGCAATTGAACCAACAAATTTTGGAGGTTGTTACAAAAAGCATGTTATTGCAATGTTTTACGTAACCGTTGCAATATATAGAAGATTTGGGCCAAAGATTTAAGCGGGCTTTCTGAAAATTTGAGTACACTTAGCAAAATATTAAGCGGGCTTTCTATAAAAAAAGTTTCCCGGCTAAAGAAAAAAGTAATAAACTGATAAAAACACACACAGTCTCAAACACAAACACACACTCTCAAACACTCTCAACTCCCCGACACCCGCACACTCTCAGACACACAAACACACACTCGAACTCTCAGACGAAGGAGGAGATTTAAAGCTCAGAGGAGGAGATTTAAAGCACGAAAGGTTCGTTTTTCCCCAAATTTTCTTTTCTAGAAATGTTCATTTTTTGTAGATGGATATTCGATTATTGCTAGATGGGTGTTAATTCATGCTTCTTTATTTATGTGTTCACTCAATTGAATGTTAATTAGGGTTTAATTAACTGTCAATTATTGATTCTTGCATTTCATTTTACATGTATATGGTAATTAGGGATATTTGGGTATTATTGTTACATGTATGTGTTAAATTAGGGTTTATTTTTAATATTCTATGTTAAATTGGATTTACATGTATTTGTTAAATTTAAGTGCCGTGTTTTTTGTTTTTAATTTGGTCCACTGTTTAAGTGCCCTGTTTTTTTTGTTTTTAATTTGGTCCACCGTTTAAGTGCCCTGTTTTTTTTTGTTTTTAATTTGGTCCACTATTTTTAAATGTGTTATTTATGTGAAATTTTGTAGAACATAGGTTTGAAAAGATGAAATGGATATTACGTCATAAACAAAGTGAATAATATCGTAATGGGGCTAAAAAATTTGTTATAAATGCATTCTCTAATTTTGTTGTTGGAAATGAAGTACAATGCCCCTGCAAGGACTGTAGTAATCGCTTTTGGTACTCTATAGATGATGTGTATGATCATCTAGTCTGTACGGGTCCTTATCCATCATTCGTTGATTGGATATACGAGATTTTAACCTCTAAGTACCAAAAGAAATCAGACCAGGGCAGTGACAGAGGGTTTGGGTTAGGTAGTGATTTTGATAAGATGATGGATAATGCGTATAAATATAATGATGATTGTAGAGTGAGAAGGGTGTTAATCAGGATACAAGTAAATTTTATCAGCTTGTTGAAGAGGGAAAACAACCTTTGTATTCTGAGTCGAAAAAATTTACTCGTTTAGGTTTTATAGTAAAGCTTTACCAGTTGAAGTGCATTCATGGATTTATCGAGTCCTCCTTTACTGTTATACTAGAGTTAATAAAGGACGCCTTCCCCGAAGTTAATCTGCCTTCATCTTTTAACACTTCCAAGAATATGATCAAAGGGTTAGGTCTAGATTATTAAAATATTCATGCATGTCTGAACGATTGCATGTTATATTGGGCTAAAAATATAAATGAAGTTAAATGCAAAGTATGTGGAATTTCAAGGTGAAAAATTATGGATAATGACACCAGGGATGTTGATACTAGCAGTACGGGAAAAAAGTATAACATCCCAGCAAAGGTGATGCGATACTTTTTGCTGAAACCACGACTGCAACACGTATTCATGTGTAAAGAATATGCTGAGCTAATGACATGGCATGTTGTAGGATGCATCAAAGACGGGAAGCTAAGGCATTCAGCCGATGCCGAGGCTTGGAAGTCACTGTCTGCTAGATATCCAGATTTTGCGGTTGAAAATCGAAATGTTAGGTTAGGATTAGCGGCAGATGCTTTCAGTCCTTACCGAACTATGGGTTTAACTCACAGCACCTGGCTAGTTATCCTGGTCAATTATAATCTACCCCCTTGGTTGATTATTAAACCAGAAAACATAATTCTTTCAACTTTAATCCTCGGACCTGTGTACCCTGGTAATGAAATAGATGTTTATATGCAGCCACTGGTTTTCGAATTAAAAGTATTGTGGGATATGGGTATAGAAACTTATGATTCCTTTTCTGATGAAACATTCACGTTACGTGCGAGCTTACTATGGACCATAAGTGATTTTCCGGGGTATGCAGTTTTATCAGGTTATAATACAAAGGGTAAACTAGGTTGTCCAAACTGTCATTATTGCACATCCTCTACCTATTTGAAGCATAGCCGAAAAGTCTGTTATATAAACCACAGAAAATTCCTTCCACCTGACCACAAGCTTAGGTTTGACAAAAGAAGATTTAACGGTCAAATCGAGACAGAGTTTTGTCCACCGTTGTTAACTGGAGCAGAAATTGAAGAACTTTTGCGTGAATATAAGAATAATTTTTGGAAGCAAATGAACCAAAAGAAGACTTCAGATTGCCCTTGGAAAAAGAAGTCCATATTCTTTAAATTACCATATTGGAGTGGTCATCTAATCCGACATAACCTAGATGTCATTAACATTGAAAAGAATGTATGCGATAAAATATTAGGAACTTTGTTAAATATTAGTGGCAAGAGTTAAGATAATCTAAATGCTCGTTTTGATATGCAAGAGATGGGCATCCGTAAGGTCCTTCATCCCGTGCTATCCGCTGATAACAAGCATTATGAAATCAACGCTGCTACTTTTTACATGACAAAAAAAAAGAAAATTTTTGCTCGGTGTTGTTAATTGCTAGGCTGCCTTATGGATGTGCATCTAATATCAGCCGTTTTGTGCAAATGAGTGAAAGAAAAATCTACGAATACAAAAGCCATGATGTACATTTCATTCTTCAATACTTGCTCCAATTTGCTGTGAGTAAAACATTGGATCCAGATGTTGCAATACCTTTGATTAGGCTGGGTTCATTTTTAGGGGAATATGTGGGAAAGTTATAGATTTGGAGGATGTTCCGAGTTTGCAAGTAGAAATTATAGAAATACTTTGCCAATATGAAATTATCTTTCCACCAGCATTCTTCGACATTATGGTTCACCTTCCAATTCACTTATACAAAGAGGTTGAACTAGGAGGGCCGGTACATCTGAGATAGATGTTTGGAATCGAACTATATTTGTGCAAATTGAAGTCATACGTTCGTAACAAGAGCAAACCAGAAGGGTGCATAGCTGAAGGGTACTTGGTCGAAGAGTGCTTGAGCTTTTGTTCTCGGTTTTTAAGTGACGAAAGGGAAACAAAACATAATAAAGTTAAAGAAAATTTGGGATACCCCATTGGGTCCAGGAGAAACAAAGATGGAAAGGTTGTTCGTTTAGGAGAAAAGCTATGGAATGATGCCCATCGATACATACTCTTTAACTGTGGTGACATGGATGTCGAGAAGCTGATATAGTATGTTTCTTTTCATAGTTTTTGTATAAGTATATAAGAGTAATGTATGTAAAATGTATGTAGCAGTGATAAATTTTATGTTTAAAAAATGCAGGGAACATCGTACACTATATGATACTCATGGAAAGTCAAGAAATTACAACCGAGAGAGGACATATACAAAAGAATTTCATAATTGGTTAAAAGAAGAGATTGATAAAAAAGAGGGGTGTTCACAACAATTGTTAAGTTTGGAAAAGGGGCCTCAACGAGCAGCTAAAAAGCATACTGGTTATATAATTAATGGGTTCAGATTCCATACGAAGCAAAGATATGCAAAATGTACAACACAAAATAGTGGGGTTTTTTTAACAGCCCTTACCACGAGTTTTGCAAGTGTAAAAGATCAAAATCCAATAACCGGGGATGTTAGTTACTATGGCTCAATTGAAGAAATTATTGAAGTTGATTATTGGGGTGCATTGAATGTAGTTTTGTTTAATTGTTGTTGGTATCGTAAGGACAAAGATTGTTGTGGGCACAAGAGTTAATTTCAATAGATTATACCAAAAAGATGATCCATTTGTTTTAGCTACACAAGTACAACAAATTTTTTATATTCAAGATTGTACAGAACAACATTTATATTATGTTGTTAAAAAAATGCCGTGGGAGTGTAATGATAAATTACAAGGAAGTGATGTTCTTGAGGAAGTCAGTGGGCCTACTATGCATGATGTGCCAATATATTTTGATATGGAAAATCGGATAGCTGATGGTGTCAATTGGGGTAGAGACGACGTGCCAAAACGATATATTTCTATTAATGATGAGCAAGAAAATGAAGAACTTGGAGAATGACCGAACTTGAATTAGTTGTTGTATTTTACATTTGTTGCTACTTGTAGTGTGACTTTTTTTATCAGTACTTGAATTAGTTGTTGTATCTTGAATTGGCTGCTACTTTTGCATTCTGATATTAATATTAGCACTTTTTATTTTGTATTTTCTGCTACTTGTATTTTGTGAAATTATTTCCCCTAGTCATTTCTATATTGTGACATTAGTTCTTTCACTAATTAATTTTTTTATATTTTAATTTCAGGATGGCGGACTATTTCTTTCTCAAATTTCATTACAAGGGCTAGTTTCTGAAAACTATATACCTAGGTGGCATTTGTACAAAGATTCCTACTGCCATGGAAGCTGATAAATTTTCATTCTCGGTAATTCTGGAGCATGTAATGGAAGACTGCAAATACACCAAAATTGGAGGACTTTATGTCAAAAAAGCTGGAGGTAATTGGAAAATGATTAGTAATGATGTTGAGGCACATGAACTCGTAAAAAGATTGCCTGATGGTGCATATTTAGATCTGTATATTGATACTGTTGTTGACAAAGCAATAGAGTCGATAAAATAAATGCAGCCTTATGTGATAATACGACCACGAACAAGTTTCTTTAAAGGTAAAATTGTATTTCTCAAATCATGTTTATTACAAATGCATTTAAGTTGTAAAATGTATCTATTTTTTGTGTTTGCTATTTTTCTAGGTCAAGAATTACAATTGAAACGCAAGTTTGTGACAATACAAGGGATTCAACAAGAACATGCTGAGAAGAAGAAATTGGCAAATGATAGCCAACAGTTGGTCGTTGAGAAGTCGGGACCGAGAGAAGAAGTTGCAGTTGTACAAGAAAATGTAGAGAAGAAGAAACCGGCTGATTGCATGTTGGTTATTGAAGGTGACGGGCATCACGCAACCAAAAAGGCAACCAAAAAGATAAAACAAAAAAATGTAAAAGGAAATGCTGAAAAAGCAATTCACTCGAAGGTAATTTAGTTTAAAAATAAAATGTTGGATGCTCTGTTTTTTCTATTTTATTTACCATAGTATTTTAGATTATTATCTGTTTGTTAAGGTTTGCTATGTCATTTTGCTCCTCTATTTTAGATTGATTTAATGGAGGAAAAAAGAAGAAAAAGGGCTGCAGAAAATCAGAGGTACTTAGAGGAGACCAGACTAAAAAAATTGGCTGGTAGTTTGATTTCTGAGAAATTGAAAAAAATGAAAAAATCACTTGAAGAGTGCTGGGCCGAGTGTGATAGAGAATATACTCCAGGCCATGATAGCTTGGAAAATAGTGAAAATGAAGAAGTTCCCACGGTACATGTATCACTATCAAATGCATGTTTTGTTTTAATTATTTGTTCATATTTTCATGATAATATTTTCTATGGAAATCGATTAATTTAATCTATGTTTTATGTTTATGCAGAAAATAGAAAAAGTGCAGAAGTTGAAGGCTCCGACGCGTTTGACGCGTTCACAAACATTGAATAATGTTGCGACTACACATGAGGTACGATAAGTTTACTTTAATTTTATTTTAGCATTTTCTTCGAATAATATGCATCTTAACATTTATAAGAAAATGACCCTCCTATTTATTTGCCTTACTAATTATATAATCCAATGAGTGGTATTTAACTTGTTTTAGCTTGTTTTAACATAATAAGTACATGACCCTCCAATTTATTTGTCTTACTTTTTGCAAGGCCAATGTGGAAGAGATTGTGCAACCAGTACATGGTGATCTGGGAACATTACCACCTCCCCCACCACTACCTACTGATTTGGCACAATTTAAAAAACTGAAAAGGGCAATGGATAATGATGGAGTTGATACGATGAACGTATATATGGCTCTGAAAAAACTCAGCTGGAATAGGAAGCCACACATGTCATTGATGCTAAAGAAGAAGATTTGGGAAAGATTGATGACACGGTTGCAATTGTTGGAGGTATAATTCAACACATACCTAAAAGATTAGATATTTTCTAGCAATTTATGATTGTAGTTCTGTTTATCTTCTTTGATAGATACAACTAACCCAAGAGGTGTAGAGGACCTTCAAAAATGAACCATGTCTTTACCAGAAAATTAGAAGACAGACTGGTGATTACCTTGAATAAAAAGCTTCAACCGGTGGCTGAAAGTAGTAAAATAAGAGCCGAGTTGAGTAGCTTTGTGGGGACTCTAGCAAGGCAATGTGTGCCACTTGATTATATTAATTGGAGTGTGGTTCCTGAAGGCCATAAAAATAGTTGGTGGGAGTATGTCCAGGTGAACACCATGAAATATATTTTCTTAGTTTCTGTTTTACATGTTTAGTTTTGTTATTTTGTGATCATTGTTCAATTGGATATATTTTGTATATTTTGTATAGACAAAGTATATCATTCCTGAGGAAGGTAAAGGCTGGGTACTTAGGACTATGGCTGAGTTGTGGAGGATACACAAGAGTCGTGTCAAGGAGAAATATTATACCAAATACAATACTAATATGGAAAGACTGCAGAACAGGTCTGCCTCGATTCTATTTGAAAAGTTCAAGGTTTTGCTCGAGTATTGGGGTGATGAAGATGTGCAGACCAAAGCTGTAACAAATGCTGGAAATCGGAAAAAGGACACTGATGTGCACAATGCTGGTCGCACAAGTTTCGCACAGATTGCAAAAAAATTTGGTATGCCAATATTTGAGAATCTTAAGAATTGCGCTAAATTTAAATCTGCAAATACTAATAAGTAGTATAATTTTTTTGCTACACTGTATCTTTTATGCTGGAAAAATAAAAAGAAGATGCCTCAGACCCTTAGAAAAGGACATATCTACCCTAAGACTCGCAAGAATCCTACTGAGGTACCACATCAGTTTTTTTTGTCGCAAATATGCATGAATTATAATTTTTACAGACTCATATTTGGATCGTTCGTAGGTTGAAGGTGATGCAGCAGAAACTGTTGGTGATAGTGAAGCGGAAGTTCAGCTGGACTTTGATGGTCATGGTCCAAACTGGTTGGTTGGCAGGACTGGCATAACAAGGAAAACGAAGAAAGATGCTATGAAAATTGAGAGGACAAATTCAGCAAAACTGGAAAAGCTAAGGGAGGAGTTAGCTTCTAAAATGGAGGAGAAAATGAACAAAAAACTGGAGAAGATATTAGGAAAGTTGGCCGAGGAGAATCCGTCGCTGAACATCAATGTAAAAGAATTGTTGGTCAACGCTTGTGCCGGGGATCGAGATGGGACTGTCACAGGTGGAGAGGAAGAAGCAGATGAAGAGGCAGTTCCACTTGAAGAAGATTGAAAATTTAGTACTACTACATATTTTGTTCTATGTAATTTTAACTTAAGATTGTGATCATGTGAACTTAACTTTACTATTTTCGCTTGAGACTTTTGTATTTTTGTTAGATTTGGTTTCTATATAGATGTTGGAACACCAGAAGTTGTGAAAACTGCTATTTGTGGATTATTGTTGGATTGTGTTGTGGATATACCAATTAAGTTTGGTGGTTGTTAAAGAAATCTAAAGGTCATGCCCATTTTTTTAAAATAATTGTGTTGCAGTAGAGGGTAAAATAGTTTCCATATACTTCAATTTTGTTAACAAACTATGTTGCAATTAACTTGAAATATGTTGCAATTAACTTGAAGTATGTTGCGGAAGTCCATGTATTGCAACAATTATCAAAAAAAAAACTTGGAAAAAAATGTTGCCATAGGTAGCCTCATGTATTGCAATGCTTTTATATTCATTGCTATATATGTAAAAACGTTGCTATAAACCGAATTTGCAACTTCTTTACTCTGTTGTAATATGGTCCCAAATTCGTTACCATAAGCCCTTATGGCAACGAGACCAAACGTTACGCCTATATTTTCAAAATACGCTGCCATAGACCCTATTGCAATGAATTTTTACCATATAGCAACACTTTTTTAGGGTTGCTATAGGAAATCTATGGTGTAGTGTCTGTCAGCAGCATGCAAAAAAAGAATTCTAGAACTTTACGATCTAGATTAGCTTCGTTTTAAGGCTTATAACAGTTCCAAGTTTTAAAAGGAGAAAACAAAAAGATGGCATGACAAAGGGATATTCTGACGAGAATTCAAAAAATAAGATTTATTTCTTCTTTTTGATTCAAGGTTGAAACTTTTTCCAGAAAAGCTTCCTTCTAGGTGGCCTGGTCCGTTTAAGGTTATCTAAGTTTATCCATATAGCTCTGTTATATTATTAGATACACATGGAGGACCATTTAAGGTGAATGGGAAAAGAATCAAACATTATAGAGCTGGTGAGCCGACTGAAGAGAAAGTGGATATTCCGCTTTTTACCTTTTTTTCAGAATGATTGTAAGGAGGTCGAGCTAAAAACCTTTAAAAAGTGCTTTTGGCAGATAACCAGTGATTTTTGTAAGATTTTTAATATTTTTTATTATTTCATTTTTTTGTATTTCTTTTAGAATATATATTTTTAACTCTCGGAAGAAGCCTTGATGATTTGATCTAATGTTTTTCAGGAAAGAATTCTTAGTTAAAGCTTTTTAATAGAAAAATCAGAATTTTAACATGCCCTTGAATTATTTTTCATGCCCATGAATTTTCTGGAAATCAGAAATATTTTATTCCCTAAATTTTTTTGTGAATATCAGAAATTTTTCATGCCCATGAATTATTATTCTTGACCATGAATTTTTTCTGGAAGCCAAATATAGAAGATGAGCTAATGCCGAGTCTCACGCGTGTGACTTTATTTTTTTTGAAGGACACTTCGTGCTTATGCACTAGGGGAGTATTCCCACTTTTCTTTGTATATCTTTTTTATATTCCTATTATATTATTTTAGGATTATATTAAAAATATCATACTATATATTTATATTTATTGTGGACAATGAACTATTTAAGTGAGGCGATATGTTCTTAATATTAAAAAAATTGAAAAAACAAAAAAAACTTTTGTATATAATTGCGTAAATTAATTTTGCATGATTAATTCTGAGTTTTATATCTATGAAATATCATTTGATGCATGATATTTTTTTGTGTGTGCTTGCGAAAATTTTAAAACTTGAGATGCTTCTTATTTAATTTAGCGAGTCGGGCATGCTTTTACCTTGTGGGGATTTAAGCCTAATTTATGATTGATACAATATATATCAATTCATTATTTTTTGTATGATGTTCTTCATTAGAAATGTTGCTCTAAAAACATGTTTTTAAACTATTTTGAGACTACATGATATATATATGCATATATCTGTTTCTTTTGTATATCACCAATCTAAAATTCTTGAGTTGTCTTGATTTACGTGTAGAGAATATTGATTTAACTTCAGGGTTGGTGAATATTTAGTGTGGGGATTTATTTATTTAAAGCGTTATAAGCTGGTGCGAATTAATATGATGTAAGTGCAATGTCATATGAATAGAACGATCCATGTACATGTGATGGTGTTAGCACAATTTGGTAAATTTTCACTACCTTTAATTACCGGAGAATGACTTGACCTTAAAAAAAGAAGAAAAAAAAGAAGATCAAGTAGAATTTGAGACCTAAGGTGTCGGTCAAAAAAGGCCTAAGGCATCGGTTTTTTAGCGTAGTAAATGCAGGGGACGATGTAGGTACATGCCTACAGCGTCGGTTAAATGGTCGACGCAAAAAATTGTTTAGCGTCGGTTAGATAACACACGCAGAAGGCAAGAAAACTGACGCTATAGGTTTACAAACAGCGTCGGTCAATTAAACAACCGACGCTATAGGTTTACAAACTGCGTCGGTCAATTAAACAACAGACACTAAATCTTAGACCTGTTGTGTCGGTCTTCTTAAAATGTCGACGCTATTGTGCTTATCAATTGCGTCGGTCTTCTTAAAAAGCCGACGCTAAATTGAACTAACCAACTCTGTCGGTCTCACTAAAATGCCAACGCTAAAAGTTGTAGAGCAAATGTGTCGGGTCCTAAAATGCCGACGCCTTAGGTCTATAATTGCATATTTTTTGCCTGATCATTTTTTTTCCTGATCATTTTTAAGCTGTTTACTACACATTTTAAAAACAGAGGTACACCCAAAAATCAAAAAAGGTTCACAAATTATATTAAAATAAATTTGGAATTGTTCATAATTTTAGTTTACAACCCAATAATTACAAAAATTCATCCAAAACTAATATTTTCATGACAAATCCCTCACACTAACTCGATTATTGATGATATCTAGACTCCTTGTAATTGTTCTGCACTCTCTTCTTATATCTCCAAGTACCATGCCCTGAAAAAAGAAGTTAATATTAGTACATAAAATCATATATGGAATAAATTATTCGACAAAACATGAATTAATGGCAATATTTATTGTGAACATGAATTAATGACATGTACTGAAAAAAATTACCTGACTATAGACATTCAAGAGTAAAAAATTGAGCCCAAATCTCTCGTATCTCGCTAATTTCCTTTCTACTATAGCTTCTAGAACCAAGACCCTACCAAAAATTTAATATACTTTAAATATTAGTACTTGATTTTAAAAATTGTAAACCAATATTTACGATGTTTTAGTTGCCTTACCAGTTTCCAATTCATGTTGGCATTTTTTTGAGAAAGCATGACAATATCATACATGTACCTCATCAAGAAAAAACCACATTCTGTGTCTCCTTTTTGTTGGGAACACTACACATAAACAAACAAGATTCATAAATAATAACTAAAAAGTGAGGAGCATATAATATAAGTGAAATAAACAAACCAAAGTAAGTTATACCTGAACCTCGGTGTGATGCCAAATAAACTCTTTTCTGTTATTCTTCATTTCACCTTGAGATACATATAATTTAAATGCCCTGTAAACTATGTATATTTTCATCACATCACTTATAGGACTAGGTTCTATGTAGTAATTATATAACATAAAATTTCCTGTAAAAGAGACAAGAGAAAGGGGAAGATTCAAAATACCAAACGTTAATGGTTAACATATCTTTTATGCCTGTAAGTATTATACTGTTTCTGAAATCCCCTTACAGTAGCTTTCCTGTAAACAAACGTATAACATTACAATTTAATTGCTTCAACTTGATAATTTAAATTATGAATCCTTTTTATTCTAATATCAGCTCCTATAATGTCTTCACTGCTATCTTCTGAAGGTAGTTTGTTTAACCTATATTTCAGTTCTGAGAGTCAATTTTATTTTAAATATTTTCCACACCTACCAGGTTACGTACCAAACTGGATATATAGAACGAACAGTTTTGGAAACTGTAATTTGAAAATTTTTAGAAGCTGCGAGAACGAATAATTTCTAGAAACTTACAAAAAATGCATCCTAATAATTTTTATCTTCACAAACTTCTGTCAGAGTGTACTCAGGGAGGTTTAAGACTACAATATTAGAACACAGAGCATTGTGATTATGCGTAAATTGCATATGCGTAAATTGCATATTCTCCTAATTTAAATACAAATACATAATTAATTGGCTTTATGGCTAGTACTCAGAATGCACCACAATTCAGACAAACTAATATAACAGCAACTCTGATGCTGAACAATAGCACAGACCAGCAATTGAGACTAGAAAGAATCAATGAATTGCAATTTGCAAGTCATTTTAATTAACTTGTCTAACAACAACTCTGATGCTAATTAACTCTAAAGAGATTCAATTACTACTAAAACAAGGGCTAATAATCCACTAGATGGAATTGTGGGAAAAAAAGGAAGAAGTCTCAAACCTCAATTAGAAACAGATAACAGATAACAATAACCCAATCATAACAGCACAAAACCCCAATTAGAAGGAAAAAAGGAAGAAGTCTCAAACCTCACAATAACCCAATCGATTCTCCTCTTTGAAGCAGCATCCTCTTCGATTCCCCTCTTTGAAGCAGCACCCTCTTCGATTCCCCTCTTTGAAGCAGCACCCTCTTCGATTATTTAAGCAGCAATAGCCAAAACCCCACAATCGAATAAACCCAATCGATTCCCCTTTCTCAGAGCCAACAATCGAACCCTAGAAATCGATGGCCCTCTTTCTCAAAGTCATCGCATAGTCACAATAGATTCACGCAATAGAATTAATTCACGCAGTAGAGCCAGTAGAGATGAAATCGCAGTTGAGATGAAATCGCAGTTGAGATTGAAATTGCAGTTGTAATGAGAGCGTAATTGAGTAGATTAGTAGCAGAGACGAGTGAAATGAAAATATTAGTCACCCGCGTATGTGTGTTAACCCGAGTTTGTTTTTAAATCTTTTTTTAAATTATTTCTTCTTACGTCGGTCAAAAAGAAAATCGATATTGTATATTATCTTAATAGCGTCGGCAAAAAAACCCCGACACAATAGCAACACCAACAGCGTCGGTCGTTTGACCAACCGACACAGAAGACCAAACTAACGATGATATTCAACTTGACCGACACTATTCTAACTCTACAGCGTCGGTTAATTGAAACGACCGACGCCTTTAGCTTTGAAAAATAGAAAATGCTCTATGGTTCTCTATTTAACCGATGCATTAGGCAGTAAAGGGTGTCGGTTCTCTATTTAACCGACATTATAGGTGGGACTCCTAAAGTGTCTTATGTACTAGTGTTGATTGTTATAATGTGAAACATGGGGAAAGTACATGGTTATATGCGCTTTAGTGCTTAATACTTGTTAAAGCTTGATCAACTTTTACATTATCTATTTTTCATGTTTGGTTATTAAATTAAAAGTGAACACTATGCTCTATGGTTTATCAATTTTAGCCACTTGTTAGCCTATTTCTTTGATTCCTTAGCCTTTATCTAACCCTCGTTCCAACCTTTGACAAAGACATTTTGATTCATCTATGCATATATACGAAGTATTGGGGATTTGTTGGACAGCCAAGCATACGGTAACACATGTAAATTGATTGAACGTGAGTGAAACACTTAAACCTATACACTTGTGTGAGTTGAGAGTCATTTTGGATTTCTATCCATAGCGGGCTTATCTACTGAATTCAACTTTGATGTTTATTTCATGATATTTTTGTCTACCAAGACATTGTCTGCATACTTGGATTATTAGGTGTTATTGATGCCTAAAAAGTGAGTACTTTTACTACCAGACAATTTCAGGATGTTATGTGAATGAGATTAACAATGTTTGGAGTACTATGATATATTGCATGCTTGAGAGACTTGGTAATTAAAAATATTTTATTTTGTAGGGTATATCTTCTATAAACCTTCACAAGAGAAAACTCGTCCTACTAGGCTGCCTAGGGGTTTAACGGCTTGTTGTATGCGCTCAATGCAATCGTGTCATCTACAAAAGTGGAGTTAGTTAATATTAGTTTATATTTATTAATTTTCCTGAGCACGTGTAAAGTGATAAGTGTGGGGATGTTTAATAGAGTATATAATTATTTATATATATATTACATGATTTTATTCCTCATATTTGTTATATTTTACCTTTATTTGAATTTTCATTAATTCTTTTTTAGTGTTTTATTCTAGGAGGCAAGGAAATCCTAAACTTGGATGGATTGGAGAAAAAGAGCTTAATTTGGAGATTTATTATAAGGAAATTTGGATTTGTTAGACTCCACACGCATACTTTACTGTTTGGGCCATATCTTGAATTCCAGAATTCATAAGTGGACGATTTAGCCGCCCACGCGAAGATAACGGAATTATATTCCATTCTAAAGTGGTCATTGTATCAAATAACAACTGGAGCGGTCCATAATTACTGCAAAAAACTCAACTACAAGATTTCCTTAAAAAACACAATCAGGTTGGGAAACAACTTGTATACCTTAATTATAAACAAATAGGGATATATATACAGAAAAAGATAAACATATATAGGGGGACGGAGATTATTTTATTTTAATATGTGTTTTTTTAGTATGGTTATGAGTGAGTAGATTTTTAGTCTAGGGTTAAGTTGAACCCTAGTTATGATTGATGTATGATTTTCCCAATTCCCCAATTTACTTATATTACATGCTCTTTATTATTGAGTTGTGCTTAATTCATAATTACACGTGTGACGTGATTATGTGTATTTTTTGAACCCAATATCTATTTATCAACAAATGTTAAACTTAGGTGATTGTGATTTATCCAATAAGGATATGAACTTCTCTATGAAAATAGGTAGAACGGATTGTTAGGAAGTTAAGATGTTGTTTTTAATGTCTCTAAATTACATGATACCGTGAAAATATGATTGATTGTATTTTAGAGAAGCCATTAATACTCGAGAGAGGTATTGGTATTTTATATGACACGTCTTTCCTCTTCAGTAGAACATGATTAATTTGGGGCGGAAAATCATAATTACATTGATTCACGCTAGTAGGGATACTTAACTTTGGATGCTTTTAGTTATTTGATTAATAAAATGTGATTGCTTTACTATATTTTAGTTAAACAGTCTCTCAATATCTATTTTATAACTTTCTTAGATAAATCGAGTCATGAGTTACTAGTGATTGATACATTTATCTCTGTGGGACCGACTCTGACTTACCTACTACATAGTTAGAAGATTTGTTAGATATTATTTTTTGGTAGGCACGCAATAGCCTTATCATATATTTGACTTATTTATCAAATAGAATATTGGAAAATATATATTTTTTATTTGGGGTTTACATTGTATATATATATAATATATTTATTGTGATAATTTATAGGGAAGTTTCAATTGGGATGGAAGAATAATGAATTTTCCCTATACAATGGTTTAATTTATCTGAAAAAGAACTCAATTTGCATGTTCTAAACATCAGTGAAGTCCCAAAAAAAAATAATTTTTTACATGCTTATTGAATTTAACATATAGTTTATATATAGTTTGTAGGTCTAATTCCCACAATATGACTAAACTCTTGATATATAATTAAAGATAAAGATGAGGAGTCCAAGTAAGGAGATGGTAAGATGTGGACATCCTAGTCCCAAAGGCCTCAATTACTGAATTCTCAAACTATTAATGAAGGGATAAGAGCTCGTGGAGAACATATCAAACAAGTAAGAACATATCAATATTTAGAGAGAAACAAAGAAATACGACAACTAAGGGCTCACGAATTGTTGTCAAGGGGTCGGTCCCCTACAGGTTTATTCGAATGCTCCTTTACAGTGGAAATGGGGGGTTGGTTGTAATTTTCTTAATTTTCTTGAATGAAGATACTTTCGACCTTTTAATGTTCTCTATTACATGACTTATGTAGGTACATATTTGGCATCATTCAGATTAACTTCGAAGTTGTGTTATTTGAAGATGAAGGACGGATTCTATGGGAAAAATACCAAGGCTATATTTGTTTCATGGTATTAAGTATATGATATTACTATATTCCTTTGAATTTTATATAAACTTATTCCTCCTTAATCCAAGGATTAAAACGCTTTGAATTATCATATCATGTGTTTATTTTGTTGTAGTAGGGGATATTATTAAAATCCCCTCTAATACTTGGCTAGAGAAGATACCATTTACCCCCTTTAAAAATAAGTCATTTTCTAAATAATTTCAATCGCCTCATAATAATCTCATGTAAAACCAACTTTACGGTAGTAGGTGATATGATTATAATCCCCTCTGATACTTGGCTGACTATAATCCCCTCTGATACTTGCTGTTGAAGATATTATTTAACCCCTCAAATAACAAGTCATTTTTTTGAACGAATTATAATCCCCTCAAACAAACTTTAATGTAGTAGGGGATATCATTATGATCCGTTCTACCACTTAAGTGAAGGAGATAGTATTTAACCCCTATAACAATAAGTCATTTTTCAAGAATTATAATCCCCAGATTATAATCTCGTGTAAAACAAACAACAGATTAAATAATTTATTCAATTATAGTCCAATCCAATTAAATATCACTTGAATAAAAAATATGATAAAATATTAAATGATTATATTCCAATCCTAAACTTAATCCTCACAAACAAGCATATATAAGATATGATTATTTAATTCACAGTATTAGTTATCTCCGATTATTATCCCAAATTGTAACTCCCGAAACAACATGGCCTAAATATTAATGTTTTTCAATCATAAAGGTAATTATGGCTTATGTTGTCATAAGTACATAGGCGAAGTGAAAGTATGAATTAATTCTTTGAAATAGAGTGAATTTAAGAGGAACTTCATATGACTTTTTACAATTGAACCTTATTAGAAACCGTAAAGATGCATCAATAGTGAATGAATGATTAAGGCCCAATATGTTTTTTAGTATAATCATATATGACAATTTGGGGTCTAATATTATAAAGAAACAACATATAGAAAAAAAACATTTTCAAATAAAAAATATGAATTGAATAATTTGCACAACATAAATTTTTAATAATATTAATCAAAGAATAAATATAGTACAATCTCGATAAATGAATGTAATCTTATGGAAAGAACAATTATTTTGGTCCCGACCAAATGGGCATAATGAACGATCTACCTAAATTAATTAACAAATAATTATTAAATATGGATATATTGGGGATAAAGTAGCTATATTTCCTTTTATTTTCGGAAATTGTTTCATTTTATTTAAGATAATTATAGTGCCAACCATTATTTACTTATTATATTTTAATGCTTATTTACTATAATAGTAACGAGAGTGTGCATGAGTATTGATAAGATTTAGTGTTGTTAGTGTTTAATTGCCTAAGCTAATATTTAAGATGTGCTTGCATTTTGATTTTCCGGGTATAATACCGAAATGGAAGTAAGTGATTTTCGTTACTCATTTTTTATTTTAATTGGTTCATTTTATTCAATCATGTTGTTATATCAAAAATATTTTATTGATTTAGATCATTGACATTATGATATTCAAAATAGAAAAGGCTTTTGGAAACTCCCAGAGTTATTAACGTATTAATTTATAGAATCCGCTCACTAGATAGCATGCCCATAAAACTAGTTTACACGTTAGTGAACACATAGATACTTTGTCTTAGTGATGGATCGAAGATAATAAGGAATATTTGAGCTTGTTATATGGACCTTTTTTATTTCTTTTTAGACTTTTGATATTGAACAAGTGTGCAAGCTGAGTCTCAATATGTGTACTTTTATTTCTTCATTGACTTTTTGATATCTTGAGTTTGGAAACTTCATCATTATAGCTTAGAAATTAAAATACGTTAATTTTTGTTTATTATTTTGA
Organism: Apium graveolens; assembly: GCF_009905375.1. Lineage (NCBI taxonomy): Eukaryota > Viridiplantae > Streptophyta > Magnoliopsida > Apiales > Apiaceae > Apium > Apium graveolens. The sequence goes on along the minus strand of NC_133652.1, from coordinate 277,928,584 downwards.
TATAAAATTAATATCCTGAAAGGTTGAGATGTTACAAATTAACCAAACATATTTTGTTAAATATAAAAGTGTTTTTTTGAAAGAGGTTAAATATAAAAGTGTTTATTTTTTGTTAGGATGTCCATGGTCACAATATTTAAACTATATATGTGTTTTTGTACACTTTATTTTTTTTTTAATTTTACATTGAAAATCGTTAAGCTAGTAAGATATGATGCAAAATATTAGGTTTTTGGTTGAAAATTGTAATTTATTCCTAAATTAATTCATATTCATTTATGGATAAATAAATCATTTTCAATTATTTTTAAATAAATAATCTCTTGAGATTAATAAATATTTTTGAAATTAATCGTGTTCAATTATCTATATTGTAAATATAAAGTGATTCTAAATACAAAGTGTAATGGAGAGTGCCAGCTGTAAAAGCTCCTGTCACTAATCTTTCTTCCCATTCCAGCAACAAAGGCATGAAAGGCAGATTAATAAATATTTAAAGAGTTAAATAGTTCCTGTTATTATGACCGGGGAGATTTCACATATCTTATCAATACTGTTATTATGACCGGGGAGATTTCACATATCTTATCAATACGCATGCACACTCTCGTTACTATTATAGTAAATAAGCATTAAAATATAATAAGTAAAGATTTAGTGTTGTTAGTGTTTAATTGCCTAAGCTAATATTTGAGATGTGCTTGCATTTTGATTTTCCGGGTATAATACCGAAATCGAAGTAAGTGATTTTCGTTACTCATTTTTTATTTTAATTGGTTCATTTTATTCAATCATGTTGTTATATCAAAAATATTTTATTGATTTAGATCATTGACATTATGATATTCAAAATAGAAAAGGCTTTTGGAAACTCCCAGAGTTATTAACGTATTGATTTATAGAATCCGCTCACTAGATAGCATGCCCATAAAACTAGTTTACACGTTAGTGAACACATAGATACTTTGTCTTAGTGATGGATCGAAGATAATAAGGAATATTTGAGCTTGTTATATGGACCTTTTTTATTTCTTTTTAGACTTTTGATATTGAACAAGTGTGCAAGCTGAGTCTCAATATGTGTACTTTTATTTCTTCATTGACTTTTTGATATCTTGAGTTTGGAAACTTCATCATTATAGCTTAGAAATTAAAATACGTTAATTTTTGTTTATTATTTTGATATAAAATTAATATCCTGAAAGGTTGAGATGTTACAAATTAACCAAACATATTTTGTTAAATATAAAAGTGTTTTTTTGAAAGAGGTTAAATATAAAAGTGTTTATTTTTTGTTAGGATGTCCATGGTCACAATATTTAAACTATATATGTGTTTTTGTACACTTTAATTTTTTTTAATTTTACATTGAAAATCGTTAAGCTAGTAAGATATGATGCAAAATATTAGGTTTTTGGTTGAAAATTGTAATTTATTCCTAAATTAATTCATATTCATTTATGGATAAATAAATCATTTTCAATTATTTTTAAATAAATAATCTCTTCAGATTAATAAATATTTTTGAAATTAATCGTGTTCAATTATCTATATTGTAAATATAAAGTGATTCTAAATACAAAAGTGTAATGGAGAGTGCCCGCTTAAAAGCTCCTGTCACTAATCTTTCTTCCCATTCCAGCAACAAAGGCATGAAAGGCAGCATATGTGAAATCTCCCCGGTCATAATTTCCCAGTGTAGCTCTATCTCTAGAAACTCACCAGCTCACAACGTTTCACTGAGCTGCTGTTGCAAAAGAAACAGCGACGTACAGGAATAATTGACCAAAATTTCCTTCCATTGTTTCTACTCAACCATGCTTGTGAAGAATATAACCTTGAGGCTTGCTTATAATTTTGGAGCATTTTCTTCATTATTTACTGTCAAATCATAAGGAAATATAAGAAGTATCATGAGAATTTAGAAAAATTATTTACAACCAAATGGAAGATATAAAATATTTATAAAAACAATTAGTGCATCGACCATATGGCACTAAAATATAAACAACAATTTTCTTGAGTAATATTTGTTGTGGTTGTACAATTCTCTGTTATTAAATAAATATTTAAGAAAATATTCCTTGAGTGCACAACATAAAAAATAAGAAAAATGTTGTAATTTGTTTTAAAAAAATAATTTTATTTATTTTATTTAACTTAATGCAGATAAATTCTTTGTTTCTTACTTTTGATTACGCAATAATTTTTTGGTTTACTTCTGTAAGGAATAAATATTGAATTTCATATTAATTTTTATGTGATGATAAAACGTCAAATTTTATGTTTGTGCTTGTTCTACATATATGATAAGAAAAATAACATTTTTTTTAAAATGGGAAATACTCATTATTTAAATTATTGATTTAATGTTAAGATGTTAATACTAAAACATATCCTCACCATGTAATTCTTATTTTTGTATAATTTTTTGTTATTAAATAAAATAAATTAACAAACATTACTCTTATATATTATAAATATAAAAACAAATAACTCATACATCGTTTATTATATTAGAATATTAAATTTTTAATTTGCGACTCCCGCAAATAGTTAGTCTTAGGATAGACTCTAACTGTCACCTATTACATATTCATAAAAGTCTTAATACAAACTCATAAGTTTGCAAGTCTGAAGACATATTCATAAAAGTATTAATACAAACTCATAAGTTTGCAAGTCTAAAATTATTAGCACAGTAGATAAGCTCGAAACTTGTTCAACATCTTCTATCGACGGTTTCGCTCAAGATTAACTAGTCTCACTCTTCCCGCTGCCTTCGTTACTCGTCATAATCTTCCATATCATCCTCTACTCCATATGATTTTATGAAACAGGAAGAGTGAGCATCTACATGCTTAGCAAGATATGCAATAATAATAAACTAATAAATAATAAAAATTGTATATCATAAAATAAGGATCAAAGTTCCAAAATATGACAAATAATATTCTGAAATATAATAATTCCATGAATCTAGTCATTTCCATCCTAGGTACCTTTGTGATGCCATCAACTACCATAAAAGAGTACCATTCTCCGCGTGAATCCTAGGCTCACCTGATCACGCCAAATCATAAAATCACCAAACATTTTGATGCTAGCATATGTAACATGTCCCAACTGACCCATCACTTCACTTGAGCCAAATAATAAAATATATAATATCCGCACCTCGGATAAAAAATTTCAAATCATGGGCAACTCCCATGTTACTAGTCTCAGAGTAAGATTTGCACCGTTGAATGAATATTTTCAAAATTTGATTAATAAAATTCGAGCATCCAAATCAATGAATAGTGAAAGATAGTAGTAGGTCGAACGATAAATCGATCATAATTTGAAGAATACATTTTGTCACAAAAAAGGTAATGAACTACAATTGAAAATAGCGATATTCTCGAAATATTGAGAATAATCAATATTATGTAAGGGTTAGGTTGCTTGAACGATATAAAACCCTTGTTTGCTAAATTATAATAAAATTAAATATTCAAAGATGGCTCAGACGTTAAATAATAATAAGATTTTAGAAATTGACCTACGCGTATTTAGGTCAATGGTATCAGATGGTACAGAAGGTTGAATATAAGAAATATGGATCCAACTAATGATAATAAAATTTGGTGGTTCAAAACTAATGAACTCACCTAAAATTCAAGTCATCATTATTCGAAGAGATAAATTAAACAAATTAATATTCTACGTTGAAAGGGGATAGAATGTCCGCATTTATAAGAGATTTACAAAGAAAAAATATTCTCAAGATAAATAAATATAAAATGAAATCAAATATATCCATAATAAACAATTCAGCATTTTAAAATTTAACAATATACTTTATTCAGAGTAAACTTGCCTTTGTTAAGAAGTACACGTTATTCACTATTTACTTTCATTAACATGACAATCTCTATTTTCGACTTAAATTTCTAATTAATAAATCAACAATAAATATTCAGTATAATTGAAAATAAAATGATTTTAATGTTCATAACGGGCCAACTCTAGTATTTATTCATAGACACTCATACTTATTTACCCTTTGCCTTTTTATAATAATATCTATTTTATCAAATTTTCACCCGAGTTAATAAATCATATTTTAAATTTATTCAACCAGCTCCATAATCTAATCTGAATATATTATGTAACATCATAATTATTCTTACTATTATATTATCTACTTTAATAATACTAATAATAATAGTTTAAATTATCAACTCATAAATTCTGATTTTAAATCCTTTACCCACTTTCATAATTTATCAACTTTATTGGCTACTGTTGGAGATGGATGAAGATGCAAATATTCCCATCTTACTTGGGAGATCTTTCTTAGCTACCGCTGGAGCTAAAATTGACATGAAAAATGGAAGAACTTCAGGCTCCAAAAAATAATGGGACACCATTCTGTGGATGAGACAATCAATTGGGTGGATGCTGTAGAATGAAGTGATTTACATCAAAGGTAACATTTTATTATGTGAAGATCTAATTCAAGTTGTTCTTGACGCTGACATGGATGAAGAAAGTCAGAAGTGTACGGGTTACAAGAAACTTTTGGATGTAGCGCCTCTAGCTGTGCTTGATCATTCCATTGTGCCGAGTCATGAGGAAGTGAAGGAGAGTTCCACACCTTCTCAGGTAGAACTAAAACCAAATCCTGCATATTTGAAATATGTGTTCATGGGCCTTAGTATTCTGTATCCTATTATTGTCAATGCTGATCCTAATGACATTCAAATTCAATTGTTGCTCACTGTTTTAAAAAAATATAAAAATGTCAATGGGTACACTCTTGATGATATTAAGGGCATTTAATACATCATGTTGCATGCATAAGATAATTATTGAAGATGAGAAACCCTCCTCTATTGAACTTCAACGAAGACTTAATCAGAATATAATGGAGGTAGTCAAAAAGGAAGTTTTAAAACTTCTTCTCGCGGGTATAATCTACCCTATCTCTAATAGTAAGTCGGTTAGCCCTGTGCATGTAGTTCCAAAGAAAGGAGGAATGATTGTGTCAATAATGATAAGGGTGAGTTGATTTCTACTAGAACCATGACAGATTGAAGAATATGCATTAATTATCAAAAATTGATTAAACCACTAGAAAATACCATTTTCCTCTACCTTTTATTGATCAAATGCTTGAAAGGTTGGCAAAAAATTCTCTTTTCCGTTATTTGGATAATATTCATTTTTCTTACAAATTCCCATCCATCCAAACGACCAGGAAGAAATAACATTTATGTATCCTTATGGTACGTTTACATATCGTAGAATACCATTTGGATTATGTTGTGGCCTACCAACCTTCTAAGGATGAATGATGGCAATTTTCTCTTTGGCCCTTCATCTTTATGAATCAAGACCCGGCCCGGCTGATTTTATTGAAGATATATTGGATGTTTTTCTTGATGACTTCTCTGTATCTGGAATTTTATTTGACGCATGCTTACATAACTTGGAAAGAGTGTTACATAGATGTAAGGAAGTTAATCTAATTTAGAATTAGGAAAAGTGTCACTTTTTTAATCATAGGTAAAACGCAGCCGCAGTCGCTACCCTTTGGGTGCACACTAGGTAAACCCTACGGGCTCACGCAATAGCCTGCAAACCACGTGAACTAAGGTAAATCGCATTTAAGCGACATGCTCTGACTTAGGAGGCATAATCATAAATTCTCCTCCCATGTGATTTGAACTTGTGACCAAGAGGATTGTTGTCCCCTATTTAACCAACCGAGCCAACCCTTGCGGGCCGGAAAAAGTGTCACTTTATGTTACAAGAGGGAGTTGTTTTGTGTTATGTTATCTCAAAAAGAGGCTTCGAAGTCGATAGAGCTTGGGTGGTGGTTGCTGAGCGCTTACCACCCCCAACTTCGGTGATGGGAGTAAGAAGTTTTCTTGGGCATGCAGGATTTAACCTCTGTTTTATAAAAGATATTTCAAAAATCGCTCAACCTTTAACTGAACGCTTAGGAAAAGATGTCCTATTATTTTTAAAGATGCTTGCATTAAGGCTTTTGATAGGTTAAAGAAGGCAATTATCTCCGCTCCAATCTTGCAACCACCGGATTGGAACTTGCCCCTTGAGATCACGTGTGATGCAAGTGACCTAGCTATTGGTACAATCTAGGGTCAAAGAAAGAATGGCAAGATTCATGCCATATATTATAAAAGTAAGACCTTATATGGAGCTCAAATCAACTATGCAATAACTGAGAAGGAATTGATAGCAGTGGTGTACACTATGGAAAAGGTTTAATCATATCTTGTTGGTTCGAAGGTTGTTGTTCTCATAGACCATGCAATATTGAAATATTTTTTGAGCAATAAAGATGCTAAAACTCGTATTAATCATTAGATACTACATCTTCAAGAGTTTGATTTTGGAAATTAAAAAAAGAATGGAGATGAGAACGTGTTTGCCGATCATCGTTCACGCCTTGTTCTTAATGATAATGGCAGTAAAAATCTTTTAATTAATGATTTCTTCCCTGATGATCACATATTTTCTCTGGAAAGTATTGAGGTTCCTTGGTTTATTAATATAGCTAACTATCTAGTTGTTGTACCATTCCTCATTGTTATTCATCAAAACAAAGGAAGAAATTTTTCTATGATGTGAAAGGGCACTTTTGGGTTGATCCTTTTCTTTATAAATCTTATACAGATAGAGTCATTAGAGGATTTGTTTGAAAAATTATGATTGCCTATATAATCTCATATTATCACGTGGTGGTCATGCAAGTACTACAAAAACTGCAACTAACATTCTTCAATTACCCTTAATCTTGTGACGTTGTAAAAAAATATTTCAGAAAAAATGAGATGCCTCTTAATAGTATACTTGAAGTTCAGCTTTTTGATGTTTAGGGAGTAGATTTTATGGGACCATTCCCTCCACCTTTTCAGAACAAATACATCTTGGTCATGTTGATTATGTTTCAAAGTGGGTTGAAGCCATTACAACCCCCACTAATGATGTTCGTGTTGTAAGCAAGTTCTTTAAGAAGACATTTTTTCCTAAATTTGGAGTGACTAGATTTTTCATTAGTGATGAAAAAAACGCTTCTTGGAGAATTGATTTGAATCCATGTTGAAGAAATATGGAGTTCATCATAAGGTAGGACTTATTGGGACAACCCGGGTCAAATCCTGTAACAGCCCGCACTTCAAGACTATTAAGTCTAAATAAAAACTAATAAAAAATATAATATATTTATCCAAAATCTCATTATAATAGTGACTATTACAAAAGCGCACCTAAAAGCGGAACTCCAAAAGTCAATCTACTCCAATTCTAAATACTTGAACTCCCAAGTTATCCAACTCGAATCTTAGATGAAGCCTGAAATTGTACCTAATGAGCTATACATCTCAACAAGAAAACAATCGATCCAACTAGTATGCATAACAACACGTACATATATAATAAATAGAACATCAAAGGCCCGGTGAATTGATACAGCCATCGGACATTCCAGAATGGAAGTGGGAATATCTTGCAATGGACTTTGTAGTTGGATTAGCGAGGACCAAGGCAAATCATGACGCTATATTGGTTATTATTGACAAATTGACTAAGTCAGCACATTTTCTTCCTATTAACGAGAGGTTCTCATCGGATAAATTGGTTAAACTATATCTGAAGGAAATTGTAGTTCGACATGGAGTTCCAGTGTCTATATTTCAGATAGAGATCCTCAATTTAATTCAAAATTTTGGAAAAGCTTTCAAGATTGTTTATGAACAAAGTAAAATATGAGCACTGCATACCATCCACAGACAGATGGTCAAAGCGAAAGGACAATTCAGACTATCGAGAACATGTTGAGAATTTGTGCTTTAGATTTTGAGGGTAGTTGGGATGAACATCTACCCTTGGTTGAATTCTCTTACAACAACAACTACCATGCAAGTATCGGAATACCGCCATATGAAGCTCTATATAGTAAAAGATGTAGATCTCAAATTTTTTAGGATGAAGTCGGTGAAAGAAAGATTTTGGGTCCATAATTGATTCAACAGATAAGAGAAAAAGAGGATCTCATTAAGAAAAGGTTAGTGACACCTCAAGATCGACAACATAAATATGCTGATCCTGCCAGAAAAGATATGGAATTTGAAGTTGGAGAAGCAGTAATATTAAATGGTTTTACCTTGGAAAGGCTTATCCAGATGTGGAAAGAAAGGAATGTTGAGTCCTCGCTATGTTGGACCTTTTGAAATTTTTTGGCGTGTGGGGAAAGTGGCATATGAGTTAGCTTTACCACCACACATGCAGCATATTCACAATGTGTTCCATGTGTCCATGTTAAAGCGATATTTTCCTGATTTTAATCATGTGATAGAGTATGAGCCAATCGAGATCCAGCCAGACTTGTCTTTTGTAGAGAAATCGGTACAAATTTTAAACCGACAAGAGAAAATGCTTAGGAATAAGTCTGTAGCCTTAGTGCGAGTTTTGTGGAGAAATCTCATGGTTGAAGAGTCAACTTGGGAGTTAGAAAGTGAAATGTTGTCTAAGTATCCTCATCTGTTTTCCTAAAAATAGATCCTGAGGACATAATCTTGTTAAGGGGGGAAGGATGTAATAACCGGTAAATTTTTGTGCATATTTTGTGATGTATATGATAAAAATTCCTAGTTTAATTAAAATTAAAAATGTGTTGCCATGATTTATTATGCAATAGGTATTAATTTAGTCCTGCAAGGGCCATGGTATTTTTCTAATAGTTAATAGGTGTTTTAAATGCAATTATATGAATTGAACCGCAACCTGGACGTATGTCAGATTACGTTTCTTCCATGTTACGTGTTAGAACTTGTTTTATAATTTTCCGTGCTTATTATCTGTGTTTTCAGGATTTGTATTAAATTTAGAAATTATTTCAGCTTCGTAAAATATATCGAACCGGGACCTGACCGGGACGTAAAAGCCCACAAAAATCCGTACATTTATTTTTAAAAAATCCAGGACTCTCCCAATAACCCGTATTTTCTTATTTCTAACGTGTACCTAATTTTCGGGGAATTTTATTATAATGATTGTAATTATGTATTAATTATATTTTAAAAACAATTCCCTGTAAAGTAATATTTTGGGCTTGTGATTTTAAATTATGAAATAAAAATAACATCAATTTATGATTTATCAGGATAAATTATTGAGTATAAAAAGCCTCAATGTTTGTCTATATCTTTTCATAAAAATCAAAAATAAAGAGATAAACACAGCTTCTTCTCTTATTTGATAAATCTCGAGAACCACTTTCAAAGAACCTTATTTTCTAATCGATACACCTAGCCATTTTGTTGATTTTGATTGTGTGATAAAGCTTGGACTGAGACGAATCATTCGATACCAAAATCGTGTTCTAAGGTACTATATTATGTTTGAACCTTGTTCGTCGTAATCGACGAATTTCAAATTAGTTATTTAATGATTGTTAGATCTTTTTGATTTTAGGACAATCTTTGTTATGATATAAACAACTGATTTGAGTATATAATTACAGTGATTGTGCTTGATTTAGTAAAAATTGAGTTTTAGTTTTATGTATAAGAATTTTTATTTTTTTCGAATTGATTCTTGATTGTTTGTTGATAAGATTAGCAGTAATAGTTTAGGGATTTTCGGGGCTTTAATTTCCGCTATTGAACGCTTGAATTGATTATTGAATCACTGAGTTTGGATTTCGAATCGGAAAAATTTAAGGTCAGAGGATTTTATGAACTTTCGGCCGGACCTTCATTTTCCAGGTGGTTTAACGCCATTTTTCGACTGGTAAACGAACCCATGAACTGTTGTAATGTTGGATTATTGATTATGGGGCTCGATTGGATTGTTCTGGACTGAATAAAGCCTCGCCGGAAAATTCCCCGGCAACCGGAATCTGAAAATTCCCGACACCGACGAGAATTTCCAGCAACATTCATACGAACCTGTTAGGGTTCTTCCTGACCCGAGTACTCAATTCCCTTGACCCGGTTTCAATCTTTATTTCCCATAATCAATTCTTAAAATCGGTTTGCACAGATTTTATTTTATAAAAAAAATCAAAATTCAATTTTTAAATTCCTAAAATCATTTTTAATTCCATAAATTAACTCGGATAATTATATAATAATAAATTGGATTAATTTTAAATTCCAAAAATTATTTAATTCTATTTTTTTCGAAATTCCAGATTTGTTTTAACTATTTATAATTTATTTTAATTAATTATTAAGGATTTAATTAATTGATTAATTCATTTACTCAATTAATTTTATTTATAAATAATAAAATAAAGTATAATTATTCATAATTAAGCCAAATAATTCCTAAAAATTATCTTTGAGCTTTTAAAAATATATTTGAGTATTTAAAAATCAATTTATAATTACTATTAATTGAATTATTCTTATTTTAATCATAATTAATAGACCGTTCATCTGTTTAATACGAAACGAACGTGTCTAGACCCAGAAAATTATTTAGCTTCCACTAAAAATACTTTCGAGACCCAAATCCTCTCATATCAAAGGGTCATTTGTTTTATGAGTCATTCTGAGTCGAATTCTTATCGAAAAATCCTTATTTTGACCCGATTTCAGTTTTAAAAATACCAAGACCTACCTTTTAATGATCTAACCTATATGTTATGGGAATAACGTGATTACATGTTACGTGATATGCATGCTATCTGTTTACAGCTTTCAATGCCCTGATTAGATGAATGATCGGGTATACGCTGAGACGTATAGACGTCATTCGAGTTTGTGTGGTTTATTAAGCAAATGTGTTTGATATATAGAATCAAGTCCAAGAGGGCAGACATGGTTATAAAAGTTAAGTTCAATCTTTGCATACCAGGAAAGTACTGCTGTCCTATTCCAATTTCAGAGTCGACAATTATTATATAGTTGAGATTGATATTGCTATTAGGTAAATCCTTTTGATACAGTACTTTCGAATACTCGTAGATTATTTGAGACAAATAATTCTAGTAATCGTTGTACTAGAATGTTAATTTCATTCCGGATACATAGTGGATCACTATGTTATTCTATTTCACTTTATACAGTGGAACTTGATAATGATATTTAGCGAATAACTAATCATTCTAGATATTTCGCCATCAGTTGTTGAGATTACTCCGGACCATATCAAATGGGGAGTAGATTATGATAGGTTATTTGTTTCAATTCCTTTATGACATAAATTTAGTCTTATTCGAAGATGCGTAAGTGGCCCGGGCGGACGGTCTAACATTAGGGCTTTGTGTTAACTGAAATATGTTAATACAATTTTGTCCTTTGGCAACAGTGTTCCTTTTATTAAAGTACATGTCGGTTGTGGCCGGTATATAGCTTTTATTTGAGTACTCGTGTTTTGGATCTGAATTATTTGAATTATGATCCAGCGCTGTCACAGTGGCTGATCAGCATGTGATAATGCATCTACCGGAATACTGTGATTCCCAATCTAAAAATTATTGTTTATTATTTCATAAGCTTACTATTAGCTTCAGTGTTGTTCTTTCTTTATCAGCATAATACTATTGTTATGTTTTGGAGCACATATTTATACTGCTTGCTGAGCATTTCATAGCTCATACTTGTTTTATTATGATGATCTTTCAGAGAAGGCTTGAGATGCCTCGTTTGTTTCAAACTTCTAGGAAGAGGGTGCCTCTGGTGCATCCTCGCATCTTTAGGTTTCATGTACCCCAGTAGCAGCAGGTAGGAATTGGGAGTTGGTGTAGTTTGTACATTAGTTTGTAGTGTAATAATAACAATGAATTGGTTGGTAAAACTTATTATACTTTTGAGGATTACCATAACTTCATGTAGAGGTTATCCTAATCAGGTTTGTAGTTGTAATAACTGATGGTTTGTGATAGTTTCTATTTCATATTATAATATGTGCTCGATCAATATGCATGCAAGGGTCATAAATAGTATTTTAATTTCGCTGTGTATATTATTTCTTAGTTTATCAGTTAGTGACCTCCAAATCCAAACCCCGGATTTGGAGGGCGTCATAGAGTTCCACGCCTTCTTAGGTAGAACTAAAACCATATCATGCATATTGAAATATATTTTCATGGGCCCTGGTAATTCGTATCATGTTACTGTCAATGCTGAGCTTGATGACATTCAAATTGAGTTGTTGATCTTTATTTTGAAATAACAAAAAAATATCATTGGGTACACTATTGATGATATTAATGGCTTTATCGATCATTATGCATGCATAAGATAATGCTTGAAGACGAGCAAACCTCCTCTATTGTACCTCAACGAAGACCTAATCCTAATACGATGGAGGTAGTCCAAAAGAAAGAAAGTTTTATAAACTACCCTATCTCTAATAGTAAGTGGGTTAGCCCTGTGTACGTGGTTCCGAAAAAAGGAGGAATGACCGTGGTCAATAATGATAAAGATAAGTTAATTTCTACTATAACGAAGAAAGGGTGGCGAATGTGCATTGGTTATCGAAAATTGAATAAAGCCACTAGATAAGACCATTTTCCTTTCCCTTTCTATTGATCATATGCTTGAAAGGTTGGAAAAACATTCTCTTTTCTGTTATTTGGATGGATATTCATGTTATTAAAAAATGAATAAAGCCACTAGATAAGACCATTTTCCTCTCCCTTCTATTGATCAAATACTTGAAAGGTTGGCTAAATATTTTCTTTTCTGTTATTTGGATATATATTCATGATTCTTACAAATTCCCATCCATCCAAATAACGAGGAAAAAATGACTTTTAAATGTCTATTTGGAACATTTACATATCATAGAATTCCATTTGGATTATGTTATGCCCCACCAACCTTTCAACGATATATGATGCAGTAGGCCATAAGTGGCCTGATGCAATACTTATTAAAAAATGTTACAAGCATTTCGTTACAGTAGCTATGAATTTTTTCTATTATAACACTACTAATTTAATGTTACAATAGCTCTAAAGCTAGCGTTGCATTGAAGTGACAATGTTGCACAACATGTAACATGTTACAATAAATATATTTTTTTAAAAAAATACAATTTAAGAGTATTTATACTTTCATAAATTTAGAATTATTATTATATTTAGGATTATTAATGACTATCAAATGTCATATATAATATTATGAAAAAAATATAAATTTAATATATTTCATTTTTGAAACAGGTAATATTATATTGACATTTTTTATATATATAAAATCATATAAGAAATGATTTTATTAAATAAAATATAAATTAAAAATTGCAGTTATCTAGATGAAATATTTGGACAGTAACATTTCCACCTAAACTGAAACACCGACCCCCCCCCAACCCCCGACTTCGACAAGAAGTACTCTCTTTATATCTCAAACTCTTTCAGTACACTCTCTCTTCAAACACTCTCTCTCTATTGCAACATATAGATCGTGTTGTCATAAGTGGTTGAATATATTTTTTTTAATTTAAAATTAAATTTATCTTTAAAAGTAGTATATTTGAATAAAATAGTTTGTAGAGTTTCTTGGAAACTGAAAGCCCAAAATATAAACAAATTATTCTTATATTTATAGATTTTGGAATATTTTATTATTATTTAAAATTAAATGAATATATTTTTTGTAATTAATTTAATAAAAAAAATTACTTGATATCACTAAAGTATTTTATAAAAAATAACACCCTGTATTACTATTACTTTTTCATAAATTAATTAATTTCATAAATTAATGATAATATTCATAATGTGTATGATTTAAAAAACATTATAAAATTTTTAAAATTAAAAAATAAATTGATATGAGCTGGACTGCTGAAAAATTAGATTGAGCGGCTAAATTTTAGACAGATAAATAGAGTTTGGAAGTGTCCCATAATTTAGACAGACTCCTGTTTATTTTGTTGGTGGATTAAAGTCTAGCCCAATATTGCACTTTCCTGTTGTTTGGTGCCTGGTTTAGAAATGAAACTATCACAATCGTGTGGTAAAATTGCACAAGAAACGAATTCCAATGCTATTTCGACACCATTGTTCAAAATTTCTGGACTATCTCGCTATTATGTAAAACTAGAGAAGATCTTCATCGGAAATCAATCTTTTGAGTTGAAGCTTAAGAAAGACGCTGGAGGTCAGGATGAAGGTTTTAACATAAATATTGATTCTAGGACTACTTTGACACACCTTTTCGGTAGTCATATTATGAAGGCATTCTATCCGCGTTGGTTGCTGCTATCCGACTGGAAACCTGAAGAGATCCAGAGGGCATTTTGACCTTTGTTATATAACTAGCTCAAATACATTCAAGAAATGTTTGTTAATTATTTTATTGGATTTTTCATTTATCAAGGTTTAAATTACATTCATTAAGGCTAAGCACAAACACTGTCTCTTAATTCCCTTTGATGAAGTTTCTAATATAGTATATGTTGGAATTGTACCCTGTTGCACTAATATTATCATTTTAGTTAATTCTTTGGTTGCTTAAAGTGGCAGATTTTAGCAGTTCACTAAAACAAGAATATGTCAGTTGCTGAACTGCTTTTAATTTTTGGTTGTAGATCACTGTTGAAGATGGAAATACACTGGTAATTCAAAGCAACGGAAAGAGGAAGGGCGAAGATGGGGAACAAGAGTGCATGTACCTAAAGCTGGAAAGAAAACTATACCTCAAAAACTGTTTAGCAGTTCAAACAAAAGGTAAATTTTATTTAGTTTGGAGTTATAATTGAATCCATATTAGATAATAGAGAATTCAAGTTCATTCTCCTGTGTATCGCAAAATCAACAGAGACTGTTGTGCAATCCATTTGTGATGGCATAAACAAATGATCCATATTGATTTATGAATATAATTACATTCTGTTACGGGCGACTTGTACTAGTATTAAGCAGTGGACTGATTTAGCAATAGATGACAAATTGGTATGTGCAAATCATAAAGTTTGAGTTGGAGTTCTTAACATTCTTGTAATTGGAATGAATTCCTAGTTCTGGTCAATCAAACCCCTCAATAAAAACTAATACGTGGAAAAATGAACTATTTCAAAATACCATGAATAAAATCCCCTCAATATAATACTAAGCCAATTTTTTTTTCTATAATTACTTAAGCATTTTTTGTTTTTGGTTCGTAGGAGATTTTGGGAAGGACCTTCGTCAAATGGGCCTAAAATAATTGCAGCCAGCGGCTATTGAGTAAAAGGAAAATATTTTTCAAGGACAAGACACTTTATAATAAAAGCTGAATACCACAATTGAAGCTCTCTGAGGTTGATAATTGTGTTCAAATACACAACCACATACATAGATTCTAGTACAGAATTTAATATAGTTCTTAATGATATTGGAATGTAGCTTATATAAAACTTGATTCATCTCTCTATAATGATTCATGAGTTTTATTTTTATTTAATTTAATTTGAGTTTTAAATTATGGATTTAAATATTTGTCAATTTATTATTATATTTAGGAAAATTTAAAGAAAATGAACAAAAAACTATTAAATATGAATATTGATACCCTGTTAGGGCCCACATGTAGGGCCCATTTTTTTAGTTAGTATACCTATTGCAACACAAAGTATGTGTTGCTATACTTTGAAAATCCTGTTGCAATTGATATCTATAGTAACATATTTTGCCGTTTTGCTATAGATTGACACTCATGTAAGGTTATATACCTATAGTGATGGCCTTAGACCCAACACCAAAAAAGAGTTGAAATAGACCTATTTTTGTCTATAGCAACATTTTTAGGGGCCTATAGCAACACATTTTTGGTGTTGGTTAAAGCCATCTATGGCGTAGTGTCTCCGAATTGAAAATCCACAGCTTTGAATCGAAGAATTAAAATGGTATTTGAATACACAAACAAACACTATACCTCTGGTTAGGGTTACTAACATCTTTTCTAAATTTGCAGGAATTTAGGGTTTCAAAGATTGGGGCTTTTCCAATTTTTTTAATTAAGTGGTAAATACACACATAGCTCTTTTACTTTTCATATTACTCTAATTATGTGGTAAATACATTCATATTGCTCTAATAAATTAGTTTCTCGGTATAAATTGTTGGATCTTTTCATTTCAGGCGATTGGGTCTAAGCCGTTGGATCTTTGTTTAAGCCAATTGGGTCTAAATTTGGGTCTAAGATGTTGGAGCTTTGTTTGGTTATAATATCTATCAAGGTATTTTTATGTTCTCTTTTTATGGATCTGGTGAATTATTGATGAATTGAATAGTTATTTTTCTCGACATGGTATCTGCTTTAGAGACATATGATGAGTATGTCAAGCAAGGACTTCCATTACCCTTAGTAACCGTACTTAACACAAATCTTAGTAACCCATTTTTTATTTACGGATATTTGCAGGGGTCATGGATATATTGTTCGTGATGATGTTTGTGAGGTAACAATTTTCGGTGCCATCTTCCCCTCCAAAATATGATGTCTACAGAGCATTAGTTTTTCTCTATACTGTATATTAAGATGCTTTCTTATGCTGGACTTTCTTGACTGATTCGTGTTGTCTTCTCCATCGTGTGCTTGCACTCCTATTCTACTTGTCCACCTCTCATCTATGTTACTCGGACTCGGATATGAAGTGTGGATCTAACCCACATCCGAGATATGAAGTGAAATATATGAAATTTTTGACGCTGCTTCATTAATTAGCAAATAAATGTTTATGACATATGTCATAACAAAAATTATAAAATATCTTAAACTAAACATATTTTGCAAGGACTTTGCAACATAGGCATATTCTTCTATTATTTTTATCTACTTTTTTATTTTATTTTCTTTGTTTATCTATCTTCTCATAAGTTCCTCACCTGTGGCCTCTAATTTGGTCAAAGTGTACATATTTTAGTAAAAAATCCAACTAATCGACACAGAACAAGTGTTGTGTTCATGACTGATATGGTCTCTATATTTCGTGGCAAGGCAGCACCATAGATAATCTCCCAGGATAGAACTTCACCCAATAAGGCAAGCGCATATACTGAAGATATTACTGAACTCTTACCTAGATCAGACTTTAAATTCCATAAAAAATATATAAAGTGAAAATAATTTGTAGTCGGATTAAACAAAAAAGTCCAAATTTATAGATTTTTAAATGGAATTCTCATTCTAACTAATAAACCGTAAGAAACATATATTTGAATGATAGTTATTGAAGAGAATATTCAAACCTAAATTTAGGGAATAGTAATATTACGTTGGTAAGGAAGCAAGACTAACCTGGTTTGATAAGAAGGATTAACCTGCTCCAGAAAGGTAAGATCCTGGTATCCGACTACTATTGCACACATGCCCAATTTTAAAATGTCACTTCCGAACAACAATAAACAGGTAATATGCACAAGTTTTAAATTTCATTTTCACACAATTGGCAATTTCTGCAGTTCCCGCCGTAGATGACGTAAGGTCTGGTCAATGTTCATGCGTTTATATCATAAATAAACCTCTACATTACAGATTAATATACACAAGCAACTATGTGTCCATATTTTGTTCTGATAAACAGTTATGACTCACTTACACCGAGAAGCCACTGTAAAAAGGAATTTCAAAAGATACATAAAATGAGCACAAAACAGTTGAGGGGGATTCATGCATAAACTCATTCTATAGTAGACTTCAGTATAATGATAGATTTTGTGCACAGTTCTTCGTTATGCCTTATTTCTAAGATGTACTGAAGTGAATTAGACTTTACTCATTGTCTGATATTTAGCTTAATGCACACACTTACAATCCATATGAATGATGAAAATTACCGTGGTGATCAATGTTGTTTTAGTTGAACAGTTTAAGTGTCAGTTGCATAAGTTCCAAGGACAAATTCTAATGGAAGTTCTGATGATTAAGTTCTGAAAAAACCATATCAGTATTTGTGTGAAGAATTACAGAAATAAACATTCACTTTTTGAGTTAAAGAAGCCATATTCTGATGACCTTTAAATTATGATAATAATCAAGTTCTGATGCTTACGTGGCATTATTTATTTACTTGATTTATTTTTGGTCATTACTTAAATGGTTATATTTTTTCAGAATATTGGATTATGTGAGATAAAGCAGTAATAATCATTTGTTTAGTGGGAATAATTTTTTTTTTGAAAAACTGAACGTGTAGTGTAATCATTACTTATTTACCGTGCCCATTAACTTTTATCTTAACTGCTGCATGGCTGACAGGTGTAAAGGTTTGTTCCACTTCTCAATAACTGTTGTCACATGGGATATTTAAGTAAAAGAGATAAAAGATTTTCAAATCTTTTATTCACATTACTATTCTATTCACTCTCTCTTTTCTTATTCTCTCACCTTTTATGACGGTTTTCTATACAAACATTTCATCAAACACCTTTCAGGCATCTAATTTCTCACTTATTTCTGATGGCGCCCAAGGATTTAATTGTTGATGGAGCCAAGTTCGTGCCAAATAACTATTCTGCAATCCTAAACAACGCTGAAGCTCCATCAGATTTGCACTTTGTGCAAGATTTCTTAGCAAATAGTGAGATTGGGTACGCTTTGACCCAACCTCAAACTTTTTCAAGCAAACAAGTGCTGACATTTAGGAGAACTGGGCTATTTGATAATGGTGGTGCTGCTGGTTCAACAAGCATCATTTTTACATCAGGAGATGTTGAGTATGTGGTTACCAGGTCGACTGTTCGTAAAGCTCTCCATTTACCTGAAGATTGTACATTCTCTACAGTGGAGGAGCCGGTTTTACAGCAGCTTATGGCAAGTTTGGGCTATAAGCAAAGCTTGGGAAAGCTAGGTCAACTGAAACGATCTTATATCAGAAAGGAATGGAGCTTTTTCTTTGACTGTATCACCAAGGCATTCGCCAATAAATGCTCCAACTTTGATGTTATTCCCATAATGAGTCAGCAAATCGGGTATGCCCTTATCAATCAAACTCATTTTGATTATGCAAGTGTTGTGCTAGGTTTCATAGGGGATAGGATGATAGAAGATAGGAATGTAGTCTATTTTTTCTAGATTCTGTCAGCTTATATATACTTTTTATTATGCTGATAAACCCCAACCAACCAGTATTTTAATTTCACCCTTAAGCTTGCAAAAAGGGCCTTTAATGACCTGTTAAACTCTGATCCTAAGAAGAGAATTTTGAGACCATTACAAATCCCTCAATCACTAAAACAAATCTTGGTAAATGCTGATCCAGAACTTATACATCTGTCTACTCCGATGTCCAACCCACAACCACATCACAGCCATCACAA
Organism: Apium graveolens; assembly: GCF_009905375.1. Lineage (NCBI taxonomy): Eukaryota > Viridiplantae > Streptophyta > Magnoliopsida > Apiales > Apiaceae > Apium > Apium graveolens. The sequence goes on along the minus strand of NC_133652.1, from coordinate 277,909,311 downwards.
CAGCCATCAGAACATACCATCTCTCAACAACCTCAAACTCAACCACAACCATCAACACATCCAGTGAAGCCTTCATCTTCTAAACCTAAGAGGACACAGACTGTGCCTCAGTTTCTGCAGAACATGTTTTTGTAGAAGCTGAGAAGATATCTTCTCAGAAAGATACCGAAACTGGGAGTTTTAGGCCCCTCAAAAGGCTTAGAAAGCTAAACTCTGATGATGAAGATCCCAAAGTCTCTACTTCAGCAAAGAGACATAAAAAGCAAAGAGCCAGGAGGGTTGTAAGTGAATCAGCTCACTCTGAGGAAGTCCTGGAAGCAGCAGCTGAGGAAGGGGGTCAGGAATCTCTGATCCCAACAGAACCTAAAGTAATTGAATTACTTCCCACTGCTGAATCAGCTCACAACTCTCCTATTCAAGAACAAGAGGATATTCCAGAGCAAGTGCCTATACCTCCTGTGTCTCCTGTAATTGATCCAGTACATGCTGAAGACCCAGGTACAAGTGCTGAAATAGACATTCATAACTTGGTTGTGCCTGAGATTCTGTACTTGGAAGCTCCACCTACTCAAGTTACTCCACCAACAACACCAATTCTGGATGTTGATTTCACTGCAGAAATTCCCAAAACACCTCTTCTAAATCTAGATGTTGATGATCAGATATTAGGTAAGGCATCAGAATTTGGATGTTGATCGAAACTTAGTTGCAAATCAGCACTTAGATGATGATTTTGAAACCTCTATAGCCTCCAACACTGTTGTTCTATCAGAGGATGCTGATTCTGCAGGATCTGTAAGTTCTGATGCTGCCAATGATGAAAATACTGGTGAAGCTGCTATAAATGTAGATACTAATGCAGCTGGTCCATCTGGACATGCACCTCAATAAGCTCTATCCAGAGCTGATCTAATCAAGAAGTTTGTAAGAGAGGATGCCCCAGTACCTTGGAGTGAAACTCCTAGAGGAAAGGAGTGGAGTAAGGAGTGGAACAAAGTTGATTTTGTTCCTACTTCAAATATACTTGCGGAGCACCTGGCTAAGGCTGATGAAATGCTGATAAATGATGATTTCAAGGCACAATTGAGAGTTACTACATTGAGTACAAGGCACCTTCAGGGTCAACACTCATTAACTCAAACCAAGGTGAACAAAATTCAAGAATCCATAATTCAGCAAGATATGAATACCAAGTTGGACAAGAAAAGGTTTTTCAAGCCTACCTTTCACAAAATTCATTGAATTGAGAAAGCTCAGGAGAAGCAACAAGATCAAATTTCTTAAATTCTAAAGAATCAAGCTTCTCAGCAATCTCAACTCAATAAGATCCAATGATCAGTGGAATTACTTATTTCTCTTCTTTTACCTGCTGATGCCAAAAAGGGGGAGAAAGTGATTAAGTCCAAATGTAAATCTATTCAACCACTGAAGGGTAAGGATGATGGAAATGATGACCAGGGAAACTCTGATAAGGGTAGAAGTCATGGTCAAGGCAAAGGTTCTTCATCTAGGAAAACAAGAACTTTTACACAGAGATCAATCTCTGATGCTGATAGAAGAATAAGTTATGGTAAACAAGTTCTGACTAGGCCTGATGTTCTGATACAGGGTGAAAGTCAAGAATCACAGAAGTTTATACAGACACTGAAGCTCAAGGAGAAGGAAACAATTGCTTATTATCAAGACCCCAAGCTACAAAAGCTGGATGAAGAGATTTCAAATATATTATTTCTTAAAGACAATCCAGGTATGAACCTTGAAAGTCTAAAGGAAGAAGAAGCCAGAATTAAAGCAGAAAATGTCAAATCCAAGTCTAAAGCTTCTATTGCTGAAAAGAAACTTCCAAAGCCTAAGGTCATTGTGATAAAAGAGAAGACAATTTCTGAGGTAACCAAGGCCAAATCACAAGTGGAGGTAGATCCAAGATTCAAGGGCAAAGCTAAAATTGATGACTTTGTAAAACTCTATCTGCCAATCATGGATGAGGAAATAATTGATGAAGAAGATACTAGTCTTACTCTAAAGAAAAAGAAGATTTCTCAATCAACCTCTGACATAGCTCAAGTTGTTCAGAGTCAAGATGTAGTAAGTTCTGATATTAAAAAGAAGTAAGCAACCTCTGACATAGCTCAAGTTGGTTTGATATCAGAAGATAAGAAGAAGGGCATATTAACCTCTGACAGTGTTCATGTTAAACCTACTACAAGTCTACTACCAGGATTCACCAAAGCTCAACAGACTCAACCTTTGAAGACTACATCAAGTGGTTTTGAAGCAAGAGTTATTCAAGGAAAGGAAGGAAAAGACAAATTAGGATTGGGTAGTTCTGATGAAAGAAGAACACATAACACTACCAATGATCCAACTTCCTTAAGTGAACCAGGAGTAGGTGCAACTCCTGAGAGATTGAATCAACTTGAATCTGTACAAATGGTTTACCATTCTGTGTTGAAAGAAGATGTTATGTTATACTTTATGACAGATGGGAGGGTATTCCAAATTAGGAAGAATGCTATTAGACTGGAGTATTTTGAAGAACTGGAACATTTTCTATTCCTACTTCAAGTAAAGAACAGATCAACAAATGGTGCTGCCAGTTGTTTAGAATCTGATATTCAAAGACAGAAGAGACTTTATTCTATAAAGTCTGACAAACCATATTTTCCTAAATACAGAGATCACAGTGGTGAAATAGTTGAGATGAAGCCTAATACCACAAAAATCACTACATATCTTGGTATTAAGGGTCTCGAGTTCAATCTAGAGTCTGATAAAGCCTATGTCATTAGACTGGATCAGGAGAAGATGAGAAAAGCTAATATAAATGATCTTAGAGCTGCTATCTTTTAAACTGGTGAAGATACAGTTGAACTCAAAGATGCAAGAAGGAGGATGATTAGTGAACTTGAATATGATGAGAAAACACTTTTAAAGAACTATCTCAGAACAACTCCTGACATCAAAGAGATCATTCACTAAAGCCAAGTCAAAGATATACAACTGCTTAAATTCTGAAGGATATACAGAATGAAGCTGAAATCAGACTTTAAAGATGGTAAAAGGTGCAAGGACTGTAAGTTAAGTTATCTAGTCAAATTCTCATGCATTTTTACTTAATGTTTTTTGACATCATCAAATATCTATTAAACTTGTATATTATGCTAATTTACAAGTTGGGGGAGATTGTTAGATATATTCATAATGTCATGGCTAATGATGATTTGTGTTTAGTTTTCAGATCTTAATTAACAGGACAAATCAATACTTAACTAGAAATCAGTTCTTATACTGAAGTCAGGACAGAAGATATCAGGACTTAAGTTATCAGAACTTAAGTTATCAGAAGATATTTATCAGGAGATAATATCAAAACTTAAGGAGACTTTTAGATAAGGAAGGCGGCTGATTGAAAGGAAAGAAGATCGAGACTAAAATAAAAAGAAATATGCATGGAGAAGAATTCTATGAAGAATAGAATACTTGGAATACAAGATAACTGATTGATATATGTTAGGATACATAATTATACTCTATATCAGTTAGAATTTATCTTGTAACTGTGTGTCTATATAAACACAGCATAGGCTTTACACTATATGTGTGTTATCTTAATCGAAATTATTATTCTTTGTAACCCTAGCAGCTCTCGTGATAATTTGTTCATCACTGAGAGAAAACAGTTCTTTGTAACAAAGTTTATTGTGTTGAATAAAATCTGTGTTCTATTACTTGAGTTCTTATATTCGATTTGATTGTAGTAAACACTGTATTCAACCCCCTTCTATAGTGTGTGTGACCTAACATAAGATCAATCAAAAACTTGCCTCAAAATCTGACCTAATCTGAAATTAGGCTTTTCGATCCTCTAAACGACGTTATCTTGGAAAACACGAAACACAAAAGTTGTAGAGAATGAAAATAGCTTTCTAAAAATTCCTAATTCAAAGAATTTCGACTTATGAAGAATTTTATATGAAATATAAAATGAGGGAGATGAGTGAGATATACTAATAATGTGACAAAACCCTATTTCTTAATCTACAAGTTATCCATATTAGAATCTGATCCAAATTTTAGGCCCATTAGTCTAATTCAAATTATACATTCTAATCCTTATCCAAATTCATTTTTTTATTCTATTAATCTATTATTAATCTAATTCTAAAAGTTACGGGATATTACATACTACCCTCCTTGAAAAGAATTTGGTCCCCAAATTCACAACAATCCTCTACGTCTACTACCTCTGATATCTTATAGGTCAAACTTAACTATGGTCCACAAGATAGAATCCTAGGGAATGTACTAGTCTCATACCTAATCGACTCTGAAGAATAGCCTGCTCTTGATACCAACTATAATAACCCACACTACCGGACTATTAAATCTAAATAAAAATTAATTACAAATATAATCTATTTATCCAAAAACTATTACAATGGTAACTATTACAAAAGCGCAGCTAAAAGTAGAACTGTAAAAGTCAATCAACTCCCATTCTAAATACTTGAACTCCAATCCTATCCAACTTGAATCTTAGATGAAGCCTGAGATTGTAAGTAATGATCTATACAACCCAACAAGAAAATAATCGATCTAACTAGTAGGCCAAACAACATGTACACATATAACAAATAACGATAATCTATACGATGCGATACACAGATAAACACTTATGATATGTATTCTTATTCTTATTAGATAGACACAATACATGTATCATAGAGAAGATAATAATTTAAAATGTATAATTTATGCCATGATCACTACAACCCGGTGATAACGGTCCTAAATTTTCATAAAATTGTCACTACAATCCGGTGACTACGGTCCTAAGTTCTTATTCCATATTTTCACAAACCATGACACAAGTCTAAGATTCAAATTTATCATCACTTAGCCCAAGTTTTGATAATCAAATATACATGCATCACACAGAATTTGAAAGCACTAGTAAGATCGATCGAAAATTACCTAAAAGTCTAACCAGATTAAATATTATCACTTTTGACCCTCTAAAAGACGTTATCTTGAAAAACACGAAACACGAAAGTTGTAGAGAACGAAAAGACCATTCTAAAAAGTCCAGATTCCAAAAACTTCCACTTATGACGAATTTTCTACAAATTTTACAACACTACTGATTTTTAGGTATTAAGACCTATGAATTTTGAATGTAAAAACGAGGAAGACGAATGGGATGTACCTATAATGTGATAAAACCCTATTTCTTAATCTACAAGTTATCCATAAAAGAATCTGATCCAAATTTCAGGCCCATTAGTCTAAATAAAAATTTAAATCCTAATCATTATCCAATTTTAATTTTTTAATTTTATTATTCTATTATTAATCTAATTCTAAAATTATGAGATTTTAAAAATCCCGAGCATTTCTCGGAGAAAGGGTCAAGTCTCGATTCCGAATCCGAAATAAGCCAAAGCCTATTGTCCCAAATGCAGCTAACTTGGGTAATGACTACTCCGCCACAGGTCCCCAAAAGATCATAATTTATTGGTGCAAGTAGTAGTCTATGGAAAAGAATGTCATCTACTGGTTGAGTTGGAACACTATTCATTTTAGGCAATCAAAAGTCTCAATTTTTATCTTACTACACCATAGATTGGCTTTCGCAACCACATTTCAATTTTTTTTCAAAAATGTTGCTATTGGGATATGAATTCATGTCTATTGCAAGGGGTTTTAAAAACATTGCAATTGAACCAACAAATTTTAGAGGTTGTTACAAAAAGCATGTTATTGCAATGTTTTACGTAACCGTTGCAATATATAGAAGATTTGGGCCAAAGATTTAAGCGGGCTTTCTGAAAATTTGAGTACACTTAGCAAAATATTAAGCGGGCTTTCTATAAAAAAAGTTTCCCGGCTAAAGAAAAAAGTAATAAACTGATAAAAACACACACAGTCTCAAACACAAACACACACTCTCAAACACTCTCAACTCCCCGACACCCGCACACTCTCAGACACACAAACACACACTCGAACTCTCAGACGAAGGAGGAGATTTAAAGCTCAGAGGAGGAGATTTAAAGCACGAAAGGTTCGTTTTTCCCCAAATTTTCTTTTCTAGAAATGTTCATTTTTTGTAGATGGATATTCGATTATTGCTAGATGGGTGTTAATTCATGCTTCTTTATTTATGTGTTCACTCAATTGAATGTTAATTAGGGTTTAATTGACTGTCAATTATTGATTCTTGCATTTCATTTTACATGTATATGGTAATTAGGGATATTTGGGTATTATTGTTACATGTATGTGTTAAATTAGGGTTTATTTTTAATATTCTGTGTTAAATTGGATTTACATGTATTTGTTAAATTTAAGTGCCGTGTTTTTTGTTTTTAATTTGGTCCACTGTTTAAGTGCCCTGTTTTTTTTGTTTTTAATTTGGTCCACCGTTTAAGTGCCCTGTTTTTTTTTTGTTTTTAATTTGGTCCACTATTTTTAAATGTGTTATTTATGTGAAATTTTGTAGAACATAGGTTTGAAAAGATGAAATGGATATTACGTCATAAACAAAGTGAATAATATCGTAATGGGGCTAAAAAATTTGTTATAAATGCATTCTCTAATTTTGTTGTTGGAAATGAAGTACAATGCCCCTGCAAGGACTGTAGTAATCGCTTTTGGTACTCTATAGATGATGTGTATGATCATCTAGTCTGTACGGGTCCTTATCCATCATTCGTTGATTGGATATACGAGATTTTAACCTCTAAGTACCAAAAGAAATCAGATCAGGGCAGTGACAGAGGGTTTGGGTTAGGTAGTGATTTTGGTAAGATGATGGATAATGCGTATAAATATAATGATGATTGTAGAGTGAGAAGGGTGTTAATCAGGATACAAGTAAATTTTATCAGCTTGTTGAAGAGGGAAAACAACCTTTGTATTCTGAGTCGAAAAAATTTACTCGTTTAGGTTTTATAGTAAAGCTTTACCAGTTGAAGTGCATTCATGGATTTATCGAGTCCTCCTTTACTGTTATACTAGAGTTAATAAAGGACGCCTTCCCCGAAGTTAATCTGCCTTCATCTTTTAACACTTCCAAGAATATGATCAAAGGGTTAGGTCTAGATTATCAAAATATTCATGCATGTCTGAACGATTGCATGTTATATTGGGCTAAAAATATAAATGAAGTTAAATGCAAAGTATGTGGAATTTCAAGGTGAAAAATTATGGATAATGACACCAGGGATGTTGATACTAGCAGTACGGGAAAAAAGTATAACATCCCAGCAAAGGTGATGCGATACTTTTTGCTGAAACCATGACTGCAACACGTATTCATGTGTAAAGAATATGCTGAGCTAATGACATGGCATGTTGTAGGATGCATCAAAGACGGGAAGCTAAGGCATTCAGCCGATGCCGAGGCTTGGAAGTCACTGTCTGCTAGATATCCAGATTTTGCGGTTGAAAATCGAAATGTTAGGTTAGGATTAGCGGCAGATGCTTTCAGTCCTTACCGAACTATGGGTTTAACTCACAGCACCTGGCTAGTTATCCTGGTCAATTATAATCTACCCCCTTGGTTGATTATTAAACCAGAAAACATAATTCTTTCAACTTTAATCCTCGTACCTGTGTACCCTGGTAATGAAATAGATGTTTATATGCAGCCACTAGTTTTCGAATTAAAAGTATTATGGGATATGGGTATAGAAACTTATGATTCCTTTTCTGATGAAACATTCACGTTACGTGCGAGCTTACTATGGACCATAAGTGATTTTCCGGGGTATGCAGTTTTATCAGGTTATAATACAAAGGGTAAACTAGGTTGTCCAAACTGTCATTATTGCACATCCTCTACCTATTTGAAGCATAGCCGAAAAGTCTGTTATATAAACCACAGAAAATTCCTTCCACCTGACCACAAGCTTAGGTTTGACAAAAGAAGATTTAACGGTCAAATCGAGATAGAGTTTTGTCCACCGTCGTTAACTGGAGCAGAAATTGAAGAACTTTTGCGTGAATATAAGAATAATTTTTGGAAGCAAATGAACCAAAAGAAGACTTCAGATTGCCCTTGGAAAAAGAAGTCCATATTCTTTAAATTACCATATTGGAGTGGTCATCTAATCCGACATAACCTAGATGTCATTAACATTGAAAAGAATGTATGCGATAAAATATTAGAAACTTTGTTAAATATTAGTGGCAAGAGTTAAGATAATCTAAATGCTCGTTTTGATATGCATGAGATGGGCATCCGTAAGGTCCTTCATCCCGTGCTATCCGCTGATAACAAGCATTATGAAATCAACGCTGCTACTTTTTACATGACAAAAAAAAGAAAATTTTTGCTCGGTGTTGTTAATTGCTAGGCTGCCTTATGGATGTGCATCTAATATCAGCCGTTTTGTGCAAATGAGTGAAAGAAAAATCTACGAATACAAAAGCCATGATGTACATTTCATTCTTCAATACTTGCTCCAATTTGCTGTGAGTAAAACATTGGATCCAGATGTTGCAATACCTTTGATTAGGCTGGGTTCATTTTTAGGGGAATATGTGGGAAAGTTATAGATTTGGAGGATGTTCCGAGTTTGCAAGTAGAAATTATAGAAATACTTTGCCAATATGAAATTATCTTTCCACCAGCATTCTTCGACATTATGGTTCACCTTCCAATTCACTTATACAAAGAGGTTGAACTAGGAGGACCTGTACATCTGAGATAGATGTTTCGAATCGAACTATATTTGTGCAAATTGAAGTCATACCTTCGTAACAGGAGCAAACCAGAAGGGTGCATAGCTGAAGGGTACTTGTTCTCGGTTTTTAAGTGACGAAAGGGAAACAAAACATAATGAAGTTAAAGAAAATTTGGGATACCCCATTGGGTCCAGGAGAAACAAAGATGGAAAGGTTGTTCGTTTAGGAGAAAAGCTATGGAATGATGCCCATCGATACATACTCTTTAACTGTGGTGACATGGATGTCGAGAAGCTGATATAGTATGTTTCTTTTCATAGTTTTTGTATAAGTATATAAGAGTAATGTATGTAAAATGTATGTAGCAGTGATAAATTTTATGTTTAAAAAATGCAGGGAACACCGTACACTATATGATACTCATGGAAAGTCAAGAAATTACAACCGAGAGAGGACATATACAAAAGAATTTCATAATTGGTTAAAAGAAGAGATTGATAAAAAAGAGGGGTGTTCACAACAATTGTTAAGTTTGGAAAAGGGGCCTCAACGAGCAGCTAAAAAGCATACTGGTTATATAATTAATGGGTTCAGATTCCATACGAAGCAAAGATATGCAAAATGTACACCACAAAATAGTGGGGTTTTTTTAACAGCCCTTACCACGAGTTTTGCAAGTGTAAAAGATCAAAATCCAATAACCGGGGATGTTAGTTACTATGGCTCAATTGAAGAAATTATTGAAGTTGATTATTGGGGTGCATTGAATGTAGTTTTGTTTAATTGTTGTTGGTATCGTAAGGACAAAGATTGTTGTGGGCACAAGAGTTAATTTCAATAGATTATACCAAAAAGATGATCCATTTGTTTTAGCTACACAAGTACAACAAATTTTTTATATTCAAGATTGTACAGAACAACATTTATATTATGTTGTTAAAAAAATGCCGTGGGAGTGTAATGATAAATTACAAGGAAGTGATGTTCTTGAGGAAGTCAGTGGGCCTACTATGCATGATGTGCCAATATATTTTGATATGGAAAATCGGATAGCTGATGGTGTCAATTGGGGTAGAGACGACGTGCCAAAACGATATATTTCTATTAATGATGAGCAAGAAAATGAAGAACTTGGAGAATGACCGGACTTGAATTAGTTGTTGTATTTTACATTTGTTGCTACTTGTAGTGTGACTTTTTTTATCAGTACTTGAATTAGTTGTTGTATCTTGAATTGGCTGCTACTTTTGCATTCTGATATTAATATTAGCACTTTTTATTTTGTATTTTCTGCTACTTGTATTTTGTGAAATTATTTCCCCTAGTCATTTCTATATTGTGACATTAGTTCTTTCACTAATTAATTTTTTTATATTTTAATTTCAGGATGGCGGACTATTTCTTTCTCAAATTTCATTACAAGGGCTAGTTTCTGAAAACTATATACCTAGGTGGCATTTGTACAAAGATTCCTACTGCCATGGAAGCTGATAAATTTTCATTCTCGGTAATTCTGGAGCATGTAATGGAAGACTGTAAATACACCAAAATTGGAGGACTTTATGTCAAAAAAGCTGGAGGTGATTGGAAAATGATTAGTAATGATGTTGAGGCAAATGAACTCGTAAAAAGATTGCCTGATGGTGCATATTTAGATCTGTATATTGATACTGTTGTTGACAAAGCAATAGAGTCGATAAAATAAATGCAGCCTTATGTGATAATACGACCACAAACAAGTTTCTTTAAAGGTAAAATTGTATTTCTCAAATCATGTTTATTACAAATGCATTTAAGTTGTAAAATGTATCTATTTTTTGTGTTTGCTATTTTTCTAGGTCAAGAATTACAATTGAAACGCAAGTTTGTGACAATACAAGGGATTCAACAAGAACATGCTGAGAAGAAGAAATTGGCAAATGATAGCCAACAGTTGGTCGTTGAGAAGTCGGGACCGAGAGAAGAAGTTGTAGTTGTACAAGAAAATGTAGAGAAGAAGAAACCGGCTGATTGCATGTTGGTTATTGAAGGTGACGGGCATCACGCAACCAAAAAGGCAACCAAAAAGATAAAACAAAAAAAATGCAAAAGGAAATGCTGAAAAAGCAATTCACTCGAAGGTAATTTAGTTTAAAAATAAAATGTTGGATGCTCTGTTTTTTCTATTTTATTTACCATAGTATTTTAGATTATTATCTGTTTGTTAAGGTTTGCTATGTCATTTTGCTCCTCTATTTTAGATTGATTTAATGGAGGAAAAAAGAAGAAAAAGGGCTGCAGAAAATCAGAGGTACTTAGAGGAGACCAGACTAAAAAAATTGGCTGGTAGTTTGATTTCTGAGAAATTGAAAAAAATGAAAAAAATCACTTGAAGAGTGCTGGGCCGAGTGTGATAGAGAATATACTCCAGGCCATGATAGCTTGGAAAATAGTGAAAATGAAGAAGTTCCCACGGTACATGTATCACTATCAAATGCATGTTTTGTTTTAATTATTTGTTCATATTTTCATGATAATATTTTCTATGGAAATCGATTAATTTAATCTATGTTTTATGTTTATGCAGAAAATAGAAAAAGTGCAGAAGTTGAAGGCTCCGACGCGTTTGACGCGTTCACAAACATTGAATAATGTTGCGACTACACATGAGGTACGATAAGTTTACTTTAATTTTATTTTAGCATTTTCTTCGAATAATATGCATCTTAACATTTATAAGAAAATGACCCTCCTATTTATTTGCCTTACTAATTATATAATCCAATGAGTGGTATTTAACTTGTTTTAGCTTGTTTTAACATAATAAGTACATGACCCTCCAATTTATTTGTCTTACTTTTTGCAAGGCCAATGTGGAAGAGATTGTGCAACCAGTACATGGTGATCTGGGAACATTACCACCTCCCCCACCACTACCTACTGATTTGGCACAATTTAAAAAACTGAAAAGGGCAATGGATAATGATGGAGTTGATACGATGAACGTATATATGGCTCTGAAAAAACTCAGCTGGAATAGGAAGCCACACATGTCATTGATGCTAAAGAAGAAGATTTGGGAAAGATTGATGACACGGTTGCAATTGTTGGAGGTATAATTCAACACATACCTAAAAGATTAGATATTTTCTAGCAATTTATGATTATAGTTCTGTTTATCTTCTTTGATAGATACAACTAACCCAAGAGGCGTAGAGGACCTTCAAAAATGAACCATGTCTTTACCAGAAAATTAGAAGACAGACTGGTGATTACCTTGAATAAAAAGCTTCAACCGGTGGCTGAAAGTAGTAAAATAAGAGCCGAGTTGAGTAGCTTTGTGGGGACTCTAGCAAGGCAATGTGTGCCACTTGATTATATTAATTGGAGTGTGGTTCCTGGAGGCCATAAAAATAGTTGGTGGGAGTATGTCCAGGTGAACACCATGAAATATATTTTCTTAGTTTCTGTTTTACATGTTTAGTTTTGTTATTTTGTGATCATTGTTCAATTGGATATATTTTGTATATTTTGTATAGACAAAGTATATCATTCCTGAGAAAGGTAAAGGCTGGGTACTTAGGACTATGGCTGAGTTGTGGAGGATACACAAGAGTCGTGTCAAGGAGAAATATTATACCAAATACAATACTAATATGGAAAGACTGCAGAACAGGTCTGCCTCGATTCTATTTGAAAAGTTCAAGGTTTTGCTCGAGTATTGGGGTGATGAAGATGTGCAGACCAAAGCTGTAACAAATGCTGGAAATCGGAAAAAGGACACTGATGTGCACAATGCTGGTCGCACAAGTTTCGCACAGATTGCAAAAAAATTTGGTATGCCAATATTTGAGAATCTTAAGAATTGCGCTAAATTTAAATCTGCAAATACTAATAAGTAGTATAATTTTTTTGCTACACTGTATCTTTTATGCTGGAAAAATAAAAAGAAGATGCCTCAGACCCTTAGAAAAGGACATATCTACCCTAAGACTCGCAAGAATCCTACTGAGGTACCACATCAGTTTTTTTTGTCGCAAATATGCATGAATTATAATTTTTACAGACTCATATTTGGATCGTTCGTAGGTTGAAGGTGATGCAGCAGAAACTGTTGGTGATAGTGAAGCGGAAGTTCAGCTGGACTTTGATGGTCATGGTCCAAACTGGTTGGTTGGCAGGACTGGCATAACAAGGAAAACGAAGAAAGATGCTATGAAAATTGAGAGGACAAATTCAGCAAAACTGGAAAAGCTAAGGGAGGAGTTAGCTTCTAAAATGGAGGAGAAAATGAACAAAAAACTGGAGAAGATATTAGGAAAGTTGGCCGAGGAGAATCCGTCGCTGAACATCAATGTAAAAGAATTGTTGGTCAACGCTTGTGCCGGGGATCGAGATGGGACTGCCACAGGTGGAGAGGAAGAAGCAGATGAAGAGGCAGTTCCACTTGAAGAAGATTGAAAATTTAGTACTACTACATATTTTGTTCTATGTAATTTTAACTTAAGATTGTGATCATGTGAACTTAACTTTACTATTTTCGCTTGAGACTTTTGTATTTTTGTTAGATTTGGTTTCTATATAGATGTTGGAACACCAGAAGTTGTGAAAACTGCTATTTGTGGATTATTGTTGGATTGTGTTGTGGATATACCAATTAAGTTTGGTGGTTGTTAAAGAAATCTAAAGGTCATGCCCATTTTTTTAAAATAATTGTGTTGCAGTAGAGGGTAAAATAGTTTCCATATACTTCAATTTTGTTAACAAACTATGTTGCAATTAACTTGAAATATGTTGCAATTAACTTGAAGTATGTTGCGGAAGTCCATGTATTGCAACAATTATCACAAAAAAAACTTGGAAAAAAATGTTGCCATAGGTAGCCTCATGTATTGCAATGCTTTTATATTCATTGCTATATATGTAAAAACGTTGTTATAAACCGAATTTGTAACTTCTTTACTCTGTTATAATATGGTCCCAAATTCGTTACCATAAGCCCTTATGGCAACGAGACCAAACGTTACGCCTATATTTTCAAAATACGCTGCCATAGACCCTATTGCAATGAATTTTTACCATATAGCAACACTTTTTTAGGGTTGCTATAGGAAATCTATGGTGTAGTGTCTGTCAGCAGCATGCAAAAAAAGAATTCTAGAACTTTACGATCTAGATTAGCTTCGTTTTAAGGCTTATAACAGTTCCAAGTTTTAAAAGGAGAAAACAAAAAGATGGCATGACAAAGGGATATTCTGACGAGAATTCAAAAAATAAGATTTATTTCTTCTTTTTGATTCAAGGTTGAAACTTTTTCCAGAAAAGCTTCCTTCTAGGTGGCCTGGTCCGTTTAAGGTTATCCAAGTTTATCCATATAGCTCTGTTATATTATTAGATACACATGGAGGACCATTTAAGGTGAATGGGAAAAGAATCAAACATTATAGAGCTGGTGAGCCGACTGAAGAGAAAGTGGATATTCCGCTTTTTACCCTTTTTTCAGAATGATTGTAAGGAGGTCGAGCTAAAAACCTTTAAAAAGTGCTTTTGGCAGATAACCAGTGATTTTTGTAAGATTTTTAATATTTTTTATTATTTCATTTTTTTGTATTTCTTTTAGAATATATATTTTTAACTCTCGGAAGAAGCCTTGATGATTTGATCTAATGTTTTTCAGGAAAGAATTCTTAGTTAAAGCTTTTTAATAGAAAAATCAGAATTTTAACATGCCCTTGAATTATTTTTCATGCCCATGAATTTTCTGGAAATCAGAAATATTTTATTCCCTAAATTTTTTTGTGAATATCAGAAATTTTTCATGCCCATGAATTATTATTCTTGACCATGAATTTTTTCTGGAAGCCAAATATAGAAGATGAGCTAATGCCGAGTCTCACGCGTGTGACTTTATTTTTTTTGAAGGACACTTCGTGCTTATGCACTAGGGGAGTATTCCCACTTTTCTTTGTATATCTTTTTTATATTCCTATTATATTATTTTAGGATTATATTAAAAATATCATATTATATATTTATATTTATTGTGGACAATGAACTATTTAAGTGAGGCGATATGTTCTTAATATTAAAAAAATTGAAAAAACAAAAAAAACTTTTGTATATAATTACGTAAATTAATTTTGCATGATTAATTCTGAGTTTTATATCTATGAAATATCATTTGATGCATGATATTTTTTTGTGTGTGCTTGCGAAAATTTTAAAACTTGAGATGCTTCTTATTTAATTTAGCGAGTCGGGCATGCTTTTACCTTGTGGGGATTTAAGCCTAATTTATGATTGATACAATATATATCAATTCATTATTTTTTGTATGATGTTCTTCATTAGAAATGTTGCTCTAGAACATGTTTTTAAACTATTTTGAGACTACATGATATATATATGCATATATCTGTTTCTTTTGTATATCACCAATCTAAAATTCTTGAGTTGTCTTGATTTACGTGTAGAGAATATTGATTTAACTTCAGGGTTGGTGAATATTTAGTGTGGGGATTTATTTATTTAAAGCGTTATAAGCTGGTGCGAATTAATATGATGTAAGTGCAATGTCATATGAATAGAACGATCCATGTACATGTGATGGTGTTAGCACAATTTGGTAAATTTTCACTACCTTTAATTACCGGAGAATGACTTGACCTTAAAAAAAGAAGAAAAAAAAGAAGATCAAGTAGAATTTGAGACCTAAGGTGTCGGTCAAAAAAGGCCTAAGGCATCGGTTTTTTAGCGTAGTAAATGCAGGGGACGATGTAGGTACATGCCTACAGCGTCGGTTAAATGGTCGACGCAAAAAATTGTTTAGCGTCGGTTAGATAACACACGCAGAAGGCAAGAAAACTGACGCTATAGGTTTACAAACAGCGTCGGTCAATTAAACAACCGACGCTATAGGTTTACAAACTGCGTCGGTCAATTAAACAACAGACACTAAATCTTAGACCTGTTGTGTCGGTCTTCTTAAAATGTCGACGCTATTGTGCTTATCAATTGCGTCGGTCTTCTTAAAAAGCCGACGCTAAATTGAACTAACCAACTCTGTCGGTCTCACTAAAATGCCAACGCTAAAAGTTGTAGAGCAAATGTGTCGGGTCCTAAAATGCCGACGCCTTAGGTCTATAATTGCATATTTTTTGCCTGATCATTTTTTTTTCCTGATCATTTTTAAGCTGTTTACTACACATTTTAAAAACAGAGGTACACCCAAAAATCAAAAAAGGTTCACAAATTATATTAAAATAAATTTGGAATTGTTCATAATTTTAGTTTACAACCCAATAATTACAAAAATTCATCCAAAACTAATATTTTCATGACAAATCCCTCACACTAACTCGATTATTGATGATATCTAGACTCCTTGTAATTGTTCTGCACTCTCTTCTTGTATCTCCAAGTACCATGCCCTGAAAAAAGAAGTTAATATTAGTACATAAAATCATATATGGAATAAATTATTCGACAAAACATGAATTAATGGCAATATTTATTGTGAACATGAATTAATGACATGTACTGAAAAAAATTACCTGACTATAGACATTCAAGAGTAAAAAATTGAGCCCAAATCTCTCGTATCTCGCTAATTTCCTTTCTACTATAGCTTCTAGAACCAAGACCCTACCAAAAATTTAAAATACTTTAAATATTAGTACTTGATTTTAAAAATTGTAAACCAATATTTACGATGTTTTAGTTGCCTTACCAGTTTCCAATTCATGTTGGCATTTTTTTGAGAAAGCATGACAATATCATACATGTACCTCATCAAGAAAAAACCACATTCTGTGTCTCCTTTTTATTGGGAACACTACACATAAACAAACAAGATTCATAAATAATAACTAAAAAGTGAGGAGCATATAATATAAGTGAAATAAACAAACCAAAGTAAGTTATACCTGAACCTCGGTGTGATGCCAAATAAACTCTTTTCTGTTATTCTTCATTTCACCTTGAGATACATATAATTTAAATGCCCTGTAAACTATGTATATTTTCATCACATCACTTATAGGACTAGGTTCTATGTAGTAATTATATAACATAAAATTTCCTGTAAAAGAGACAAGAGAAAGGGGAAGATTCAAAATACCAAACGTTAATATTTAACATATCTTTTATGCCTGTAAGTATTATACTGTTTCTGAAATCCCCTTACAGTAGCTTTCCTGTAAACAAACGTATAACATTACAATTTAATTGCTTCAACTTGATAATTTAAATTATGAATCCTCTTTATTCTAATATCAGCTCCTATAATGTCTTCACTGCTATCTTCTGAAGGTAGTTTGTTTAACCTATATTTCAGTTCTGAGAGTCAATTTTATTTTAAATATTTTCCACACCTACCAGGTTACGTACCAAACTGGATATATAGAACGAACAGTTTTGGAAACTGTAATTTGAAAATTTTTAGAAGCTGCGAGAACGAATAATTTCTAGAAACTTACAAAAAATGCATCCTCATAATTTTTATCTTCACAAACTTCTGTCAGAGTGTACTCAGGGAGGTTTAAGACTACAATATTAGAACACAGAGCATTGTGATTATGCGTAAATTGCATATGCGTAAATTGCATATTCTCCTAATTTAAATACAAATACATAATTAATTGGCTTTATGGCTAGTACTCAGAATGCACCACAATTCAGACAAACTAATATAACAGCAACTCTGATGCTGAACAATAGCACAGACCAGCAATTGAGACTAGAAAGAATCAATGAATTGCAATTTGCAAGTCATTTTAATTAACCTGTCTAACAACAACTCTGATGCTAATTAACTCTAAAGAGATTCAATTACTACTAAAACAAGGGCTAATAATCCACTAGATGGAATTGTGGGAAAAAAAGGAAGAAGTCTCAAACCTCAATTAGAAACAAATAACATATAACAATAACCCAATCATAACAGCACAAAACCCCAATTAGAAGGAAAAAAGGAAGAAGTCTCAAACCTCACAATAACCCAATCGATTCTCCTCTTTGAAGCAGCATCCTCTTCGATTCCCCTCTTTGAAGCAGCACCCTCTTCGATTCCCCTCTTTGAAGCAGCACCCTCTTCGATTGTTTAAGCAGCAATAGCCAAAACCCCACAATCGAATAAACCCAATCGATTCCCCTTTCTCAGAGCCAACAATCGAACCCTAGAAATCGATGGCCCTCTTTCTCAAAGTCATCGCATAGTCACAATAGATTCACGCAATAGAATTAATTCACGCAGTAGAGCCAGTAGAGATGAAATCGCAGTTGAGATGAAATCGCAGTTGAGATTGAAATTGCAGTTGTAATGAGAGCGTAATTGAGTAGAATAGTAGCAGAGACGAGTGAAATGAAAATATTAGTCACCCGCGTATGTGTGTTAACCCGAGTTTGTTTTTAAATCTTTTTTTAAATTATTTCTTCTTACGTCGGTCAAAAAGAAAATTGACACTGTATATTATCTTAATAGCGCGGCAAAAAAACCCCGACACAATAGCAACACCAACAGCGTCGGTCGTTTGACCAACCGACACAGAAGACCAAACTAATGATGACATTCAACTTGACCGACACTATTCTAACTCTACAGCGTCGGTTAATTGAAACGACCGACGCCTTTAGCTTTGAAAAATAGAAAAATGCTCTATGGTTCTCTATTTAACCGATGCATTAGGCAGTAAAGGGTGTCGGTTCTCTATTTAACCGACATTATAGGTGGGACTCCTAAAGTGTCTTATGTACTAGTGTTGATTGTTACAATGTGAAACATGGGGAAAGTACATGGTTATATGCGCTTTAGTGCTTAATACTTGTTAAAGCTTGATCAACTTTTACATTATCTATTTTTCATGTTTGGTTATTAAATTAAAAGTGAACACTATGCTCTATGGTTTATCAATTTTAGCCACTTGTTAGCCTATTTCTTTGATTCCTTAGCCTTTATCTAACCCTCGTTCCAACCTTTGACAAAGACATTTTGATTCATCTATGCATATATACGAAGTATTGGGGATTTGTTGGACAGCCAAGCATACGGTAACACATGTAAATTGATTGAACGTGAGTGAAACAGTTAAACCTATACACTTGTGTGAGTTGAGAGTCATTTTGGATTTCTATCCATAGCGGGCTTATCTACTGAATTCAACTTTGATGTTTATTTCATGATATTTTTGTCTACCAAGACATTGCCTGCATACTTGGATTATTAGGTGTTATTGATGCCTAAAAAGTGAGTACTTTTACTACCAGACAATTTCAGGATGTTATGTGAATGAGATTAACAATGTTTGGAGTACTATGATATATTGCATGCTTGAGAGACTTGGTAATTAAAAATATTTTATTTTGTAGGGTATATCTTCTATAAACCTTCACAAGAGAAAACTCGTCCTACTAGGCTGCCTAGGGGTTTAACGGCTTGTTGTATGCACTCAATGCAATCGTGTCATCTACAAAAGTGGAGTTAGTTAATATTAGTTTATATTTATTAATTTTCCTGAGCACGTGTAAAGTGATAAGTGTGGGGATGTTTAATAGAGTATATAATTATATATATATATATATTACATGATTTTATTCCTCATATTTGTTATATTTTACCTTTATTTGAATTTTCATTAATTCTTTTTTAGTGTTTTATTCTAGGAGGCAAGGAAATCCTAAACTTGGATGGATTGGAGAAAAAGAGCTTAATTTGGAGATTTATTATAAGGAAATTTGGATTTGTTAGACTCCACACGCATACTTTACTGTTTGGGCCATATCTTGAATTCCAGAATTCATAAGTGGACGATTTAGCCGCCCACGCGAAGATAACGGAATTATATTCCATTCTAAAGTGGTCATTGTATCAAATAACAACTGGAGCGGTCCATAATTACTGCAAAAAACTCAACTACAAGATTTCCTTAAAAAACACAATCAGGTTGGGAAACAACTTGTATACCTTAATTATAAACAAATAGGGATATATATACAGAAAAAGATAAACATATATAGGGGGACGGAGATTATTTTATTTTAATATGTGTTTTTTTAGTATGGTTATGAGTGAGTAGATTTTTAGTCTAGGGTTAAGTTGAACCCTAGTTATGATTGATGTATGATTTTCCCAATTCCCCAATTTACTTATATTACATGCTCTTTATTATTGAGTTGTGCTTAATTCATAATTACACGTGTGACGTGATTATGTGTATTTTTTGAACCCAATATCTATTTATCAACAAATGTTGAACTTAGGTGATTGTGATTTATCCAATAAGGATATGAACTTCTCTATGAAAATAGGTAGAACGGATTGTTAGGAAGTTAAGATGTTGTTTTTAATGTCTCTAAATTACATGATACCGTGAAAATATGATTGATTGTATTTTAGAGAAGCCATTAATACTCGAGAGAGGTATTGGTATTTTATATGACACGTCTTTCCTCTTCAGTAGAACATGATTAATTTGGGGCGGAAAATCATAATTACATTGATTCACGCTAGTAGGGATACTTAACTTTGGATGCTTTTAGTTATTTGATTAATAAAATGTGATTGCTTTACTATATTTTAGTTAAACAGTCTCTCAATATCTATTTTATAACTTTCTTAGATAAATCGAGTCATGAGTTACTAGTGATTGATACATTTATCTCTGTGGGACCGACTCTGACTTACCTACTACATAGTTAGAAGATTTGTTAGATATTATTTTTTGGTAGGCACGCAATAGCCTTATCATATATTTGACTTATTTATCAAATAGAATATTGGAAAATATATATTTTTTATTTGGGGTTTACATTGTATATATATATAATATATTTATTGTGACAATTTATACGGAAGTTTCAATTGGGATGGAAGAATAATGAATTTTCCCTATACAATGGTTTAATTTATCTGAAAAAGAACTCAATTTGCATGTTCTAAACATCAGTGAAGTCCCAAAAAAAAAAAAAATTTTACATGCTTATTGAATTTAACATATAGTTTATATATAGTTTGTAGGTCTAATTCCCACAATATGACTAAACTCTTGATATATAATTAAAGATAAAGATGAGGAGTCCAAGTAAGGAGATGGTAAGATGTGGACATCCTAGTCCCAAAGGCCTCAATTACTGAATTCTCAAACTATTAATGAAGGGATAAGAGCTCGTGGAGAACATATCAAACAAGTAAGAACATATCAATATTTAGAGAGAAACAAAGAAATACGACAACTAAGGGCTCACGAATTGTTGTCAAGGGGTCGGTCCCCTACAGGTTTATTCGAATGCTCCTTTACAGTGGAAATGGGGGGTTGGTTGTAATTTTCTTAATTTTCTTGAATGAAGATACTTTCGACCTTTTAATGTTCTCTATTACATGACTTATGTAGGTACATATTTGGCATCATTCAGATTAACTTCGAAGTTGTGTTATTTGAAGATGAAGGACGGATTCTATGGGAAAAATACCAAGGCTATATTTGTTTCATGGTATTAAGTATATGATATTACTATATTCCTTTGAATTTTATATAAACTTATTCCTCCTTAATCCAAGGATTAAAACGCTTTGAATTATCATATCATGTGTTTATTTTGTTGTAGTAGGGGATATTATTAAAATCCCCTCTAATACTTGGCTAGAGAAGATACCATTTACCCCCTTTAAAAATAAGTCATTTTCTAAATAATTTCAATCGCCTCATAATAATCTCATGTAAAACCAACTTTACGGTAGTAGGTGATATGATTATAATCCCCTCTGATACTTGGCTGACTATAATCCCCTCTGATACTTGCTGTTGAAGATATTATTTAACCCCTCAAATAACAAGTCATTTTTTTGAACGAATTATAATCCCCTCAAACAAACTTTAATGTAGTAGGGGATATCATTATGATCCGTTCTACCACTTAAGTGAAGGAGATAGTATTTAACCCCTATAACAATAAGTCATTTTTCAAGAATTATAATCCCCAGATTATAATCTCGTGTAAAACAAACAACAGATTAAATAATTTATTCAATTATAGTCCAATCCAATTAAATATCACTTGAATAAAAAATATGATAAAATATTAAATGATTATATTCCAATCCTAAACTTAATCCTCACAAACAAGCATATATAAGATATGATTATTTAATTCACAGTATTAGTTATCTCCGATTATTATCCCAAATTGTAACTCCCGAAACAACATGGCCTAAATATTAATGTTTTTCAATCATAAAGGTAATTATGGCTTATGTTGTCATAAGTACATAGGCGAAGTGAAAGTATGAATTAATTCTTTGAAATAGAGTGAATTTAAGAGGAACTTCATATGACTTTTTACAATTGAACCTTATTAGAAACCGTAAAGATGCATCAATAGTGAATGAATGATTAAGGCCCAATATGTTTTTTAGTATAATCATATATGACAATTTGGGGTCTAATATTATAAAGAAACAACATATAGAAAAAAAACATTTTCAAATAAAAAATATGAATTGAATAATTTGCACAACATAAATTTTTAATAATATTAATCAAAGAATAAATATAGTACAATCTCGATAAATGAATGTAATCTTATGGAAAGAACAATTATTTTGGTCCCAACCAAATGGGCATAATGAACGATCTACCTAAATTAATTAACAAATAATTATTAAATATGGATATATTGGGGATAAAGTAGCTATATTTCCTTTTATTTTCGGAAATTGTTTCAGTTTATTTAAGATAATTATAGTGCCAACCATTATTTACTTATTATATTTTAATGCTTATTTACTATAATAGTAATGAGAGTGTGCATGAGTATTGATAAGATTTAGTGTTGTTAGTGTTTAATTGCCTAAGCTAATATTTAAGATGTGCTTGCATTTTGATTTTCCGGGTATAATACCGAAATGGAAGTAAGTGATTTTCGTTACTCATTTTTTATTTTAATTGGTTCATTTTATTCAATCATGTTGTTATATCAAAAATATTTTATTGATTTAGATCATTGACATTATGATATTCAAAATAGAAAAGGCTTTTGGAAACTCCCAGAGTTATTAACGTATTGATTTATAGAATCCGCTCACTAGATAGCATGCCCATAAAACTAGTTTACACGTTAGTGAACACATAGATACTTTGTCTTAGTGATGGATCGAAGATAATAAGGAATATTTGAGCTTGTTATATGGACCTTTTTTATTTCTTTTTAGACTTTTGATATTGAACAAGTGTGCAAGCTGAGTCTCAATATGTGTACTTTTATTTCTTCATTGACTTTTTGATATCTTGAGTTTGGAAACTTCATCATTATAGCTTAGAAATTAAAATACGTTAATTTTTGTTTATTTTTTTGATATAAAATTAATATCCTGAAAGGTTGAGATGTTACAAATTAACCAAACATATTTTGTTAAATATAAAAGTGTTTTTTTGAAAGAGGTTAAATATAAAAGTGTTTATTTTTTGTTAGGATGTCCATGGTCACAATATTTAAACTATATATGTGTTTTTGTACACTTTAATTTTTTTTAATTTTACATTGAAAATCGTTAAGCTAGTAAGATATGATGCAAAATATTAGGTTTTTGGTTGAAAATTATAATTTATTCCTAAATTAATTCATATTCATTTATGGATAAATAAATCATTTTCAATTATTTTTAAATAAATAATCTCTTGAGATTAATAAATATTTTTGAAATTAATCGTGTTCAATTATCTATATTGTAAATATAAAGTGATTCTAAATACAAAGTGTAATGGAGAGTGCCAGCTGTAAAAGCTCCTGTCACTAATCTTTCTTCCCATTCCAGCAAGAAAGGCATGAAAGGCAGATTAATAAATATTTAAAGAGTTAAATAGTTCCTGTTATTATGACCGGGGAGATTTCACATATCTTATCAATAAGCATGCACACTCTCGTTACTATTATAGTAAATAAGCATTAAAATATAATAAGTAAAGATTTAGTGTTGTTAGTGTTTCATTGCCTAAGCTAATATTTGAGATGTGCTTGCATTTTGATTTTCCGGGTATAATACCGAAATCGAAGTAAGTGATTTTCGTTACTCATTTTTTATTTTAATTGGTTCATTTTATTCAATCATGTTGTTATATCAAAAATATTTTATTGATTTAGATCATTGACATTATGATATTCAAAATAGAAAAGGCTTTTGGAAACTCCCAGAGTTATTAACGTATTGATTTATAGAATCGGCTCACTAGATAGCATGCCCATAAAACTAGTTTACACGTTAGTGAACACATAGATACTTTGTCTTAGTGATGGATCGAAGATAATAAGGAATATTTGAGCTTGTTATATGGACCTTTTTTATTTCTTTTTAGACTTTTGATATTGAACAAGTGTGCAAGCTGAGTCTCAATATGTGTACTTTTATTTCTTCATTGACTTTTTGATATCTTGAGTTTGGAAACTTCATCATTATAGCTTAGAAATTAAAATACGTTAATTTTTGTTTATTATTTTGATATAAAATTAATATCCTGAAAGGTTGAGATGTTACAAATTAACCAAACATATTTTGTTAAATATAAAAGTGTTTTTTTGAAAGAGGTTAAATATAAAAGTGTTTATTTTTTGTTAGGATGTCCATGGTCACAATATTTAAACTATATATGTGTTTTTGTACACTTTAATTTTTTTTAATTTTACATTGAAAATCGTTAAGCTAGTAAGATATGATGCAAAATATTAGGTTTTTGGTTGAAAATTGTAATTTATTCCTAAATTAATTCATATTCATTTATGGATAAATAAATCATTTTCAATTATTTTTAAATAAATAATCTCTTCAGATTAATAAATATTTTTGAAATTAATCGTGTTCAATTATCTATATTGTAAATATAAAGTGATTCTAAATACAAAAGTGTAATGGAGAGTGCCCGCTTAAAAGCTCCTGTCACTAATCTTTCTTCCCATTCCAGCAACAAAGGCATGAAAGGCAGCATATGTGAAATCTCCCCGGTCATAATTTCCCAGTGTAGCTCTATCTCTAGAAACTGCACCAGCTCACAACGTTTCACTGAGCTGCTGTTGCAAAAGAAACAGCGACGTACAGGAATAATTGACCAAAATTTCCTTCCATTGTTTCTACTCAACCATGCTTGTGAAGAATATAACCTTGAGGCTTGCTTATAATTTTGGAGCATTTTCTTCATTATTTACTGTCAAATCATAAGGAAATATAAGAAGTATCATGAGAATTTAGAAAAATTATTTATAACCAAATGGAAGATAGAAAATATTTATAAAAACAATTACTGCATCGACCATATGGCACTAAAATATAAACAACAATTTTCTTGAGTAATATTTGTTATGGTTGTACAATTCTCTGTTATTAAATAAATATTTAAGAAAATATATTTCAACTGCTAAATTTCTTTAACAAAATAACAAAACTTGATGGATACACATAAATTTCTTATTTCAACAAAGTAACAGAACTTAATTCTTACACTAAAATGGAGTGAATCCGAGTTAACAAGATTATACACATAAAATTACCCACTCCACCCTTATAAATGGGGTCTTAAAAATTGAAATTAGAGTAATGAATATTGAAAATGTTTATGGAGACTTTTCTAATATTTGGAGAAAAAAAGGTATTGAATTTGATATGATTTTGTGATTAGGGTTTCACAAAGAGGGGAAGAGAGGAAGAGGCTTGATGCAGAGACGAGGATGAAGGTTGTTGTGTTGCAGAGAGGAGGCTGAATGTTGATCTTATATAGAGTCCTACTAAATATTTGGATGGCCACCATAAAACCCTAACACAAAGCAACCACTCTCATGGAGTATGATATGTATTATACTGTACTATTCTATGAGACCGTTCAGATCAAATTGCTCATATAGATTAACAACTTTGATTCTTTCATGTACAGTTTTCCTTATAGGAAAATTATTTGTTTGTGAATTAAAAATAATCTTCCTATTACATTAACAACATGTCATAATTTCAATTTAAAAATATAAAAATTTGGTAAATACTATAGCATTTTTTACAAATTAAATTGCATATCTAAATCGGGGAAATTGTACTTTAAATAATACTTGAGTGCACAACATAAAAAATAAGAAAAATGTTGTAATTTGTTTTAAAAAAATAATTTTATTTATTTTATTTAACTTAATGCAGATAAATTCTTTGTTTCTTACTTTTGATTACGCAATAATTTTTTGGTTTACTTCTGTAAGGAATAAATATTGAATTTCATATTAATTTTTATGTGATGATAAAACGTCAAATTTTATGTTTGTGCTTGTTCTACATATATGATAAGAAAAATAACATTTTTTTTTAAAATGGGAAATACTCATTATTTAAATTATTGATTTAATGTTAAGATGTTAATACTAAAACATATCCTCACCATGTAATTCTTATTTTTGTATAATTTTTTGTTATTAAATAAAATAAATTAACAAACATTACTCTTATATATTATAAATATAAAAACAAATAACTCATACATCGTTTATTATATTAGAATATTAAATTTTTAATTTGCGACTCGCGCAAATAGTTAGTCTTAGGATAGAGTCTAACTGTCACCTATTACATATTCATAAAAGTCTTAATACAAACTCATAAGTTTGCAAGTCTGAAGACATATTCATAAAAGTATTAATACAAACTCATAAGTTTGCAAGTCTAAAATTATTAGCACAGTAGATAAGCTCGAAACTTGTTCAACATCTTCTATCGACGGTTCCGCTCAAGATTAACTAGTCTCACTCTTCCCGCTGCCTTCGTTACTCGTCATAATCTTCCATATCATCCTCTACTCCATATGATTTTATGAAACAGGAAGAGTGAGCATCTACATGCTTAGCAAGATATGCAATAATAATAAACTAATAAATAATAAAAATTGTATATCATAAAATAAGGATCAAAGTTTCAAAATATGACAAATAATATTCTGAAATATAATAATTCCATGAATCTAGTCATTTCCATCCTAGGTACCTTTGTGATGCCATCAACTACCATAAAAGAGTACCATTCTCCGCGTGAATCCTAGGCTCACCTGATCACGCCACATCATAAAATCACCAAACATTTTGATGCTAGCATATGTAACATATCCCAACTGACACATCACTTCACTTGAGCCAAATAATAAAATATATAATATCCGCACCTCGGATAAAAAATTTCAAATCATGGGCAACTCCCATGTTACTAGTCTCAGAGTAAGATTTGCACCGTTGAATGAATATTTTCGAAATTTGATTAATAAAATTCGAGCATCCAAATCAATGAATAGTGAAAGATAGTAGTAGGTCGAACGATAAATCGATCATAATTTGAAGAATACATTTTGTCACAAAAAAGGTAATGAACTACAATTGAAAATAGCGATATTCTCGAAATATTGAGAATAATCAATATTATGTAAGGGTTAGGTTGCTTGAACGATATAAAACCCTTGTTTGCTAAATTATAATAAAATTAAATATTCAAAGATGGCTCAGACGTTAAATAATAATAAGATTTTAGAAATTGACCTACGCGTATTTAGGTCAATGGTATCAGATGGTACAGAAGGTTGAATATAAGAAATATGTATCCAACTAATGATAATAAAATATGGTGGTTCAAAACTAATGAACTCGCCTAAAATTCAAGTCATCATTATTCGAAGAGATAAATTAAACAAATTAATATTCTACGTTGAAAGGGGATAGAATGTCCGCATTTATAAGAGATTTACAAAGAAAAAATATTTACAAGATAAATAAATATAAAATGAAATCAAATATATCCATAATAAACAATTCAGCATTTTAAAATTTAACAATATACTTTATTCAGAGTAAACTTGCCTTTGTTAAGAAGTACACGTTATTCACTATTTACTTTCATTAACATGACAATCTCTATTTTCGACTTAAATTTCTAATTAATAAATCAACAATAAATATTCAGTATAATTGAAAATAAAATGATTTTAATGTTCATAACGGGCCAACTCTAGTATTTATTCATAGACACTCATACTTATTTACCCTTTGCCTTTTTATAATAATATCTATTTTATCAAATTTTCACCCGAGTTAATAAATCATATTTTAAATTTATTCAACCAGCTCCATAATCTAATCTGAATATATTATGTAACATCATAATTATTCTTACTATTATATTATCTACTTTAATAATACTAATAATAATAGTTTAAATTATCAACTCATAAATTCTGATTTTAAATCCTTTACCCACTTTCATAATTTATCAACTTTTTTGGCTACTGTTGGAGATGGATGAAGATGCAAATATTCCCATCTTACTTGGGAGATCTTTCTTAGCTACCGCTGGAGCTAAAATTGACATGAAAAATGGAAGAACTTCAGGCTCCAAAAAATAATGGGACACCATTCTGTGGATGAGACAATCAATTGGGTGGATGCTGTAGAATGAAGTGATTTACATCAAAGGTAACATTTTATTATGTGAAGATCTAATTCAAGTTGTTCTTGACGCTGACATGGATGAAGAAAGTCAGAAGTGTACGGGTTACAAGAAACTTTTGGATGTAGCGCCTCTAGCTGTGCTTGATCATTCCATTGTGCCGAGTCATGAGGAAGTGAAGGAGAGTTCCACACCTTCTCACGTAGAACTAAAACCAAATCCTGCATATTTGAAATATGTGTTCATGGGCCTTAGTATTCTGTATCCTATTATTGTCAATGCTGATCCTAATGACATTCAAATTCAATTGTTGCTCACTGTTTTAAAAAAATATAAAAATGTCAATGGGTACACTCTTGATGATATTAAGGGCATTTAATACATCATGTTGCATGCATAAGATAATTATTGAAGATGAGAAACCCTCCTCTATTGAACTTCAACAAAGACTTAATCAGAATATAATGGAGGTAGTCAAAAAGGAAGTTTTAAAACTTCTTCTCGCGGGTATAATCTACCCTATCTCTAATAGTAAGTCGGTTAGCCCTGTGCATGTAGTTCCAAAGAAAGGAGGAATGATTGTGTCAATAATGATAAGGGTGAGTTGATTTCTACTAGAACCATGACAGATTGAAGAATATGCATTAATTATCAAAAATTGATTAAAACCACTAGAAAATACCATTTTCCTCTACCTTTTATTGATCAAATGCTTGAAAGGTTGGCAAAAAATTCTCTTTTCCGTTATTTGGATAATATTCATTTTTCTTACAAATTCCCATCCATCCAAACGACCAGGAAGAAATAACATTTATGTATCCTTATGGTACGTTTACATATCGTAGAATACCATTTGGATTATGTTGTGGCCTACCAACCTTCTAAGGATGAATGATGG
This sequence comes from Apium graveolens, assembly GCF_009905375.1. Classification (NCBI taxonomy): domain Eukaryota; kingdom Viridiplantae; phylum Streptophyta; class Magnoliopsida; order Apiales; family Apiaceae; genus Apium; species Apium graveolens. The sequence goes on along the minus strand of NC_133652.1, from coordinate 277,880,299 downwards.
CAATTTTCTCTTTGGCCCTTCATCTTTATGAATCAAGACCCGGCCCGGCTGATTTTATTGAAGATATATTGGATGTTTTTCTTGATGACTTCTCTGTATCTGGAATTTTATTTGACGCATGCTTACATAACTTGGAAAGAGTGTTACATAGATGTAAGGAAGTTAATCTAATTTAGAATTAGGAAAAGTGTCACTTTTTTAATCATAGGTAAAACGCAGCCGCAGTCGCTACCCTTTGGGTGCACACTAGGTAAACCCTACGGGCTCACGCAATAGCCTGCAAACCACGTGAACTAAGGTAAATCGCATTTAAGCGACATGCTCTGACTTAGGAGGCATAATCATAAATTCTCCTCCCATGTGATTTGAACTTGTGACCAAGAGGATTGTTGTCCCCTATTTAACCAACCGAGCCAACCCTTGCGGGCCGGGAAAAGTGTCACTTTATGTTACAAGAGGGAGTTGTTTTGTGTTATGTTATCTCAAAAAGAGGCTTCGAAGTCGATAGAGCTTGGGTGGTGGTTGCTGAGCGCTTACCACCCCCAACTTCGGTGATGGGAGTAAGAAGTTTTCTTGGGCATGCAGGATTTAACCTCTGTCTTATAAAAGATATTTCAAAAATCGCTCAACCTTTAACTGAACGCTTAGGAAAAGATGTCCTATTATTTTTAAAGATGCTTGCATTAAGGCTTTTGATAGGTTAAAGAAGGCAATTATCTCCGCTCCAATCTTGCAACCACCGGATTGGAACTTGCCCCTTGAGATCACGTGTGATGCAAGTGACCTAGCTATTGGTACAATCTAGGGTCAAAGAAAGAATGGCAAGATTCATGCCATATATTATAAAAGTAAGACCTTATATGGAGCTCAAATCAACTATGCAATAACTGAGAAGGAATTGATAGCAGTGGTGTACACTATGGAAAAGGTTTAATCATATCTTGTTGGTTCGAAGGTTGTTGTTCTCATAGACCATGCAATATTGAAATATTTTTTGAGCAATAAAGATGCTAAAACTCGTATTAATCATTAGATACTACATCTTCAAGAGTTTGATTTTGGAAATTAAAAAAAGAATGGAGATGAGAACGTGTTTGCCGATCATCGTTCACGCCTTGTTCTTAATGATAATGGCAGTAAAAATCTTTTAATTAATGATTTCTTCCCTGATGATCACCTATTTTCTCTGGAAAGTATTGAGGTTCCTTGGTTTATTAATATAGCTAACTATCTAGTTGTTGTACCATTCCTCATTGTTATTCATCAAAACAAAGGAAGAAATTTTTCTATGATGTGAAAGGGCACTTTTGGGTTGATCCTTTTCTTTATAAATCTTATACAGATAGAGTCATTAGAGGATTTGTTTGAAAAATTATGATTGCCTATATAATCTCATATTATCACGTGGTGGTCATGCAAGTACTACAAAAACTGCAACTAACATTCTTCAATTACCCTTAATCTTGTGACGTTGTAAAAAAATATTTCAGAAAAAATGAGATGCCTCTTAATAGTATACTTGAAGTTCAGCTTTTTGATGTTTAGGGAGTAGATTTTATGGGACCATTCCCTCCACCTTTTCAGAACAAATACATCTTGGTCATGTTGATTATGTTTCAAAGTGGGTTGAAGCCATTACAACCCCCACTAATGATGTTCGTGTTGTAAGCAAGTTCTTTAAGAAGACATTTTTTCCTAAATTTGGAGTGACTAGATTTTTCATTAGTGATGAAAAAAAACGCTTCTTGGAGAATTGATTTGAATCCATGTTGAAGAAATATGGAGTTCATCATAAGGTAGGACTTATTGGGACAACCCGGGTCAAATCCTGTAACAGCCCGCACTTCAAGACTATTAAGTCTAAATAAAAACTAATAAAAAATATAGTATATTTATCCAAAATCTCATTATAATAGTGACTATTACAAAAGCGCACCTAAAAGCGGAACTCCAAAAGTCAATCTACTCCAATTCTAAATACTTGAACTCCCAAGTTATCCAACTCGAATCTTAGATGAAGCCTGAAATTGTACGTAATGAGCTATACATCTCAACAAGAAAACAATCGATCCAACTAGTATGCATAACAACACGTACATATATAATAAATAGAACATCAAAGGCCCGGTGAATTGATACAGCCATCGGACATTCCAGAATGGAAGTGGGAATATCTTGCAATGGACTTTGTAGTTGGATTAGCGAGGACCAAGGCAAATCATGACGCTATATGGGTTATTATTGACAAATTGACTAAGTCAGCACATTTTCTTCCTATTAACGAGAGGTTCTCATCGGATAAATTGGTTAAACTATATCTGAAGGAAATTGTAGTTCGACATGGAGTTCCAGTGTCTATATTTTAGATAGAGATCCTCAATTTAATTCAAAATTTTGGAAAAGCTTTCAAGATTGTTTATGAACAAAGTAAAATATGAGCACTGCATACCATCCACAGACAGATGGTCAAAGCGAAAGGACAATTCAGACTATCGAGAACATGTTGAGAATTTGTGCTTTAGATTTTGAGGGTAGTTGGGATGAACATCTACCCTTGGTTGAATTCTCTTACAACAACAACTACCATGCAAGTATCGGAATACCGCCATATGAAGCTCTATATAGTAAAAGATGTAGATCTCAAATTTTTTAGGATGAAGTCGGTGAAAGAAAGATTTTGGGTCCATAATTGATTCAACAGATAAGAGAAAAAGAGGATCTCATTAAGAAAAGGTTAGTGACACCTCAAGATCGACAACATAAATATGCTGATCCTGCCAGAAAAGATATGGAATTTGAAGTTGGAGAAGCAGTAATATTAAATGGTTTCACCTTGGAAAGGCTTATCCAGATTTGGAAAGAAAGGAATGTTGAGTCCTCGCTATGTTGGACCTTTTGAAATTTTTTGGCGTGTGGAGAAAGTGGCATATGAGTTAGCTTTACCACCACACATGCAGCATATTCACAATGTGTTCCATGTGTCCATGTTAAAGCGATATTTTCCTGATTTTAATCATGTGATAGAGTATGAGCCAATCGAGATCCAGCCAGACTTGTCTTTTGTAGAGAGATCGGTACAAATTTTAAACCGACAAGAGAAAATGCTTAGGAATAAGTCTGTAGCCTTAGTGCGAGTTTTGTGGAGAAATCTCATGGTTGAAGAGTCAACTTGGGAGTTAGAAAGTGAAATGTTGTCTAAGTATCCTCATCTGTTTTCCTAAAAATAGATCCTGAGGACATAATCTTGTTAAGGGGGGAAGGATGTAATAACCGGTAAATTTTTGTGCATATTTTGTGATGTATATGATAAAAATTCCTAGTTTAATTAAAATTAAAAATGTGTTGCCATGATTTATTATGCAATAGGTATTAATTTAGTCCTGCAAGGGCCATGGTATTTTTCTAATAGTTAATAGGTGTTTTAAATGCAATTATATGAATTGAACCGCAACCTGGACGTATGTCAGATTACGTTTCTTCCATGTTACGTGTTAGAACTTGTTTTATAATTTTCCGTGCTTATTATCTGTGTTTTCAGGATTTGTATTAAATTTAGAAATTATTTCAGCTTCGTAAAATATATCGAACCGGGACCTGACCGGGACGTAAAAGCCCACAAAAATCCGTACATTTATTTTTAAAAAATCCAGGACTCTCCCAACAACCCGTATTTTCTTATTTCTAACGTGTACCTAATTTTCGGGGAATTTTATTATAATGATTGTAATTATGTATTAATTATATTTTAAAAACAATTCCCTGTAAAGTAATATTTTGGGCTTGTGATTTTAAATTATGAAATAAAAATAACATCAATTTATGATTTATCAGGATAAATTATTGAGTATAAAACGCCTCAATGTTTGTCTATATCATTTCATAAAAATCAAAAATAAAGAGATAAACACAGCTTCTTCTCTTATTTGATAAATCTCGAGAACCACTTTCAAAGAACCTTATTTTCTAATCGATACACCTAGCCATTTTGTTGATTTTGATTGTGTGATAAAGCTTGGACTGAGACGAATCATTCGATACCAAAATCGTGTTCTAAGGTACTATATTATGTTTGAACCTTGTTCGTCGTAATCGACGAATTTCAAATTAGTTATTTAATGATTGTTAGATCTTTTTGATTTTAGGACCATCTTTGTTATGATATAAACAACTGATTTGAGTATATAATTACAGTGATTGTGCTTGATTTAGTAAAAATTGAGTTTTAGTTTTATGTATAAGAATTTTTATTTTTTTCGAATTGATTCTTGATTGTTTGTTGATAAGATTAGCAGTAATAGTTTAGGGATTTTCGGGGCTTTAATTTCCGCTATTGAACGCTTGAATTGATTATTGAATCACTGAGTTTGGATTTCGAATCGGAAAAATTTAAGGTCAGAGGATTTTATGAACTTTCGGCCGGACCTTCGTTTTCCAGGTGGTTTAACGCCGTTTTTCGACTGGTAAACGAACCCATGAACTGTTGTAATGTTGGATTATTGATTATGGGGCTCGATTGGATTGTTCTGGACTGAATAAAGCCTCGCCGAAAAATTCCCCGGCAACCGGAATGTGGAAATTCCCGACACCGACGAGAATTTCCAGCAACATTCATACGAACCTGTTAGGGTTCTTCCTGACCCGAGTACTCAATTCCCTTGACCCGGTTTCAATCTTTATTTCCCATAATCAATTCTTAAAATCGGTTTGCACAGATTTTATTTTATAAAAAAAATCAAAATTCAATTTTTAAATTCCTAAAATCATTTTTAATTCCATAAATTAACTCGGATAATTATATAATAATAAATTGGATTAATTTTAAATTCCAAAAATTATTTAATTGTATTTTTTTCGAAATTCCAGATTTGTTTTAACTATTTATAATTTATTTTAATTAATTATTAAGGATTTAATTAATTGATTAATTCATTTACTCAATTAATTTTATTTATAAATAATAAAATAAAGTATAATTATTCATAATTAAGCCAAATAATTCCTAAAAATTATCTTTGAGCTTTTAAAAATATATTTGAGTATTTAAAAATCAATTTATAATTACTATTAATTGAATTATTCTTATTTTAATCATAATTAATAGACCGTTCATCTGTTTAATACGAAACGAACGTGTCTAGACCCAGAAAATTATTTCGCTTCCACTAAAAATACTTTCGAGACCCAAATCCTCTCATATCAAAGGGTCATTTGTTTTATGAGTCATTCTGAGTCGAATTCTTATCGAAAAATCCTTATTTTGACCCGATTTCAGTTTTAAAAATACCAAGACCTACCTTTTAATGATCTAACCTATATGTTATGGGAATAACGTGATTACATGTTACGTGATATGCATGCTATCTGTTTACAGCTTTCAATGCCCTGATTAGATGAATGATCGGGTATACGCTGAGACGTATAGACGTCATTCGAGTTTGTGTGGTTTATTAAGCAAATGTGTTTGATATATAGAATCAAGTCCAAGAGGGCAGACATGGTTATAAAAGTTAAGTTCAATCTTTGCATACCAGGAAAGTACTGCTGTCCTATTCCAATTTCAGAGTCGACAATTATTATATAGTTGAGATTGATATTGCTATTAGGTAAATCCTTTTGATACAGTACTTTCGAATACTCGTAGATTATTTGAGACAAATAATTCTAGTAATCGTTGTACTAGAATGTTAATTTCATTCCGGATACATAGTGGATCACTATGTTATTCTATTTCACTTTATACAGTGGAACTTGATAATGATATTTAGCGAATAACTAATCATTCTAGTTATTTCGCCATCAGTTGTTGAGATTACTCCGGACCATATCAAATGGGGAGTAGATTATGATAGGATATTTGTTTCAATTCCTTTATGACATAAATTTAGTCTTATTCGAAGATGCGTAAGTGGCCCGGGCGGACGGTCTAACATTAGGGCTTTGTGTTAACTGAAATATGTTAATACAATTTTGTCCTTTGGCAACAGTGTTCCTTTTATTAAAGTACATGTCGGTTGTGGCCGGTATATAGTTTTTATTTGAGTACTCGTGTTTCGGATCTGAATTATTTGAATTATGATCCAGCGCTGTCACAGTGGCTGATCAGCATGTGATAATGCATCTACCGGAATACTGTGATTCCCAATCTAAAAATTATTGTTTATTGTTTCATAAGCTTACTATTAGCTTCAGTGCTGTTCTTTCTTTATCAGCATAATACTATTGTTATGTTTTGGAGCACATATTTATACTGCTTGCTGAGCATTTCATAGCTCATACTTGTTTTATTATGATGATCTTTCAGAGAAGGCTTGAGATGCCTCGTTTGTTTCAAACTTCTAGGAAGAGGGTGCCTCTGGTGCATCCTCGGATCTTTAGGTTTCATGTACCCCAGTAGCAGCAGGTAGGAATTGGGAGTTGGTGTAGTTTGTACATTAGTTTGTAGTGTAATAATAACAATGAATTGGTTGGTAAAACTTATTATACTTTTGAGGATTACCATAACTTCATGTAGAGGTTATCCTAATCAGGTTTGTAGTTGTAATAACTGATGGTTTGTGATAGTTTCTATTTCATATTATAATATGTGCTCGATCAATATGCATGCAAGGGTCATAAATAGTATTTTAATTTCGCTGTGTATATTATTTCTTAGTTTATCAGTTAGTGACCTCCAAATCCAAACCCCGGAATTGGAGGGCGTCACAGAGTTCCACGCCTTCTTAGGTAGAACTAAAACCATATCCTGTATATTGAAATATATTTTCATGGGCCCTGGTAATTCGTATCATGTTATTGTCAATGCTGAGCTTGATGACATTCAAATTGAGTTGTTGATCTTTATTTTGAAATAACAAAAAAATATCATTAGGTACACTATTGATGATATTAATGGCTTTATCGATCATTATGCATGCATAAGATAATGCTTGAAGACGAGCAAACCTCCTCTATTGTACCTCAACGAAGACCTAATCCTAATACGATGGAGGTAGTCCAAAAGAAAGAAAGTTTTATAAACTACCCTATCTCTAATAGTAAGTGGGTTAGCCCTGTGTACGTGGTTCCGAAAAAAGGAGGAATGACCGTGGTCAATAATGATAAATATAAGTTAATTTCTACTATAACGAAGAAAGGGTGGCGAATGTGCATTGGTTATCGAAAATTGAATAAAGCCACTAGATAAGACCATTTTCCTTTCCCTTTCTATTGATCATATGCTTGAAAGGTTGGAAAAACATTCTCTTTTCTGTTATTTGGATGGATATTCATGTTATTAAAAAATGAATAAAGCCACTAGATAAGACCATTTTCCTCTCCCTTCTATTGATCAAATACTTGAAAGGTTGGCTAAATATTTTCTTTTCTGTTATTTGGATATATATTCATGATTCTTACAAATTCCCATCCATCCAAATAACGAGGAAAAAATGACTTTTAAATGTCTATATGGAACATTTACATATCATAGAATTCCATTTGGATTATGTTATGCCCCACCAACCTTTCAACGATATATGATGCAGTAGGCCATAAGTGGCCTGATGCAATACTTATTAAAAAATGTTACAAGCATTTCGTTACAGTAGCTATGAATTTTTTCTATTATAACACTACTAATTTAATGTTACAATAGCTCTAAAGCTAGCGTTGCATTGAAGTGACAATGTTGCACAACATGTAACATGTTACAATAAATATATTTTTTAAAAAAAATACAATTTAAGAGTATTTATACTTTCATAAATTTAGAATTATTATTATATTTAGGATTATTAATGACTATCAAATGTCATATATAATATTATGAAAAAAATATAAATTTAATATATTTCATTTTTGAAACAGGTAATATTATATTGACATTTTTTATATATATAAAATCATATAAGAAATGATTTTATTAAATAAAATATAAATTAAAAATTGCAGTTATCTAGATAAAAATTGCAGTTATCTAGATGAAATATTTGGACAGTAACATTTCCACCTAAACTGAAACACCGACCCCCCCAAACCCCCGACTTCGACAAGAAGTACTCTCTTTATATCTCAAACTCTTTCAGTACACTCTCTCTTCAAACACTCTCTCTCTATTGCAACATATAGATCGTGTTGTCATAAGTGGTTGAATATATTTTTTTTAATTTAAAATTAAATTTATCTTTAAAAGTAGTATATTTGAATAAAATAGTTTGTAGAGTTTCTTGGAAAGTGAAAGCCCAAAATATAAACAAATTATTCTTATATTTATAGATTTTGGAATATTTTATTATTATTTAAAATTAAATGAATATATTTTTTGTAATTAATTTAATAAAAAAAATTACTTGATATCACTAAAGTATTTTATAAAAAATAACACCCTGTATTACTATTACTTTTTCATAAATTAATTAATTTCATAAATTAATGATAATATTCATAATGTGTATGATTTAAAAAATATTATAAAATTTTTAAAATTAAAAAATAAATTGATATGAGCTGGACTGCTGAAAAATTAGATTGAGCGGCTAAATTTTAGACAGATAAATAGAGTTTGGAAGTGTCCCATAATTTAGACAGACTCCTGTTTATTTTGTTGGTGGATTAAAGTCTAGCCCAATATTGCACTTTCCTGTTGTTTGGTGCCTGGTTTAGAAATGAAACTATCACAATCGTGTGGTAAAATTGCACAAGAAACGAATTCCAATGCTATTTCGACACCATTGTTCAAAATTTCTGGACTATCTCGCTATTATGTAAAACTAGAGAAGATCTTCATCGGAAATCAATCTTTTGAGTTGAAGCTTAAGAAAGACGCTGGAGGTCAGGATGAAGGTTTTAACATAAATATTGATTCTAGGACTACTTTGACACACCTTTTCGGTAGTCATATTATGAAGGCATTCTATCCGCGTTGGTTGCTGCTATCCGACTGGAAACCTGAAGAGATCCAGAGGGCATTTTGACCTTTGTTATATAACTAGCTCAAATACATTCAAGAAATGTTTGTTAATTATTTTATTGGATTTTTCATTTATCAAGGTTTAAATTACATTCATTAAGGCTAAGCACAAACACTGTCTCTTAATTCCCTTTGATGAAGTTTCTAATATAGTATATGTTGGAATTGTACCCTGTTGCACTAATATTATCATTTTAGTTAATTCTTTGGTTGCTTAAAGTGGCAGATTTTAGCAGTTCACTAAAACAAGAATATGTCAGTTGCTGAACTGCTTTTAATTTTTGGTTGTAGATCACTGTTGAAGATGGAAATACACTGGTAATTCAAAGCAACGGAAAGAGGAAGGGCGAAGATGGGGAACAAGAGTGCATGTACCTAAAGCTGGAAAGAAAACTATACCTCAAAAACTGTTTAGCAGTTCAAACAAAAGGTAAATTTTATTTAGTTTGGAGTTATAATTGAATCCATATTAGATAATAGAGAATTCAAGTTCATTCTCCTGTGTATCGCAAAATCAACAGAGACTGTTGTGCAATCCATTTGTGATGGCATAAACAAATGATCCATATTGATTTATGAATATAATTACATTCTGTTACGGGCGACTTGTACTAGTATTAAGCAGTGGACTGATTTAGCAATAGATGACAAATTGGTATGTGCAAATCATAAAGTTTGAGTTGGAGTTCTTAACATTCTTGTAATTGGAATGAATTCCTAGTTCTGGTCAATCAAACCCCTCAATAAAAACTAATACGTGGAAAAATGAACTATTTCAAAATACCATGAATAAAATCCCCTCAATATAATACTAAGCCAATTTTTTTTTCTATAATTACTTAAGCATTGTTTGTTTTTGGTTCGTAGGAGATTTTGGGAAGGACCTTCGTCAAATGGGCCTAAAATAATTGCAGCCAGCGGCTATTGAGTAAAAGGAAAATATTTTTCAAGGACAAGACAGTTTATAGTAAAAGCTGAATACCACAATTGAAGCTCTCTGAGGTTGATAATTGTGTTCAAATACACAACCACATACATAGATTGTAGTACATGTTACAGAATTTAATATAGTTCTTAATGATATTTTGAATGTAGCTTTTATAAAACTTGATTCATCTCTCTATAATGATTCATGAGTTTTATTTTTATTTAATTTAATTTGAGTTTTAAATTATGGATTTAAATATTTGTCAATTTATTATTATATTTAGGAAAATTTAAAGAAAATAAACAAAAAACTATTAAATATGAATATTGATACCCTGTTAGGGCCCACATGTAGGGCCCATTTTTTTTAGTTAGTATACCTATTGTAACACCAAGTATGTGTTGATATACTTTGAAAATCCTGTTGCAATTGATATCTATAGTAACATATTTTGCCATTTTGCTATAGATTGACACTCATGTAAGGTTATATACCTATAGTGATGGCCTTAGATCCAACACCAAAAAAGAGTTGAAATAGACCTATTTTTGTCTATAGCAACATTTTTAGGGGTCTATAGCAACACATTTTTGGTGTTGGTTAAAGCCATCTATGGCGTAGTGTCTCCGAATTGAAAATCCACAGCTTTGAATCGAAAAATTAAAATGGTATTTGAATACACAAACAAACACTATACCTCTGGTTAGGGTTACTAACATCTTTTCTAAATTTGCAGGAATTTAGGGTTTCAAAGATTGGGGCTTTTCCTATTTCTTTAATTAAGTGGTAAATACACACATAGCTCTTTTACTTTTCATATTACTCTAATTATGTGGTAAATACATTCATATTGCTCTAATAAATTAGTTTCTCAGTATAAATTGTTGGATCTTTTCATTTTAGGCGATTGGGTCTAAGCCGTTGGATCTTTGTTTAAGCCAATTGGGTCTAAATTTGGGTCTAAGATGTTGGAGCTTTGTTTGGTTATAATATCTATCAAGGTATTTTTATGTTCTCTTTTTATGGGTCTGGTGAATTATTGATGAATTGAATAGTTATTTTTCTCGACATCGTATCTGCTTTAGAGACATATGATGAGTATGTCAAGCAAGGACTTCCATTACCCTTAGTAACCGTACTTAAAACAAATCTTAGTAACCCATTTTTTATTTACGGATATTTGCAGGGGTCATGGATATATTGTTCGTGATGATGTTTGTGAGGTAACAATTTTCGGTGCCATCTTCCCCTCCAAAATATGATGTCTACAGAGCATTAGTTTTTCTCTATACTGTATATTAAGATGCTTTCTTATGCTGGACTTTCTTGACTGATTCGTGTTGTCTTCTCCATCGTGTGCTTGCACTCCTATTCTACTTGTCCACCTCTCATCTATTTTACTCGGATTCGGATATGAAGTGTGGATCTAACCCACATCCGAGATATGAAGTGAAATATATGAAATTTTTGACTCTGCTTCATTAATTAACAAATAAATGTTTATGACATATGTCATAACAAAAATTATAAAATATCTTAAACTAAACATATTTTGCAAGGACTTTGCAACATAGGCATATTCTTCTATTATTTTTATCTACTTTTTTATTTTATTTTCTTTGTTTATCTATCTTCTTCTCATAAGTTCCTCACCTGTGGCCTCTAATTTGGTCAAAGTGTACATATTTTAGTAAAAAATCCAACTAATCGACACACAACAAGTGTTGTGTTCATGACTGATATGGTCTCTATATTTCGTGGCAAGGCAGCACCATAGATAATCTCCCAGGATAGAACTTCACCCAATAAGGCAAGCGCATATACTGAAGATATTACTGAACTCTTACCTGGATCAGATTTTAAATTCCATAAAAAATATATAAAGTGAAAATAATTTGTAGTCGGATTAAACAAAAAAGTCCAAATTTATAGATTTTAAAATGGAATTCTCATTCTAACTAATAAACCGTAAGAAACATATATTTGAATGATAGTTATTGAAGAGAATATTCAAACCTAAATTTAGGGAATAGTAATATTACGTTGTTAAGGAAGCAAGACTAACCTGGTTTGATAAGAAGGATTAACCTGCTCCAGAAAGGTAAGATCCTGGTATCCGACTATTATTACACACATGCCCAATTTTAAAATGTCACTTCCGAACAACAATAAACAGGTAATATGCACAAGTTCTAAATTTCATTTTCAGTTCCCGCCGTAGATGACGTAAGGTCTGGTCAATGTTCATGCGTTTATATCATAAATAAACCTCTACATTACAGATTAATATACACAAGCAACTATGTCTCCATATTTTGCACTTTTTTATATATTAATATTTTGGACTTCTTTATACACATATGATGACTAGGCTAGAATAAGTACATTTTTAACTGTGTAATTACTCTACTGAAAATTCTTCAATATTACGTAATCTGATTTTTAATTACTTAAGCTGCATTGTTACAAATTAATGATGATAGTAATTTTAAAGGCGCTGGGTTTTTATCAAAAAGAAAATACATGTTTGGAAAAGTTTAAATGCAAACAAATCTTGTTGATGGGGCACTACAAGAAAAATGACTAAATAGAACGAGTTTAAAATCAATTGTATTTAGTTAAATTTGACCATTTTAGGTTGTATTTAGCTAAATACGACCATTTTTGGAGCGTTTGTATTTACTCGAGTCATATATAGTAAACTGGTTGTATTTCAACCATTTTTAGAGCGTTTGTATTTACTCGAGTCATATATAGTAAACTGGTTGTATTTCAACCATTTTTAGAGCGTTTGTATTTACTCGAGTCATATTTAGTAAATCGGTTGTATTTAGTACTAAATACAACCGACTAAATACAACTGCCTAAATACAACCGCTTAAATACAACCAGCTAAATACAATCGCTTTCGGTTAAATTTAATTTTTCAGATAAAATTCGAATCACCAGCCAAATAATTAAATTTTTCGAAATTTTTTATTAGCCGCCAAACAAATTAAATTTGACCGAAAATGTTAAAAAGAGAATTTTTAATTTCAACCACATGCGGTTGAGTTGAAATAACGAAAACCAGATTTAGAAAGAAATGCTCGCCGGAAACGGAAAATTTGAGCTTGCCCAGATCCGTAATACTCTAGAAACTCCAATGACCCAAAAACACAATTTCCAATCCGATTTTCAGATTAACACACTCCAAACTAACCCAGCAATCTCGTGTTTTTATAAAGTTAATCGATTCCGGCCAGGAGCTTTTCCGGCGATCTCGAAAGACTAACCATATATCACGAAACATTTTTGTACGCACTCCTTGTTCAACGATCTAATTATTCTCTATCGCTCCTCCCCAACCTCCTTGCTCTTCACTTAGACCGCAACAGACTCACCAGAACAACCCATGAATCCTTCAAAGCTTTCACTGGATCATCCCCGCCTGACCTCTTCCGGAGAGTTTGAGCAATCTGGATTGGAACCATAACAAATTGACGGGTAATGTTCCAGTGGGATCTTGTGCGGCAGCGGGGTAATCTGTCTGGCGGTGGCGGAGAGAGAGATAGAGAGAGAGAAAGAGACAGAGGAAAAAGAGAGAGGAGGGAGGGGGTGAGTGGGATCTTGTGTGGCGGCGACGAGGGGATTGAAAAGAGAGGACGAGTGAAAGGGGACGGGGGTTTCAGGGTTAGGTTTTTTATTATTATTATTATTTGTAGCTTTTTAATTGTTTACAAGATGTAATCGAACTGTTGGATTGTAGTTATATCTTGGTTAAATTTTGTCTGTTAGATGTGTTTCACGGGGATCGCTGACGTGGCTCTAAATACAACTGCAATCGGTCGAATTTAGGAGTGTCCAGTAAAATGTTATTAATATTACTATTATATATATATTTTTTCATTTTATAGGAGTGTCCATTAATTATAAATATTAAAATATTACTATTATTATTGTATAATTAAAAAATATTCTAAATTTTAAAATTTATTTGTGATAGATCACTATTCTAATTATACTTTATTTGATAAAATAGGATGCTTTAATGTTTAAATGTTTTTAAAATTTTGCATAAAATAGTTTTTCTTAGCCATTTTAACATCTGTACGGTTCAACCATCCAGTATTTTTATAAATGGCAGAAACATTTTAGGGTTAGGATATCAACCCCTAAATTTCATTTTGTAAAAATAGTTTATAATTAAATATGACAAACTTCATATCCGTATTTTTAGAAAAAAATAAATATATTCGATTTGCTTTTTTAACAGTCAACTAGTAGTTTGACCAATACTTCTAACTAGTGTTTGGTCTCATATTGATGTTGCGATTTTTAAAAAAATATTAATGAGTGATCCCACCGTACGTATGTCAAGATCTATATATTTTAGTAATATGACAAAAATTTTAGAAAAAAATAAATATACTTGGTTTGCTTTTCTAACAGTCAATCAGTAGTTTGACTTGTACTTCTCACTAGTGTTTGGTCCAATATTTATGTTATGATTTTTTTAAAATATTAATGAATGATCCAACCGTAGAAATTTCAAGATCTATATATTTTATTGATACGATAAAATTTTAAGAAAAAAATAAATATATTTTGTTTGCTTTTTTAACAGTCAACCAGTAGTTTGAGTAGTACTCTAACTAGTGTTTGGTCCAATATTGATGTTGCGATTTTTTAAAAATATTAATGAATGATCCAACCCTACGGATGTCTGTATATTTTAGTGATACGACTAAAATTTTAGAAAAAAATAAATATATTTGGTTTGCCTTTTTAATAGCCAACTAGTAGTTTGACCAGTACTTCTAACTAGTGTTTAATCTCATATTGATGTTTCGATATTTTTAAAAATATTAATGAATGATCCAACCATACAAATATCAATATTTATATATTTTAGTAATATGACATAAAATTTAGAAAAAAATAAACATATTTGGTTTATTTTTTGAATGTAAACTAGTGTTTAATCACATATTGATGTTTCGATTTTTTAAAAAATATTTATGAATGATCCAAAGATACGGATGTCAAGATCTATATATTTTACTGATCCGACAAAATTTTTAGAAAAAAATAATATATTTGGTTTACTTTTTTAACAGTACTTTTAACTAGTGTTTGGTCCCATATTAATGTTACGATTTTTTAAAAATATTATTGATTTATCCAACCATACGAATGTCAAGACGTATATATTTTAATGATATGACAAAAAATTTAGAATAAAAATAAATATATTTGATTTGCTTTTTTAAATATTCAAATTACTTAATTTTTCGTACCCTTTTAGTTTTTGACAATTTTCAAATCCGTATGTTTGGATTATAACTTAAAACAAATACAAAATAAATTGAAACTCAAACAATAATTATTACTTAAACCATAAATATCTAACTATGATCTCTAATTATTACTCAAAATATATTTTAAAGAACTTGTATAAATTTCCAATTTTTGGTATGCAACAAATAAAACAAATTTGAAAATGCTCTTACCATAATGATCTTTTTTGCAAGAACTAAAATTTAACTTTCGTGTAAATTTTATTCTATTTTTTTCGGAAATTTCCCGCCATTTTTAAAAATTGAATTCAACCAAAATCGGTTGAATTTACTAGTGTCAAAAAAATTCGTTAGTGGGAAAATTCCCTCCATTTTTTTGGCAAGGCTAAATTCGATCGAGTGCGGTTGAATTTAGGAGCACGGCTAAACTCAACTGTATATGGTTGCATATAAATCTGGTTGTAATTATTCGGCTTTAATTATATCTAAATTCGACTGCGTCAATAGAACTGTATTTATATACGACCGTCTGCGGTTGAATTTAGTTGTGCCCTTAAATTCAACCGAAAGTAGTTGAAATTGACTCTGGTTGTATATTTGCAATTTTATTTTACCTTATTTTCTTATAGTGGTGACTCTGCGAACATGAATTGGTTTTTATGTACGTAAATTGTACTTTTTTTACTTACATTAGTTACATTGTCTTATTAACTATGCATGGTTAACATATTACTTTGTTTAAATTCGGTATTAACAAGAATGGTTAATTTGTTTTAGGGACAGATGTCATTAGATGGTCCAAAACACCACGAATTCGATTTTGGGTTTCTTGGAAATACCATTGGTGAGCCTTACATAGTCCAAACTAATGTATATGTAAATGGTGTGGACAATATGGAACAAAGATTGAATCTTTGGTTCGAGCCTTTCTTTGGAACCAAGGAACGTTACCTTTGGAACCAACACCAAGTTCTGTAAGCTACTATTGTTTGTAAACATTATTTTTCTGTTTATTAGGCATAATTTGATGTATACATGGAATTGAAATGTCTCTCAAAGGTTCTCTTTTTATTTTGTGGATAAATATGGATGTTTTGACCCCCTAAATATTGGTAGCATATAAGGTTATATATAAATTTCTTCTAGTAACAAATTGGTGTTTGTACACGGTTACCAATTAATGTTTCTTATTGGTTATAATTGACATATTTGTAGGAGAATTATATATTTGACTTATGATTCTTTCTTAAGGTATATTCTTATTATTTTTAAGGTTTATTATTGTCTAGAACACTTGTAATTTAACTGAAAAATGGTGTACTATTTAGAGCTATAGTTCTCTAAACTATATCTACAATAATTATCTTTTTCAACCGTTGTTGCAAGGAATGTACTTGCATTACAAATATCGGGTTCATTTTATAATATTTCAAGTTATCTTTTTGTGTACTAAGTCTAGCTGGCTTCTATAATACTATTAACAATATATTTTGATATTTTATCTTCGACTAATATTGATTTCTTTTCACTGTTTTATGTGCTTTTTATGCAGGTATAAGTAAATCAATATATGTTCTTATGATCTCTGGTTTATGAGTTTTATTAGATGAGGTATATTACTATTTTAAGGTTAAAAAATCCAATGAAAAAATATAAATCTCATTTAAAAAAGAAGAATTTATCTATTAACAATTCTCATACAAAATATTTCTCATCATTTTATATATCACACCAGGAGACAACTCTGTGTTCTTGTAAGTTCTTAAATGCCTTATGAGTGATGTCATAGCTGAAGCTCAAAGTCCACTCGTCCGGTGCATTGCTCAAGATCTTTGAACATGTTTGTTGATTCAAGAATTGATATATTTAGCTTCATAAAATGTAATTTATTAGTTTGGTTATGTTTCAATCAAGATTGTTGTATAATAGAGCATATTTGCTACATGATTTGTGTCTAAACAGAGGATGTATCTCAAATTTTATAAAATTAACTTTTACATTTTCTTATTCTTGTGTAATAACTTTATATATTGTAGTGTTACATTAATGAAACCTATTATTGCACAATACAAATACACCGGTGTTACATTACACAAGCAGAGTGTGACATTAGACTATATGGGTCCCATGGACTAACAATGAGACCCACTTCCGCAAAATAATTTTAAACTAATGTAACAATTATAATCTATTATAATTTGCAATACACTGTTATAGTAGAGGCCTATTGTAATACTTTTCTTCATGTTACAATTGATAGCTAAAGTGTTACGATATGCGGCAGGCCATGTAATGCTCGCAAGTGTAACACCTCTTCCTGTTACAATAAGCCTATTGTAATGCTTTTCGAGCTTATTATAATAGTAGAAAGGTATTGCATCAGGCCACTTATGGCATAATGATGGAAAATTTCTCTGATTTTATTGAAGTTATAACAGAAGTTTTTATGGATGACTTCTCTATTTGTGGAATATCATTCGACGCAAGCTTGTGTCACTTTATGATACAAAAGGGAGTTTTTTTGGGTCATGTTACCTCAAAAGAGGCATCAGAGTCGTTAGAGCTAAGGTGGAATTTGTTGAGCGGTTACCACCCCAACTTCAGTAAAGGGAGTAAGAAGTTTTTTTGGTCATGCGGTATTTTACTGCCATTTTATAAAATATTTATAAAAAATCGCTCGACATCTAGTTGAACTCTTAGGCAAAGATGTCTCTTTTATTTCTAATGATGTTTGCATTGAAGCTTTTGATAGGTTAAAGAAGGCTCTTATCTCCGGTCCAATCATGCAGCCACTGAATTGGAACTTGCTCTTTGAGACCACGTGTGATGGTAGTGGTCAAGCTATTGGTGCTTTCTTAGGTCAAAAAAGGATGGAAAGCTTAATGCGATATATGATACTAGTAAGACCGTAGATGGAGCTCAGATCAAGTATGCAATAACTGAGAAGGAATTACTAGCAGTGGTGTACACTACGGAATATTTTCAATCGTATCTTGTTGGTTCGAAGGTTATTGTTCACATAGACCCCATAACATTAAAATATTTTTTAAGCAAAAATGATGCTAAACCTCCTTTGATTCATTGGATACTACTTCTTCAAGAGTTTGATTTGGAGATTAGAGACACGAATGGAGCTGAGAACGTGTTTATTGATCATCTTTCACGCCTTGTTCTTGGTGATGATGGAAATATAAATATTTCACAATGATTCCTTCCCTGATGATCACCTATTTTCTCTTGCAAGTATTGAGGTTCCTTAGTTTGCTGATATAGCTGACTACCTAGCTAGTAGAACTATTCTTCATAGTTCTTAATTGTAACAAAGGCTATGATTTGAAGAAGCACATTTCAGATTATCATTTTCTCTATAAATCTTGTGCAGATGTAGTCATTAGTAGATGTGTTTAAAAAAATGAGATTGCCTCAATAATCTCACATTATCACGATTTACCATGTGGTGGTCATGCAAGTACTACAAAAACTGCAGCTAAAATTCTTCTATACATTTTTATTGGCCAACCCTCTCTAAAGATTTCCAACAATATGCTCAATCTTGTGATCATTATCAACAAACTGGAAATATCTCAAGAAGAAATGAGATGCCTCTTAATAGCATACTTGAAGACAACTGTTTGATGTATATGGAGTAGATTTAATAGGACAAGTCCCTCCATCTTTTCAGAACAAATACTTCTTGATCACTATTGACTATGTTTCAAAGTGGGTTGAAGCCATTGCAACCCCCACATGATGCTCGTGTTTTAAGAAAGTTCTCAAATACTTCTTGGAGAATCGATTTGAATCTATGTTGAAGCAATATTGAGTTCATTATAAGGCATGACTATTTTATCATCCACAAACTAGTGGTCAAGTGGCGGTCTCTAAGTGAGAAAACAAGACTATATTGGAGAAGAAAGTCACAAAATCAAGGAAGGATTGGTCTGTGAAACTTGATGATGCGCTTTGCGCGTATCAAACTGCATTCAAAACACCTATTGGAATAATCCGGTACAGATTAGTCTAGGGAAAAGCATGTCATCAACTGGGTAAGTTGGAACACCATGCATATTGAGCAATCAAAAGTCTCAATTTTGATTTGTCAGCGGTAGGCGAGAAAAGACTTCTACAACTTAACGATCTAGTTGAGCTTTCTTTTGAGGCTTATAACAGTTCGAAGCTTTACAAGGAGTAAACAAAAAGATGGCATGACAAAAGGCTATTACGATGAAAATTGAAAAAAGAAGATTTAGTTCATCTTTTTAGTTTATGGCGAATGAGCACAGTGTTAAACATTCCAGAGACGGTGAGCCGATTGAAGAGAAAGTCGATATTCCGTTTTCTACCGCTTTTTCGGAATGATTCATAAGAAGGTCGAGCTAAAATCCTTTAAAAATCACTTCTCTGAGGCAACCCAAGATTTTTGTAAGATTAGTAATTTTTATATTGTTTCATATTTTTTGTATTTATTTTAGATTATAGTTTTCTACTCCAGCAAGATGTCTTGATAGTTTGACCTGAAGCATTCCAAAAAATAATTCTTAGTTGAAACTTATTAATAGGAATATTAGAAATTTTTTATGACCTTGAATTATTTTTCATACCTATAATTTTTTTCTGAAAATCAGAAAATTTTAATTCCTACAAATATTTTCTGGATATCATAAATTTATCATGCCCATGAAATATTATTCATGACCATGAATTTTTTCTGAAAGCTAAACATAGAAGAGGAGCTGATGCTGAGTCTCACGCGCATCCCATATTGACCATTTTCTATGTAAGATTTTCACCATTGAATGAAATTTTTTGAAATTTAAATAATATAATTCGAGCATCAAAATCAATAAATAATTAAAGATAGTACTGGTCTGAACGATAAGCCAATCATACTTTTACGAATACATTTTATTTGGAATAAGGTAAAGAACTATGATTTAAAATAGTCATCTTCTGGAAATAATTAGAATAATTGATATTAAACAAGGGTTGCTTGATTGATAAACAACCCTTGCTTGCTACGCGCATTTATGTCAATGATATCAAAGGATATAGCTAAATAATAAAGCTATATATAAAGCTAAATATTCAAAGATGGCTCTGACGTTAAATAATAATATGATTTTGGAAATTGACCTACGCGCATTTAGGTCAATGATATCAAAGGATATAGAAGGTTGAATCCCAAAGATTGATCCAACTAATGACAAAAAAACTTGGTGGTTCGAAAGAGATGAACTCGCATAGAATTAAAGTCATCATTATTTGAAGTAATAAATTATGCAAAAGATTATTCTACGTTCATCATTATTCGTACTTATTTATCCTTCGCCTTTTGATAATATTAAATTATTTTATCAAAATTTCATCTGATTCAATAAATCAAAGTTTGAAATTATTCCATCACCTCCTTCATCTAATCTGAATATATTATTTAACATCTTAATTATTCTCACCGTAAAATTATCTACTTTAATAATATTAATAGTAATAGTCTATCTAACTCCGCCTTTTTATTTATTCCGCTTCTATTCACCCAAATATTTAAATTATCAACTCATTAATTCTTATTTTAAATCATTTACTCACTTTCATAATTTATCAACTTTATTTTATGACATACAAAATATTTCCACCACTCTTAATTTATTTACACAACTAATTTCTTTATATATAATTATCTACACATATTTATGTAATATCATTATTATTTTCTACTTATAAAATTATGTTTTTTCCCAACATCATCTCCTCCAACTCACCCCTTTCTTCCTCACATGTACCATCCTCCCACCTTATTTTCCGGTGACCACCACTCGGAGCTTCTCTGGCGGCCGCCTTCTCCATCTCACTCTTTCTCCACTCTTCTCCTCCCTTATCTCCCGTCTTTCTGCTTCCCTCTGTCTCCCAATCTCTCCATCGCTTGACCTCCCTATCTTGACATCATTCCTCTCCCTCTCATCCTTTCTCCCACTTCTCGATCTTCCCCCTGGATTCCCCCTCTCCGAACTCCACCTCGGATGCTAAAAAGGTGGTGGCAGGTGGGGTGATTTCTATGACTTCGGCACTAAAACCCACAGTCAAATCACTCGGTGTATCCTACAGAAACTTTACCCATCAACCAATTCACCGTTACACTTTTAAATTAAAACCCCAAAATTTATGTGTTGTAAAATCTAAATGAATCGAATTGGGTTTTATCCAATTAACCAATCAACCCAATTACAAATTTTTATGCCTTAAATAACTAAATTTTATTCTCCACTAATCATACTAAACTAACTATCATCTCAATCGTATCCTACATCATAAATATCATGAATTAAATACTACTATGAAATAATACAAGTTTAGAATTTGTACTAGAATCAAAATCATGTTAAAGGGAAGTAAATTACCTTAATAATATGAAATAAAAGTAGTAATAAATTAACTAACTCAATTCTCCTCTACCCCATCCAGATTATGTACCCACCAAATCCTTAACCCTCTTTTAAAACAAAACTAATGGATTTCAATATTTATTTTTTTTTTATTTTTTTTTTTTGTAATTGAAAAGAAGTAGAGAGTGGTAAGTGTAAGATCAGGTATGTGATGTATGATGGTTTTAGATCAAATGAAATTTTTCCACCAATTAAAAATATTTATAATTAAGAGTTTCCTTTATTTACAAATAAGGACCTAAAAAATTTATTTAAAAGGATTAGGACATTCCCAATTTACAAGTTATGACTAGCTTCTCAAGGAAGCTTTCCTTTTTATATATTATTAAATACAATAAATAACTCATAATTATAAGTATATCATCTTTTTTTTACAAAAATATAATCTAGAATATAAATTGAAAGAAAAGGATTTTTTTAATTACCTACTCAACAATAGTGGCTTAAACCATTTTTGAAAACTTAATACTTGCTTAATATTTCATTTACAACCAATGCATACATACCATATATTAATTTATTATAATATATATTTATATTTATATTTATATATTTTTTATATTTTCTTATTTAAATATCTCTAAATCAGGAAATTGCCTCCCATAATTGCTTGCATACTCCAGCGGCTTACACCATTATTAAAATATATAATTACCCTTAAAATTATACGATCTATGTAATCATTTACTTGAAAATTTCATGGTTGTTACATAATTATAGTTAATACCTGAATAATATATTAAAATGCTTTAAGGTAATATATTATATATTATAAAAGTAAAATAATTTAAAAGAGGAGGAGGATTAGGTCAGACTTAGACAGTATTTTAAGCCGGAAATGACCGGGATTGATTTACATTATGGCAGGAGAATCAAGAAATTTAGCATGCTTTCATAAAATTATACCTAACACCATCATCCCGCTGCCACTTAGATATTATACCTAACCTATGACTAGCTTTGGTTGTATTATAAATTAATTTGGACAACCGTGATCAAATTGCAAATATACAAATAAAAACTTAATTTTTTCAATAACAAGTTAGTGATACTTGTACGTTTTTTTCCACCTATAGGGCAAAAAATGTTTTCGTGCATTTTAATGAAGTAAATTTTATATTTTGAGTCACTATGACATTATCACACCATCATCCGCCGAAACCTGTATTATTACAACACTTAATAACATAAATTATCTTGATAGAGGAATACCACTCCACAGTCTTAAGATTAATATTTATATCTTTAAAAGCTTATATACTATTTTTTTATATGCTAGGTAAGTAGCATTCTTGTATACACAGAGAAAAAAATGTTATGTAAGTAACGTTCCCAAGTTAATATTTGTAGTAGTGAACCCTCAGTTATTACGATTTCCTAAAAGTCTAAACACAAAGACAAAAGTGGACGAGTTTGAATTTTTTAAAATACTAGTTAACTACTACCCGCATCAGAATCTAAAATACTAGTTATGTTGTGAACCAGATCAGAATCTTCAGTCATGCGCTTCAACTACGGCAACTGATAATCATTCTTTTCACCTTTTGTTTGGCATAAAATAGTCATGTGTACTTTATCGAGGGAGAAAGTGGGTCAGATCATCGTCAAGAAAGATGAAGGATGGGCTCCAGAGAACGTGTCTCTACAGCTATGGGTGTGCCTTACACGGTTCTAGCCGTATGGGACGGTTGTTTAGACGAAAATCAACTTTAACAAATACTACGACGATTCATGAAGTTATAAGCAAAGGTTTACGACGGTCACTACAATGAAGAGTTGCAACAGTCATAGTAAGGAAGGCGTATGACAGTCGCTACCACAAGGATGCTATGATGGTCGCTATTGTAGAAGATGACGATGAAGAGTAAGTATTAAAGAAGGAGTGCATATATGATATTCCAAGGATAAGAGATAATGAGTAAAACTATCACAAAGCAAATAATGATCCAGACTCCAGGGAAGCGTACCAGACCCCTTAGAGCGCCCCGTGCTATATGGCCTCATGAGGTGGCCGCTGCGCAATATAAAAATGGTGACGATCATAAGTTAGTAAGAAGTTTGATCATACTACTTAAATTGAATGAGGAGAAACCCCAAAAATTCATCCGGCAGACTTCCAACCCTTCACGACGGGCCTTGTAGGAATGATGGGCACTCTGGGAGCACGTTTTGCCGAAAAACCTATTGAAGGCATCATAACGAAATACTAAGAACAAGAAGGAAGATTCAAATCATAATCTGTAGCATTTTACAATGCATTTTATCATGCACATGAACGTATAAAATAAGTTTATCCCATGTATATCAAATTATGTATGTCAGGTGATAATGATCTGAATACAATCAAGATCCGCTCACAGATACAGAATGTCAGGATCTGCGTAACATTGGGATGAAGAGAGATGTCAGGATATACTTGACGTCTACTGATTGTTACATACATAATAGCGTAGAGATTGATATGTCAGTTTCTAATTTATAGAAACGTAGTCGTTAATAAAGATATGTATAGAAACATGATAGTTATCTTTATAAACACATAAAAATTGATCGATTAGATTAACCTTTCATGAGTATTATTAAAAACTAGAAGCTCTCAAAAATATCAGAATCTTTTGAGCGAGTTTCGTAACAGTTTTATAAAAATTATTAATTTTTATCATTCTTACATCCTGATTTTGATTTATTTGTATAATTGTATCCAACCCCCCTTAAATAATTATATTTTTACTGGGTAATAATGTACTTGTGTTGGTGTAGGCTTTTGATCTTGACTTCACTACGCCATAAGTGCTCAAATATTATGCTTTTTTTGAGTGTTGCAAGAAAAGCGTTATGTTAGGTATGGTTTTGCTTAATCTTCTCCAACACTAGTCAAAAAGCATTGCATTAAACAGAAATGTACTGTTTTGGTAAAATTGTTAGTGTTGTGACGTGCAACACCACATTTAAGCGTTGCATTATATTAAATTATTTTTGAGATTATAAAAATAGATATATTATCAAAGCAAATACAATACCTTTACATTTTAGTCATTTATTTCCTTAAAATATAAAATGTAATATTTTATTTAATTTAACATATTTAGACATACATTTTATATAAGTTTAAATCATATTTTGAATTTTTGTAAAATTATAAATTTTGAAAATTAAAAAAATCTAAAAAAAAATATTTTTAATCAAAATATAGGTTTTTCGTTTAAGCGTTTCATTATATTAAATTATTTTTGAGATTATAAAATAGATATATTATCAAAATAAATATTATAATTTTAAAATTTAATCATTTGTTTAAAATATAAAATATAGCATTTTATTTAATTAAACATATTTATACATACATTTTGTTAGGTCACACACACTGTAGAAGGGGGTGAATACAATGTATTGCACAATCAAATCGAACTTTAATAACTCAAGTTACAGAAAACAAACTTTATTGAAACAATAAACTCTGTTACAGTATGGAACTGTTCTCTCTCAGTGATGAACAAATATCATGAGAGCTGCTAGGGTTACAATGAATAATCTTCTCGATTATGATAACACTTATAGTGTAAACCCTATGTCTGTGTTTATATACTACACAGTTACAAGATAATCGCTAATTGATAAGGAATATAATTCTACTTCCTAAAATATATCAATCAGATATCTTTTCTTCCAAGTATTCTATTCTTCATAGAATTCCATCTTCATGCATATCTCTTCTTATGTTTGTCTCGATCTTCTTTCCTTTAACCAGATGTCTTCCTTATCTCAACGTCCTTCAGTACTTAAGTTCTGATATCCATCTTCTGATGATTATCTCCTGATAATATAAGAACTGATATCCTTATGTCCTGACTTCCAGTAAGTACTGATTTATCGTGTTTAAGTAAGATCTGAAAACTAAACATAAATCATATTAGCCATGACATTATCAAATATATCTAACAATCTCCCCCAACTTGTAAATTAGCATTATATACAAGTTTAACAAATATTTGATGATGTCAAAAACATTTAGTACAAATGCATGAGAATTTGACTAGATAACTACAACTTACAGTCCTTAAAGCTTTACCAATCTTTAACTTCTGATAACAACTCCAGTCTGTATCCATATCAAAATTTAAGTAGTTGTAGATCTTGACTTGGCTTTATCTTCTGATCTCTTTGATGTCAGGAGTTGTTCTGAGATAGTTCTTCAACAAACATCTCTCAGCATATCTGAGTTCATCAATCATCCTCCTTTTAGCATCTTTAAGTTCTGCAGAATCTTCACCAATTTGAGAGATTGCAACCCTGAGATCATTAATTTTAGCTTTCTTTATGTCCTGATCCAGTCTGATCAAATATGCCTTATCAGACTCAAGATTGAATTCCACAGCCCTGTAACCCAGAAAGGTAGTTATAATCTTAGCAGAATTGGGTTTCATCTCAACAATATCACCCTTGTGATCTCTGTATTTTAGTAGATATGAGCTGTCAGACTTAACAGAATAAAGCTTTTTTTGTTTCTGAATTTGACTCTTCAAAAAGTTTGCAGGACTTTCTGTTATTTTGTCATTCACTTGAAGTAAGAATAATACATGTTCCAACTCTTCAAAATACTTCAGTGGAATGGCATTTTCCCTTATATGATAAACCCTACCATATGTCATGAAGTACAACAAGATGTGTTCTTTCAAGTAGGCATGGTAAACCATTTGTACAGATTCTAGTTGATTCAATCTCTCAGGAGTTACTCCAATACCTGGTTCACTTAAGGAAGTTGGATCATTGGTTGTGTTCTGTATTCTTCTTTCTTCAACACTTCCCAATCCAGTTTTATCTCTTGTTTCCTTTCCAGTAACCACTCTTCCTTCAAAACCACTTGCAGCAGTCTTCAAAGGTTGAGTCTGTTTAGCTTTAGTGAATCCTGGTAGGAGTATCTTTGAAGGTTTAAAATGAGCAATGTCAGAGGTTTCCTTTGATATATCTTCTGATATCAAGTTAACTTGAGCTATGTCAGAGGTTACTTGCTTCTTTGAGATATCAGAACTAACTATCTCTTGACTCTGAACAACTTAAACCATGTCAGAGGTTGTCTTAGAAACTTTTCTTGAAGTCAGAGCAAGATCAACATCTTCATCAATAATTTCTTCATTCACAGGAGGCACATAAACCTTGACAGGTTCACCAACTTGCTCTTTGCCCTTGGACCTTGGATCTATCTGTAGTTGTGATTTAGCTTTGGTTGCTTCAGAATTTGTCCTTTCTTTTATCACAGTACCTTTGAGTTTTGGAAGTTTCTTTTTACCAGAAACTTCAGATTTATATTTGACTTTAACTGATTTAAGTCTAGCTTCTTCTTCCATCAGACTCTCCAAGTCCATTCCTGGATTTTCCTTAAGAAATAAATGTCTTGACATTTCTTCATCAAGATCTAAAAGTTCATCAAAACTTATCCTTTTACCAGTAGCAGAAGTAATTCTTTTTCTAGCATCAGAACTTGTCCTGTGACTTGTGATTTCAGCTTTTCTTGATGAGAAACCTCTACCTCGACTATGACCTTCACCCATTCCAGAGTTTCCCTGGTCATCTTTTTCATCATCCTACCCCTTTAGTGTCTTTTCAGTTTTGCATTTATACTTAATTACTTTCACCCCCTTTTTGGCATCAGCAGGTAAGAGAAGAGAGACAAGCAATTCCACTGAGGCTTGGATTTCATCAAGTTGAGATTGCTGAGAAGCTTGATTTTTCAAAATAACATCAATCTGAGACTGTTGCTTCTCTTGGATCTTCTCAATATAAGCAACTCTGTCAAAGGTAGGTTGGAAGAATTTTTTCTTGTCAATTTTCTGAACTTGTTCTTGCTTGATTAATTCTTCCTGAATTTTATATAACTCTGCATGAGTAGTTGAATGGAGACCTTGCAGATGTTTAGTACCCAATGCAGTGACTCGAAGCTGTGTTTTGAAATCATCAGTAATTAACATCTCATTAGCTTTTGTCAAGTGCTCAGCAAGATTCTTTGCAGATGGAACACAGGTAACTGAGTTCCATTCCTTAGTCCACTCCTGTCCTACAGGAGTTTCACTCCAAGGCACTGGTGCTTCTCTTGTAACAAACTTCTTAACTAGTTTACTTTTATGAATAGTTTGCTGAGGTGCATGTCCTGAAGGACCTGCTTCGTCAGCATCTGCATTTGGAGCAGCATCACCAGTATCATCAACATTTGCAGCATCAGAACTTACAGAATCAGCATCTTCTGATAAAACAACAGTATGAGAAGCAATTGAGGCTTCAACATCATCCTCTAAGTGTTGATCTGGTTCC
The DNA here is from genome assembly GCF_009905375.1 of Apium graveolens. Taxonomy (NCBI): domain Eukaryota; kingdom Viridiplantae; phylum Streptophyta; class Magnoliopsida; order Apiales; family Apiaceae; genus Apium; species Apium graveolens. The sequence continues at coordinate 277,852,399 of NC_133652.1, read as the reverse complement.
AAGTTCTGATCAACATCCATATCCTGATGCTCACCTATATTCTGATCATCAACATCTAGATGCAGAGAAGGTGTAGTAGACAATTCCGGAGTTTGAGTAGCATAAGTGATAGGTGTTGTTGATGGATTAATTGATGTTGGAGCTTTTAAGTAAAGTACCTCAGGCACAACCATGTTCTGAATATCAATTTCAGCACTTGTGCCTGGATCAACAGGAGATACAGTCTTATATACAGAAGACATAGATGTTGTGTTGGCCTTTTCTGTAGCAGCTTCATGAGTTTGGGTCAATGGAGAAGCAGTGGCTTCAGCAGATTCTGGTTCTTGTGAGATCAGAGATTCCTAATCTCCTTCCTTAGCTGCTGCTTCCTCATCATCTGAAACTGGTCTTTTAGCTCTCTGTTTCTTGTATCTCTTTGAAGGTGGGATTCCTTGGGAGGTTCAGCAGAAGTCATTCTTCTAAGCCTTTTGAGAAGCTTAGATCCCCCAATTCCAGAATCCTTCTGAGAAGGAACTTTCTCAGCTTCTTTAACAACAGGTTCTGATGAAGAAACCTGTTCCTCACTATCAGACTTATCTCTTATAACCATCCTCCTTCTCTTCTGTGGTGTTTGAGAAACAGGCTTTGTCCTCTTGGGCTTGGAAGATGAAGGCTTCATTGTAGGTGCTGAGGATGAAGGTTGAGTTGTCTGTGAAGTTGAAAGATAGGATTTGAGTTATGTTCTGAGGGAAGGTTGAGGTATAGATGTATGAGTGGTATGTTTTGATGGTTGCTGTGGTGTTTGGGTTGTGGTGGTGGGTTGGACATTAGGATAAACAAATCTATAGATTTGAGGATCAGCATTTACCAAGATCTATTTTACAGATTGAGGAATCTGTAAAGGTCTAGCCACCTTTTTCTTAAGGTCAGCATTTACCAAGTCATTAAAGGCTTGTTTTACAATTTTGAAAGGTGGAGTTAAGTCAGTGGTAGGTTGGGGTTCATCAGCACAACAAAAATTATATATAAGTTGACAAAATCTAGCAAAGTAGACAACATTCCTATCTTCTGTCATCCTATCCCTAATAAAACCTATCACAACATTTGCAAAATCAAAATGAGTTTGGTTAATGATAGCATACCCGATGTGCTGACTCATTATAGAAATGGCATCAAAGTTGGAACACTTATTCCCGAAGGCTTTAGTGATGCAGTCGAAGAAGAAGCTCCATTCCTTTCTGATATGAGCCCGTTTCAACTGTCCAAGCTTAGCCAAACTCTGCTCATACCCCAAACTTGCCATTAACTCTTGTAGAGCTGATTCCTCCGGTGTTGAGAAAATACAGCCTTATGGTAAATGTAAGGTCTTGCGAATTGTACCAGGAGTTACCACATATTAAGTATCATCCACTTCAAAAATAATGCTGGGAGTACCATTAGCACCACCATTGTCAAAATTTCTATTCCGCCAAAACGTCAGAACTTGTTGGCTTGAAAAGACTGAAGGCTGGGTCAATGCATACCCAATTTCACTGTGTGTAAGAAGATCTTGCACAAAATGCAACTCAGACGGAGCTTCAGCATGATCAAGAATTATAGCATAGTTATTTGGAACGAACTTAGCTCCATCAATGATCAAATCCTTAGGTGCCATGAGAATAATTGAAATTTAAGATTTGCCTGTTAGGTGTTTGATAAAATGTCTGTATGAAAAACCAATGTCAGGAGATGAGAGAGAGTAAAAGCAAAGAACGAGAGATAAAGTGTAAAAGTAAATAAAAGATTGTATAATCTTCTCTCTCTTACTTATACTTGGTAAAAAAATATAACCGTTGGACACCTGTCAGACATGCAGCAATAATGAATAGTTAATGGGCACGGGAAAACAGTAATCATGACTTACCCACTTACAGTTTTTCAAGGAAAAACCGTTCCACTTACCCAGTAATTCCATTAATTGAGGTAAATCAGTTTTAATTCAAAATTTAAACTGTTCCCACTTATTCAATTATTTTCACTACAATACCAATATTCTGAAAAAAAAATCGAGTGTGAGAATGACCAAAATAAATCAAATAAATAAGTACTGATATTTTAAGATCAGAACTTAATTTAAATCAAAAAGGAAATGGGCATCAGAATATAGATATATCAGGATTTATCAGTGCATTTAAATTACAAACATCTCAGAGACAAAAACTTGCAAAAAGTAAAAATTCCATTAATATATTAAGAGAATACATTCATGAAATTTAAATTACATCAGAGCATTACAAGATTGTCCAAAGCTTCTAAACCTAACATCAACAGCCTTAGTCCTAGCTCAAGAAGCAGGGCAAGGCTGACGATGAAGAAAAACAGGAAGAAGAAAATAAGTTATTTCTTCTTCCCACTCTCTACAAAAAGAATAGCGAGTCTGATGATTCGCTCTTGCTGGCGGAGAGCTTCCAGCCTTTCTTCCTCCAATCGCTCCAGATGGCGATGGTGGTCCATGTAAAAGAACATGAGGTATGTGAGAACCTCCTGGGGAACCGAGTCCCAAATCTCATCAGGAATGACAGTCACGTCCCATTCCTGCTGCCATGTCTCACAGCTCAGCTCCATGTTGAAGGTCTCATAGTTCAAGAACATGTTGTAGTTGACCATGGTTTTGTTGGTTTGAAGGAAAGGAGAGTGAGTATTTGAGAAAAGAATTGATGTATAGGCTGATGTGAAGTGTTGGTTTATATAGGAAAGAGAATGCCAGGAGACACAAGGAAATTTAATGCTAACATGTAGAAATAATTCTACCTCGTCTCCCAAGACTTTGAAGAAGAAAAATAGTCATTGGAAAGGTAAAATAGGGTTTAATGCGCACAAGAAATAAGTAAAAATTATTGTGCATGTATGTGTACCACTATCCCTAATTATATTGACTGTTAATATTCCGCCCAAACATATTCTGATTTAAAATAATACTGTTTTTAGATTTTATCCACAAATAAGTCAAGTAAAGGATCAGAATTTTAATATCAGAACTTAGACTTATATCAGAACTTAACAGTCATCAGAACATGATTTCTTAACTCGAAAAATGAATACCTATCTTTGTAATTCTTCACACAAATTCTAATATAGATTCTTCAGAACATAATCATTAGAACGTTCAACGGAACTTGTCCTCAGAATATATGCAATCTGACACATAAACTGTTCATCTAAAATAACATAGATCACCACAGTAATTTTCATCATTCATATGGAGTGTTTAGTGTGTGCATTAAGCTAAATATCAGACAAAGAGTAAAGTTTGATTCACTTCAGTACATCTTAGAAATAAGGCATAACTAAAACTTTACTAAAAATCTGTCATTATTCTAAAGCCTACTATTGAATGAGTTCATGCTTGAGTCCACCTCAACTGTTTTGTGCTAATTTTGTGCATCTTTTTAAATTCCAGTTTACAGTGGCTTCTCAGTGTAAGTGAGTCACGACTGCTTATCAGAATTTATGCTATTATCATAGTCTTTCTCCACTATTTATAGAGTGTGAAAAGTCACCAAGAAAATATTTTGCTTTTCTGATGCATATTACTTAATACCAGCAATGCACTTGGGTCGTCCCTTCCACATTTTTACTCTAGACCTCAAAGGAGTACCTGATTTTTATTTCTTTTTCTTTTCCATTTTTCTTTTGATAAGTGAGGTTTATCAGTACTTAGTACATTCAGCAGATTTACTAACATCAGAACTTAACAAATGAGAAGCATTATTCTAGTTTTTGACTTAGTAATAAGATAGACAGAGTAAACTTAACTAAGCTCAATATCAGAATTTGCTTGTGTCAATGGATTTCCACATAAATAATTACTTCTAACATGGGATCTCTAGTATATTGAAGACTACTAGGTCAACATCTAGCACAGGTATCCTCACAGGATAGAATAGTTACATAAACTGACATATCAGTGTCAGAGTTTCGACAGTCACATCAGACACCAGTTAGTACTTAAGCAATTTTCAATTAAGCACAGAATACACAAAGAGAGTAATTTCTGTAAATACTGATCATAAAGTCTGATGCATCAGAACAAAACTAAGCAGATTTAGAGGAAAAACCTGAAACCATTCCAAGTTCATTTACCAATCTTATAAAAGTAGCTTCACACAGTGGATTTATAAAGATATCTGCTAGTTGTTGATCTGTTGGAACAAAGTGCAATTCCACTGTACCTTCATCCACATGTTTCCTTAGGAAGTGGTACCTGATATTGATGTGCTTTGTCATTGAGTGTTGAACTGGATTACCTGTCAATACAATAGCACTTTGATTATCACAGTAAATAGGGATTTTAAAATATGTTAACCCATAATCCAGTAACTGATTCTTCATCCAAAGAATCTGTGCACAACAACTTCCTGCAGCAATGTACTCTGCTTCTGCAGTTGATGTGGAAATTGACTTTTGTTTCTTGCTAAACCAAGAAACTAATCTGCCTCCAAGAAATTGGCAGCTTTCACTTGTGCTTTTCATGTCAATTTTGCAACTTCCAAAATCTGCATCTGAGTAACCTATTAGTTTAAAATCTGATTCTCTGGTATACCACAATCCCAGATCAGCTGTTCCTTTAAGATACTTGAAAATTCTCTTCACAGCTGTTAAGTGAGGTTCTCTTGGATCTACTTAAAATCTTGCACAAAGACAGGTAGCATACATGATATCAGGTCTACTAGCAGTTAGCTAGAGTAGAGAGCCAATCATACCTCTGTAATCAGTAATATCTACTGATTTACCAGTATCCTTGTCCAGTTTTGTTGCAGTGGCCATGGGAGTGGATGCACTTGAACAATCTTGCATTCCAAATTTCTTCAGCAAATTTCTGGTGTACTTAGTTTAACAAATAAAAGTGCCTTCTTCATTCTGCTTGACTTGAACGCCCAGAAAATAGCTAAGTTCCCCCATCATACTCATTTAATATCTTGACTGCATCAATTTGGCAACCTTCTTACAAAGTCTGTCATTTGTAGAAACAAAAATTATATCATCAACATAAATCTGGACAAGAAGTAAGTCCTTTCCATGGTTGAGGTAGAACAGTGTTTTGTCTATTGTTCCTCTGTTAAATCCACTTTCAAGAAGAAACTGAGCTAAAGTCTCATACCATGCTCTTGGAGCTTGCTTAAGTCCATAAAGTGCTTTGTCAAGCCTGTAGACATAATCTGGATATTTGGAAACTACAAAGCCTGGATGTTGTTCAACATATACTTCTTCCTCCAATTCTCCATTGAGAAAAGCACTTTTCACATCCATTTGAAAGACAGTAAACTTTTTGTGAGCATCATAAGCCAAAAATATCCTTATAGCTTCCAATATAGCAACTGGTGCAAATGTTTCATCATAATCAATTCCCTCCAGTTGAGAATATCCTTTTGCAACTGGCCTTGCCTTATTCCTTGTAATTATGCCATCACTATCAGTTTTGTTTCTGAATACCCATTTTGTACCAACATCTTATCTGTTTTTGGTCTTGGCACTAGGGTCCAGACTTTGTTTCTTTCAAAATCATTTAACTCTTCCTGCGTTGCTTGCACCCAATCAGCATCTTGAAGAGCTTCTTTCACTTTCTTTGGCTCAATCTGAGAAAGAAAAGAATTGTAAAGACATTCACTTGAAGTAGCTGTTCTAGTTCTGACACCTGCATCAGGATTTCCAATTATCAAATCAGGTGTATGTGATTTAGTCCACTTCCTTGCAGATGGAAGGTTATCTCTAGAACTTGATGCTCCCCCATGATCCATGCTGTCTTCATTAACATTTTCTGATGCTCCCCCTGAAACTATGCTCTCTGAGTTGGATTCTTCAGAATTTAGATTTTCAGAACTATCAGAACTTGGCTTATCAGAACTTGACGAATCAGAACTTGAAGAGCCAGATGTATGTTCTGATGTTTCTTGAGATGTGGTTAGATCTTGACTATGCTCCCCCTGCATAGGTGCATCTTCCTTTGGCGCAGTCACCACAGTTTCAATAACATCAGAGTTTAATCCATTAGAGTTTGCAGTATCAGGATTTACAGAATCAGAATTTTAAACTTCATTCTCGAATCTCAGCTGATCATGATCATTGAAATCTTCAAGTCCAGGAATCTTCTTATCATCAAAAGAGACATTGATAGATTCCATGACAAAGTTATAGACTCTGAAGGCTTTTGTGGAAAGTGGGTATCCAACAAAGATTCCTTCATCAGCTTTTAGATCAAATTTGGATAGCTGTTCAGGATGAGTCTTAAGAACAAAACACTTGCATCCAAATACATGAAAATACTTCAGATTTGACTTCTTTTTCTTCACCATCTCATATGGTGTCTTTCCTTGCTTGTTAATGAGTGTTGCATTTTGAGTAAAACAAGCAGTCTGTGCAGCTTCAGCCCAGAAATAGGTTGGAAGCTTTGCTTCATCAAGCATTGTACGTGCAGCTTCAATGAGAGTTCTATTCTTCCTTTCAACAACTCCATTTTGCTGTGGAGTTCCAGGAGCAGAGAATTCATGTTTGATTCCATGGTTTCTGCAGAACTCTTCCATTATCAAATTCTTGAACTCAGTACCATTATCACTTCTTATTATCTTCACTGAGTCTTTGACCAATTTATCCAGTTGTTTGACTTGATCAATCAAGAGATATGCAGTTTCACTTTTTGTGTGCAAGAAATACACCCATGTGTATCTGGTGAACTCATCCACTATGACCATAACATATTTCTTCTTTGCAATAGACATGACATTTACTGGACCAAATAAATCAACATGTAGAAGGTGATAAGGCTCAAGAATTGATGATTCAGTCTTGCTCTTAAATGAGGATTTCCTTTGTTTAGCCTTCTGACAAGAATCACAAAGGCCATCAGGAGCAAATACTGACTTTGGCAGTCCTCTCACAATATCTTTCTTGACTAGTTCATTTATATTGTTGAAATTTAAATGAGAGAGTTTCTTGTGTCAATTCCAACCTTCTTCAATTAATGCTCTACTCATCAGACAGATTGCAGAACCATCAGTACTTGTTGAAAGCTTGGCTTCATAAATGTTACCATGCCTGTATCCTTTCAGAACAACTTTGCCTATAGATTTACTTACAACTTCACAGTGTTCTTCAAAGAAATCCAGATGATAACCTCTGTCACAGATTTGACTGACACTCAGCAGATTGTGTTTAAGTCCTGAGACCAGAGCTACTTCTTTAATGATGACATTCCCAAGATTGATATTGCTATATCCCAATATTTTTCCAATGTTGCCATCTCCATAAGAAACACTTGGGGCAGCCTTTTCCACAAAGTTTGATAGTAGGGCTTTATTTCCAGTCATATGTCCTGAGCATCCACTTTCCAGAACTAGGATGTTTTTCCTGTTATCCTGAAATCACAAAGACCACTAATTATTAGTTTTAAGGACCCAGACATGCTTGGATCCTTTGGCCTTATTAAGTCTGTTAACATATGCAGCGGATTTAGCATCAGAGTTTATGTTAACATTTTTCTTATCAGAATTTACACTATCAGACTTTGAATCAGAACTTACACTAGAAGGAACAATGGTAACTTTCTTTAAAGAAGGTTTTATTTGATAATAATCATAGTACAAACTATGATATTCCTTACAAGTATAAATGGAATGCCATAAATTACCATAATGAAAACAAGGATTTTGTGGCTTATATCTAACAGACTAACTACTAACTCCTGACTTTGAAGGTAAGGAGTTTACGTTCTTATTCTTCCTGTAAAAAGAAGCCAGATGGTTAGAACTTCCACAGTTATGTCACGTTTTCCTAGGAGCTTCAGGAACAGGCTTATAATCATTACTTTTATTCACACCTTCCTTTCCATTCCTATTTTTCCTAGGTGATTTTACCTTGTTTGCATTCTTAACATCTTTCAGCTTATGCTTAAGCTGCTTCTTAGTCATTAAGCCTACGTTTACTTCAGTTGTCTTTTCCTGTTTTAGTTTGTCAGAAGTTAATTCCTTTTTAACTTCTGATTTCTCATTATCAGACTTCACAGCTACAAACTTAACAAGTTTTAACTTTGGCTTTTGTTTAACAACTACAGGCTTAATATTTACAGTTCCTTTATCATTCTTATCCTCTCCATAACCTAAGCCTTCTTTCCAGTTTTCACTACTTAACAAATTCTGAGTTGTTCTGCCAGAGTTAATCCAAGTCCTGATAATCTCTCTTTCCTTTTCTAACTCAGTTTTTAGGGATTTATTCATTTTAAGCACTTCATCCCTAACATAGAAAGCATCATCTCTATCTTTCTGAGTTTGATGGAACATGACTAACTCTTTTTCTAAATAATCATTCCTCTTTTTGCAAGCAAGATTTTCAGAAGTTAATCTTTCACATGTTAAAGTTTGATCTCTATAACTAATGAACATGGTTTTAAGATATCTTCTCAACTCATTAATATCATCAGTATGAAAGGCATAAGTAGTTTGAGGTACCTTTAATTCAGCAGCTTCAGAACTGCTTTCAGCACTTGCCTTATTAGCATTTTCCATCAAGGCATAATTCTCCTCACTTTCAGAATCTGAGGTGTCTGTCCAGCTTTTCTTCTTTGTGACAAGAGCCTTGCCGTTGTCATTCTTCACTTTCTTGCAATCAGGAGATATGTGGTCTTTCTCACCACAGTTGTAGCATTTGACATTTGTATTATCTCCTCTGTCAGACTTTCCTCCTCTGCCCTCAGATTTTCTGAAATTCTTCTTACCAGAACTTGTGCCTTTCTTGGAAAACTTCTTTCCCTTCCTGAACTTCCTGTATGCAATCTTTGTAATTCCTTTCACCATAAGAGCACACAGCTTCATCATCTCTTCATTAGCATCCGTCTCAGGCAAACTTGCAGATTCTGAGTCATCATCACTTTCAGAACTTGATGACTCAGTATCAGACTTTGTGAAGAAAGTTTTACCCTTGTCTTTCCTTGAGGTAGCTGCCTTGGGGGATTCTTCTTCAGCCTTAAGAGCAACTGTCCTTGAATTTCCTCCTTTCCTCTTGCTTCTTTGTTCCATCTCAAGTTCATGATTCTTGAGCATTCCATAAATTTCATCAAGAGTTGTTTCATCAAGATTATAGTTGTCTCTTATTGTTGTTGCCTTCAAATCCCAGCATTCAGGAAGAGCTAACAGGAATTTAAGGTTTGAATCTTCAAGATCATACTCCTTATTAACCAGTGACAAATCATTCAAGAGTTTGACAAATCTATCATATAAATCAGTCAATGACTCATTAGCCTTTGAGTCAAAGTGTTCATACTCTTGAGTGCGTATTGTCTTCCTGTTCTTCTTAATCATATCCGTTCCCTGACATCTTGTTTCCAAGGCATCCCATATATCCTTTGCAGTCTTGCAGTTTATTACCCTGTTTGACATTACATTATCAATAGCACTATGTAGTAAGTGTCGTACCTTAGCATCCTGAGCAATTGATGTGATATCTTTAGCAGTGTAATCACTCTTCTCTTTTGGTACAGACTTTGCTGCTTCACCTGCAACTGAAACATCGAGCTTGGTTGGTTTGTGAGGCCCTTCCTTGATTCTATCAAGATATTCTGGATCTGTAGCTTCCAGAAACATGGTCATCCTCACCTTCCATATGGCATATTCAGATGGTCTCAATATGGGAACTCTAATAGTCTCATATCGACTTTGAATTTGTGTTTTGGAGATTCTTCAGCTTTGGTGGGCTTAGTTGGAGTTTCTGCTTCAGACATGATTGTGTTTGGATCTTAAACTGTTTGTGTGTTAACAGATAGGCACTGATACCACTTGTTATGTCACACACACACTGTAGAGGGGGGGGGTGAATACAGTGTATAGCATAATCAAATCGAACTTTAATAACTCAAGTAACAGAAAACAAACTTTATTGAAACAATAAACTCTGTTATAGTATGGAACTGTTCTCTCTCAGTGATGAACAAATATCACGAGAGCTGCTAGGGTTACAATGAATAATCTTCTCGATTGTGATAACAGTTATAGTGTAAACCCTATGTCTGTGTTTATATACTACACAGTTACAAGATAATCACTAAATGATATGGAATATAATTCTGCTTCCTAAAATATATCAATCAGATATCTTTTCTTCCAAGTATTCTATTCTTCAAAGAATTCCATCTTCATGCATATCTCTTCTTATGTTTGTCTCAATCTTCTTTCCTTTAATCAGCTGCCTTCCTTATCTGAACGTCCTTCGGTACTTAAGTTCTGATATCCATCTTCTGATGATTATCTCTTGATAATATAAGTACTGATATCCTTAAGTTCTGACTTCCAGTAAGTACTGATTTATCCTGTTTAAGTAAGATCTGAAAACTAAACATAAATCACATTTGCCATGACATTATCAAATATATCTAACACATTTTATATAAGTTTAAATCGTATTTTTAATTTTTGTAAAATTACAAATTTTGAAAATTAAAAAAAATATAAAAACAATATTTTTAATCAAAATATAGGTTTTAAAAAAATGCAAGGCTAGGAGTCGAACCTGATCTTGGTAAAGGAAAGGAAAGAAGGGGAAGAGAAGGGCCTGTTATGCAATGAAGCCTAGTAATGTTTGGGTTGGGCGGAGCCTAATTGAAGTACATGACCCAAACTATAGAGACATCAAATAAAAATTAGGGCTCCTAAAGTTCATCAATCGTCTGCTGCGATTCACCTATTTCTTCTTCCTCTTTCAAGCGCACGCACAATGATTCACTTGCTCTTTTAGCATTAGCAGTTATGCTTACCGGAGAATTCCTCCTAATCAAACTATTTACATCAAAAACCTCAATGAGAAAGTCAAAAAAGAAGGTGTTTTCCCCTCTCTCTCTCTTCCTCACTCACTCTCTCCCTCTCTCTCCCACTCTATCCCTACCTCTCTCGCGCTCTCTCTCTTCCCCCTCTCTATCTATCTCTATCTATCTATCTATCTATCTATTTATCTATCTATCTATATATCTATCTATCTTTCTCTATTTCTCTCTTCATAGGTTTTAAAATTTTAAGTTGAATCTTTAATTTGTCTTTAATAGATAATGTTATTGATTAGTTATATCTCAATGTTTATATGTGTATGTAAAAGCTAATAATTGTATTGATTAATTTGTTATTGCTACGTGTTTGATGTTTGTAGTTGCGTAATTGGAATAAGTAGAGTTGGATTATATGATTAGGTTGAACAACTTTCATAGTTATTATACTGGTTTCACAGAGCTGAAGAGATCCTTATATTCCCTTTTCTCACAGTATGGGAGGATTCTGGACATTGTTGCTTTGAAGATGGTGAAACTCAGAGGACAGACTTGGCTTGATTTTAGTGAAGTTACTACTGCTAGTAATGATGTTCGACAGATGGAGAATTTTCCTTTTTACGGCAAGCCTATAGTAAACTTTGAGCATGACAAAGCTTTTTAGTCATTGAATTATGACATGGATGAATAATATAGAATTCTATAAAAAAGCATAGAAGGAAATTTTGCAAACAATAAGTGGTTGCTTGTGAACTCAGATTTAGGTCATCCCTTTATTGTTAGTGAAGGATAATTGTTTAAATGTCCTATCAATTTAATGAGCTGATCAAGTCTTATTCTTAGATGATATTCAGCACTAAAGCTATTAAAGATTCAAAGTTTCTTACTTCTTTTAACTAAATTATTCAACCTACAGGCATACCGCGAGTTAATACACCGCCACCTTTGTCTAGTAGACCTGTGACCAGGAATGAAGGAGGCCTGATTGTTGCACAAAAGCCTCTTCACATTCCACCAAACCTTGTTAATCCCTTTGATGATCCGTTGCAATCATGGACTAGATCTCCTACCAAGTCAAAAATGGAACCTGTATTAGCTAGGTGGTAGCTTATTTCATCAGATCATCCAGGTACTAGTGGTCCTGCAATTGATGTATGCTTTTTCTCATTAGAAACTGAACAAGTGTCCTTTTCCTTTTTTGGTCTTTTTATGGAGTCGTTCTTTTCTTATGTTTACGACTTGTATGCACAAACTCCTGTCTTGAAAAATCACAGATCCTTCTTCCAGGGATTCGCTGCAGCTTGCCCCAATGCCGGATTCATACAACCTGGATAGGGGATTGCTCCTTTCAATTCAAGCGATACAGGTACTTATTGTAAATTTTGTTTAAGAAGATAATAGTGATTTAAGTTTTTACGTGATGATAATAATATGTTTAAAATTGCCTCAGTATTTTCTACATGTGCAAGCTGTATTTGACTACTTTTTTTTCTTCTGTTTCAGGATTTGTTAGAGAACAAGGGTCACACTGTTATTATGGGGATTGGTGATTACTTACCCCCTCGGTTTTCATCTCACTTTATTGTCTTTTATATGTGCTTGTTCTCATTAATTATTGTAATAATCTTATTTTTCTAAAAATCTTTTAATTTTTTCCCAACTCAGCCCACTTTTGACCCACGAAATGTAAGCAATTGCTTCGCCCACGGCTTGATCGAAAAATTAAGTTCCTAATCGATATATTCTACAGGTACCAATTTCTACTTAATTACAGCAGTTGCTCCACTTTTTTGCTCAATTATTCATCATAATTAGTAGCTTTATATGAATATGTATAAATATTAACTATATTAATTGAAATTGTTGATCACAGTAGCTTTGTGCTTGTGTGACTGTTCTAATCTATTCTAATGGATGCTAAAAGAGTTTGCTATACCAAATTATGCAACTCTTGCCAATATTCTTCCTGTTTATGCTGGTTTAGAAGAGGATGTTGTTCATCGTTTCGAGAAAGAGATCCACAGTTATGTATTACATCGGCCAGAACTAATGGATAATATTTATATGTGTTTTAATTGGAGATGATAAAGTGATATTATTGAAACCTTTGTCTTACTTCTGATTTGCAGGATTCACCAATTCGTGTATGAGCATAACAGTTTCTTACATTAAGGGCATTTGATGCCCCACCAGTTGTAATAGCTCTAGCTGCAATTGTAATAGTATCTTTTTGGCAGATCGAAGAACTAGTAATGAATTTAATAGTTAGTATGATGTTAGGGTTGTTGGATGTATTTTGTGGATGGAACTTGTAATGGGGTTATTGGATGATGTTTTGGATGGCTAGTAGAAATTGTTGAATGGTTATTAGGATAATTTTCATGGGCTTCTGTAATTATAAATATTATCTTGCAAAAATTTTAATAAAGCATTGCATTTGATATTTGTGTGTTATATTATAAAGTAATAGTAAGGGTTTTTACCGGATATTATGGTGTTGCATTAGCTATATAAGCGTTGCTTTTAATTATGTTCTACTATCCTAAAAGTTGATAAAAAGCGTTGCGTTACATACCAGTGGTATGGCATGTGGACCACTGCTGACATGGCATGTGGGCCCCACTACTTATGTGGCATTTTTAGTGGGGCCCACTACTGACGTGGTGCTTGTGTGGGGCCTATTGCTGACGTGGCATCCACGTGTCACATGCTTACGTGGCCTTAATATGATACCCACACACGGAGTCTTACATCTAGCTTATGTTAGAGCCAACGCTTTTTGGTATTGTATTTGATGTATATACTGTTGCATTACATCTATTAGGCAATGCTTATTGGTGTTGCTGTAGATCCCCAAAAAGCATTGCATTAGGCCTCTATTGCAACGGCCGCAGATGTAATGCCCCTTGGTGTTGCATTATTGAAAATGCAACGCTTTTTTGACATAAGGCAAGAACAGAAGAGCATAGAATTTGAGCACTTATGGCGTAGTGCTTGGATCTTCACTTTGATATTTTCATGTTGCATGGATCTTAAATTACATAATCTGCATAACTAAGAAATGTTATTGCCAAATTAGTATGGTAATTCTGTGAATGTAGTAGAAAATATTTTAATAGAGTACAATCTAAGATAATATAATTAGTCTATTTGTCATGCATGATATAGGCCAACTTATATGGAGTCTCGTGGAGAACTGTATTTATTATTCTAACCTGTAAGACTAGAAAGTCATTGTTATGGATTAAAAACTAGGGTATATTAATTACTGTATTCATTATATAGGTTCGGGAGCTCAAGGCCTTTAATGGTTACTCCTCGTGTATCGTAGCTTAACTCTGTTTTTACAAGATGCATACGTATCTTGTGAATTAGAGAATCAAGCCAAAAAATGTAGTTCTGATTTGTGGGGTGAGGGCCCTTATATAGATAATTAAATTCCTTGAATTGGACTAGAGTTAAGAGACTTTGTGGGCAAGTCTCTGAATTAGAATGGACTCTGGAGTCCTAGGAAGCAGGAAACTGATTCGTTATCCTTTTAGGTCCCTTGGAGGCTAATCTACAAAGATTTATGTTCTCATTGGGACTCATCTTAACAGCTGATTTCTGCCTTATTAATTAATTATGAAATTAATTAATATTCAGGGTTTTGGGCCCTTTCTAATTGGGCTTCATTGTTGGACCGTATCGGGTCTAATTAATTTTAACATTAATAATATTCTTAGGCTAATTTTAGGCCCCTATCAAGGGTCTTAGGCCTCTTCTAATGGGCTTAATTGCCATCCCAATGTTAATACAATTAATGCGATATTACGCAATCAAGGCTTATTTTATTCCCTATCATTTGCCCCCCAACTTCTGGGAAACCGTAAAAGATTTCGCAGAAGTTGAGTTCATTCGTTCCCTTACAGGGTATCGTTTTGGCGTGAGGTGTGGAGCGACCTACAAATTTACAATGATTTTCTTTGTACACGGCTTCAGGGTTATTTTTAGAACTTCCCTAATATTTTCTTACCCTTTTTCCCTCTTTTTAGGAATTTTCTGGTATTTTTCAGGAATTTTCCCTTAATATCTGGCATTTTTTCCTAATTTTCAAGAATATTCTAATACTCACAGATATTACTTCCTTAATATTTTAAAAATATTTTATCAAAAATAATTTTTGAAATTATTTTCAAATTTTCCCTAATTTTTCTTGGATTTTTCTGAAATTTTCAGCCCTTTTTCGAGCAGGATCCTAGTCGAAATTTCAACCTGGATCATAGTCGAATTTGGGACTGCTCCTGAGCCCTGGTTGAACAATTTCGGCTAGGATTCATGACCAGGATTTCGACCTGGATCCTAGTCGAGTTAACGACCTGGATCCTGGTCGAAATTTTGGCCGCAACATGATTCATGCTCGTGAAATTTCGACTAGGATTCACGACCAGGATTTCGACCTGGATCCTAGTCGATTTTACGACCTGGGTCTTGGTCAAAATTCATGCCACCTTTTGACTCCTGTTTGTGAAATTTTGCTCATCTTTAGGCTCCTATTCGAACTAATTCGTCCAGGATTCACGACCTAGATCTCGACTTTGATCCTGGTCTTTTTGGCTCTTCTTTGTATTTGGGCTTTAATTCGGGCCTCTCGCATATCCAAATCCTCTTTGGATTTGGACCTCTATATTTCCAAATCCTATTTGGATTTGGGCTTTGATTCTTTGAATTTGGACCTTGACTTGGGCCTTTACATTTCCAAATCCATTAAGAATCAAAGAAATTGTTAAGAATCTTCGAGGACATTCCGAATGGTTGGATCAATTAAAAAATGATTATAAAAAAATTAGAACATGAATATATCAAATAAATTTAAAAAATAGTACAATAGCTAAGGCAACACTAAATAACCTACTGCAATACCAGAAAGCAAATGCAACGTATAAAGTGCTACGTCATCACGTGGGCCCCACTTGTACCATGTCAGCATGCCACATCAGCATTTTGGGCCCCACATGTGGGACCCACTAATGCCACGTCAGCATGCCATGTCAACATTTATTAAATAAATAAAATGTCTAATGCAACGCTATGACCTCTACTATTGCATGCTGCGCAACGCTAACAGTTATTAGCAATGGTAGTTTCAATGTACTGCAACGCTTTATTCACTGTGTTGTAATAAACTGAAAATTTTATAGATAATGCAACACTTTTTGTGTAATGCTACCTAAAACCATTGCCTATGTGCACTTATGGCGTAGTACCTTAAGAGATGTCAGGGATGTTCTATAGGATCGGTAATTTTATTGTAGTAGACTTTAGAATTTTGATGTTGCTTTTGTACATGATGGTATTTTGATTGACTTTATAATTTTTTGTTGGTTTGTTGGTTTCATTGTTGTAGGAGATAGACCGGGTTATTAATGATTATCAAATTATGTGATTTTGATTTTTTGGTCTTGTCTTTCTGTTTATTTGTCCAAATTTTGGTATTTTTGGGTGTTTATAAATGAAATGTGTACGTAAACGTACAAGGCATAAATATCAATTAATATATACAACCTGTTTATAACTGATGATGAAGATGCTAAACATATCAGATTTATTTAATGAACCAATGTTTAATCAAGCCTCTAACATCGGTTTTGTTTTACATGTGATGTAAAAAGGTAACTTTGACATCTGTTTCATATCCAAAAGCGATGTCAAAAGACAACTTTGACATCAATTTTCTTTCTAAAATGATGTAAATACTGATTTATACTTTGTAAATTAATTGTTAAAGTTCATACCTAGATCATATAAAAGTTATTTGGAAAAGAATGTAATGCAATTTTTGTTTAAAAATAAAGAAAATATATCAGACTGTAATCCAGAACCTATGTTAAAGATGTTCCCAGACATTAGTTCACAACCGATGTCATATGGGGGTATCTTTCTCTACACCCGCATAGACATCGGTCGGGAAAACGTTTAACATTGGTTTCTAGCCAATGTCTATTAAAGTTTTTTTAGTAGTGTATAGAATACAATTAAATTATCATACAACTTATCCTCATGGTTATCAAAATGACTTAGTCTCGTTATGTACATGCATGTCTTGCACAATAAATATTCAGAAAGTAAACTTTAAATGCCTATATTTCATAACCAGAAAAAACCTACAGATCAACCGGAAAAAATTTCTAGATTCTGCAAATAAAAAAAAACTGTTAAATTTGGCAGAAATAACTGATTCAATAATTTGCAGATTGAGCAATCAAAAATCTGATAAAATTATATTCAGGACTGAAGCGAAAGTCTGGAAATTCTACAGACAAAAACTGTTAAAAAAATCTGCCAATATTTCAGCAAATATAATAATGCATGTGCAAAAATATTTCCGTCCAAATTCTGCATTCTGCTAAAAACTGCTCCAAATAATCTGATAAAGCAATACACATATTATATTCTTAAAATCTGCAGATTAATAGATTTCAAACACATTACGACAAACACAAAGCAAAGTGTCTTCAAATTTATGAATGACCTAAATTATCTTACCATAGATTTGTCTCTAGTTCAGTAAATCATCCCCGGGGTATAATGAATTTTAAACTTAATAAAGCTAAACCTCAAATATTTGAGAAAAAGTCATCAACTAAAACACTATATTAAATGAAGTTACAATCGCATGCCCTGCCAATAACAGGTACAGTGGCAACATAAAAACAGTTTCAAACAGTAAATACTTCAGTCTCCAACATAGTAGTAATTTGAAAACGAAGCTGGACTAGTAGATTTGTGGTATTACTAATTTTTCTGACTTTCTTCACTCACTCTCCACGATCTAGATTTTTTCCGTGATGCAAGTTTAATTTTACAGGTCAAAACTCTTGGCCCTGATTTTGTCCTCTTTTCTGATTCTCGAGTTCTGTCAAATAAAATTTTGCCTATACAATAGTTAAGCAATAAAGACTAGTCTAACAAGTTGGCGTATGAAACATATTATTAAATGATTCCATAATTATTTCATCAACAATAGTTTTCTTAATTGTAGTGATACTACCTATAAAAATGCATACTTATAATTTATTTCCAATAATATTCTTAAATTTTGATTCCTAATGCTTCCAAAAGGATCAACCTTTTCTAAGTCCAAAATCAAGAATTTACTGATTCCCTGGAAAATATTGCATCTCCCCTAACAACTGCTAAGAACATCAGAAATACTTCTTAATTAATGTTATTGTTAAGTAACCAATCGCTCTAAAACCTTAAGGTAGTAGAGGAAGGCCCGAACATGATCTTATACTCTTTAACACTCCCCCTCAATCGTACGATACTTTTCGCTACGATTGACAACAACAGGTACAACTAATACAAATATAAATATTAAAAAATATTTAAATTAAATAAATGGGGGCGGGAGGACTCGAACACGAGTTCCTCCCTAAACTGAGATTTGATACCATGTTAAACTGTACATAATAATGATTTTATTATAATAAGACTTGTTCTCAATTATAATAGAAGAGAGACTTATATACCCAACAACCAAACTTAATGAAGTAAAATATTCTAATAAGGAAACTATTATAATAATGAAACTATCCAATAATACAATATCATTATATATATTAACACCCCCCCAAACTCATGATATTGAATCGGGAGTTTCCAAATCAAGTGACGGAGCCACTTAACCAAACAAATCCAAAGCTGCAACACCAGATTCAAGAGCATTCAAACAAATCCAAAAAAAGAGTTACGAATCCAAACAAACAAAAAACTTCCAAATGAATCCAAACACACAAAAAAAAGAACGCAGCAACAAAAGAGAAATCGTCCAAAGGCGCAACAACCCAAGAGAAAACAAAACAATCAAATTACCAAAGCAACAAATCTGCAACCACTGAAAACAATACTATAGCTTCATTAAAAATAAGAAAATGCAATCAAATCACCAAAGCAATAAATCTGCAACCATCAAAAATAATATTAAAACTGCATGCAAAATTGAATCCAAATCCAAAACCAAACTCCATAATCAACCAAATACAAACTCCAGATAATTGAATCCAAGTCACCAAATTATATCTATTCGTCAACCAAATAAAAATTGTATCTCAATTTAAATTGTATCCAAATCGAATCAAATCTTGCGAAGGGCCAGTGTGCCTAGAACACTAGATAAACTAAACCAATGTGCCTTGAGCACCAAATAAATTAAATAATCTCTCGTAGGGCTAATGTGCTTAGAGCACCATATATACTAAACTAATGTGCCTAGACCACCAAATAACCTATACCAATCCCGTGAAGAACCAATGTGCCTACAACACCAGATAAAATAAAATAGAAGGCGGAGAAGTATACAAATGTGCCTAGGGATACCCTTATCATCAACACGAGAAAATGAAATGAAGATGAGGGGGAAAGAAAGAGAAAAAATAATATTATAATGGAGCCAATATCATTGAAGGCAAGATCGAGAGTGTACAGAGTCCCAACAAAAACCAGCAAAAATATTATATGAGAGTTCCAACCAAAACCAGCAGAAAAGTTGCTTGAGAGTCCCCACTAAAATCGATAGAAAAAAACAATTTCAACCAAAATCAAGTACCCTCGGAAATCAACCAAATTGAAGAAAAAAACAATAATTATGATTAAAATTTAAAATATCCAAGAAAATAAATAACTGATTTGAATAAGAAGAAGACAAGAAAAAATAATAATAATAACACATATTTTAAAACCCAATATGTGGAACCTAACCCGATATAACTCATTAGTCAACCTATCCCGGATCGAATCATAGCTCTTGATATCATAATAAATAACCAGTCGCTCTAAACCTTAAGGTAGTAGAGGACAGAGCCCGAATAGGATCTTATACTCTTTCACTTTTATAATCAATTTATTCAACCCTAGGAAATTAAGATAGTCTTTTGCTTTGCGAATTCATAATACGATTGATTTTCTATCATCTTTTCAGGAGATCAGCAACCAAAAATCTCAACAAAAGGATATTTGACCATAGGAAAGACGACTGAATGAAAATGTGAGACAAATTGCACCTACAATTTACATTAATTTGCATCCTAAATTAAATAAAGAATAGTCCGAAATTTAGATTCACATTAGTATGTTCTAAATAAATAAAGAAAAATCTTAAACTTACATAAGTTATAAATGGCTCAATAAATTTATAAATTATATAGAACGTTAAATTTACATTTTTCTTACAAATCTAATCTTCTACTGCTCTTAAGGTTTGTATAAACACTAGAACTTGCTCTTACACGATCTTCTTTATTGACAACCATTATTTAATTATTATATTTTAATACTTATGTGTATGGATAAGATTCAGTGTTGTTACGGTTTAATTGCCTAAGCTAATATTTAAGATGTTAGTCCCTCCGTCCCTTTTAGTTGTCAACATTTTCTTTTATAAAAGTCAAATTGGCCAATTTTTGACCGTAGATTACACATTACTCTTATATTACTTAAAAAAACTAAAAATTATATATTAACATAGATTAAATCTACTTTCCGGTGATGTAATTTATTTATTTTGTTCAATATAAAATATTAATAAACTTCGGTCAAATTTAAGTCATTTGACGAGGTTAAAGTTAAATGTGACAAAATAAAATGTGATAACTAAAAAGGGATCAAGGGAGTATTATATTTTGATTTTCTTGTAAAACACCGAAATCAAAGTAAGTGATTTTCGTTACTCACTTTTTTAAAAAAAATTTGTTCATTTTATTGGATCATGTTGTTGTATCAAAAATATTTTATTGATTTAGATAATTGCGATTGTGATATTAAAAATAGAAAAGACTTTTACAAACTCCCAGTTTTAGTAGTATGTTAGTTTATAGAATCGGGTATAGTAGGGTGATGGATCTTTATTTATTTCTTTTTGGACTTTTGTTATTCAACTAGTGTACTAGTGTGCAAGCTGGGCCTCAATATCTGTACTTTTATTTCTATAGTGACTTTTTGATAATCTTGTGGTTTGGAAACTTCATTATTATGCCTTAGAATTTGAATTATCTTAATTTATATTTATTAGTTTGATTTTGAATTAATATTTTGAAAGGTCGAGATGTTATAAATTAACCAAACATGTTTTTGTTAAATATAAAAGTGTTAAATTTTTAGTTAGCTTTCAATGGTCACAATAATAAAAAACTATAGATTTATTTAGTACCTTAATTTTCCTGTTCAATATTACCTCGAAAATTGTAAAGTGGGTACCATATGAAGGTAAAATATTAGGTTTAGAGTTGAAAAATTCCTATTTATTCAAAATTAATGAATATTTATTTAGCAATAAATAAATCATGTTCAATAATTGATAAACAAATAATTTCTTTAAGTTAATAAATATTTTTGGAATTATCAATTCTAAACACAAAGTAATGGTAAATACAAAATGTAATACAAACACAGAATGCTATAAAAGCTCCTATCACTAATCTTTCTTGTATTCTTTCTTCTCATTCTAGGAAGAAAGGGCATCAAAGGCTGCATATTTAATTTTGGAGCATTTTCTTCTTCATTATTTACTGCTAATCATAAGAAAATATAAGAAATATGATGAGTATTTATAAATATTATTTACAACAAGATTGAAGATAAAAAATATTTATTAAAGTAATCAATTAATCGAGCCATAGTGGCACTAAAATATAAATAATAATTTTCTTGAGTAATATTTGTTGTGGTTGTACAATTCTTTGTTATTAAACAAAAATTGTAAAAAATATTTAAAAAATATATTTCAAACTGCTAAGTTTTCTATAACCAAAACTAGATGCCTACACATAAAGTTTTTTTTTAACAAAATTGTTACACTGTTGGAGTGGATCCGAGTTAACAAGATTTTACACATAAAATTACCCACTCAGTTTACAAATAGGGGGATTGGAAAAAGTTGAAATTAGAGTAATGAATATCGAAAATGGTTAAGAAGACTTTTCTAATAAACATATCTGAGAAGATATATATGCATAATGGCATAAAAAGAAGAAGAGGCATTGAATTTGATATGATTTGTGGAAGAGAGGTACATGCATGATGGAGAGAGGAGGCAGAAGGTTTTTGTGATGCACACATGAGGCTCAATGTTAGTCTTATATAGAGTCCTAACAAAATAATTGGACAGTCAAGATAAAACCGTAACACAAATCAACGATTCTCATGAAGTATGATATGTATTATATTGTACTGTCAGTTAAAATCAAATTGCTCATATAAATTAACAACTTTAATTCTTTCATGTACCATTTTTCCCTAGAGGGACAAATAAGGGCCATGAATTAAAAATAATCTTTCTATTAAATTAGTAACATTGGGCATACTTTCAATTTAAAAATATAAAAATTTGATAAATATATAGCATTTTTTATAAGGTTAATTTCATATCCAAATGGCGGAATATGTGCTTGTGATTTTTTATTTTAATCAAATAATAAACATAATTGATTTTCTAGACAATAAAGGTAATATTTTACACCTTACTTAAAATAATACTTGAGTGCACAACTTAAAAATAAGTAAAATATTATAATTTTTGAAGTAAAAATTATTTTTTTAACTTAATGCATACATTTTATGAGGAATTATAATTTTTGAAGTAAAAAATTATTTTTTTAACTTAATGAATTACAAACATAATAATTTTTTGGTTTACTTTTGTAAGGAATACATATTGACTACGATATCAATTTTAATGTGATGCTAAAACATAAAATTTTATGTTGTACTTGTTCTATATATATGTTTAGAAAAATAACAATTTTTAAAATGGGAGATACCCAATATTTTAATTATTTATTTTATGTAAAGATGTAAATATTTTAACACTATGAAAAACAAATCTAAAATAATACAAAAAAATTTGGAACCATTTTACAATTTAGCATATCACTAGAACATATCCTTGACACTAAAAGTTACATAAATATTTGCTTATGTAATTCTTGTTGTACTGTATGTATAATGTCTTTATTATTAATAAAAATTTCAAATACACTACAATAGTTATAAAGTATTTTTAACATATTAAAAAATATAGTGTTTGACATATTCAAGTGGATATGAGATAACAAGATTTTAAATCACCTAGCGCATTAAAAAACGGCCAGTAATCAATTAAAAGGGGTTATCAAACTTTTGTAATTAACCTATATAAGAGAATCTCGAACGCTATTAAGTAAACTTGTTAGATCAAATAACAGTATCTAAAATTTATTGAATGGGCAAAGAAATTCTTTTAGTGGGGTTAGCTATATTCATTAGTAATATTCAAAATATATTTTATTATATAATTCAAATATAAAATTAAAAATAAATTTATGTTAGTTTTATTTAACACAATTGGAAATTAAACATGTATTTTATTAAAAATATATTTTCATGATAAAGATTTTATATTTTATATTACGTATATATCTAAAGTAAATAATATAAAATTAAGGAAAAATTATTACGATTATAGATATAATAACAATTTTAAAGATGAAAAAAATAAAATTAAAAAACATTACCCTCATATATATATAAACCTAAAAATAAATAACTCACATATAGATTATTTTATTAGAATATTAAATTTTTAATTTGTGACGACCCAAAAATCCTCCACCTTGCCAATGTGAGTCAGAGTACCAATATGGTGAAACCGTGCATTATTACAATATATAATGAGAAAAATATTTCAGTAGGGGAACACCACTCCATTGTCTCGAGATCGAGTCTAACTATCACTAGTTACATATGGATAAATGTCTTAATACAAACTCATAAGTTTTCATATTTGAAATTATTAAAGTATTAGATAAGCTCGAAACTGCATCTTGTGTGGAACGGTTCACTAAGGATAATCTTGTTGACTTTTCCCTTTCCTCTTCCTTTGTTACT
The DNA here is from genome assembly GCF_009905375.1 of Apium graveolens. NCBI lineage: Eukaryota > Viridiplantae > Streptophyta > Magnoliopsida > Apiales > Apiaceae > Apium > Apium graveolens. The sequence goes on along the minus strand of NC_133652.1, from coordinate 277,828,740 downwards.
CGTCATAATCTTTCATTCCATCTTCTACTCTATATGATTTTAAGAAATAACAACAATGAGCATCTACATGCTCAGCAAGATATCCAATAATAAGAGAATAATAAATAGTAAAAGTTGTATATGATAAAATAAGGATAAAAGTGCAAAAATATGACAATGAATATTATGAAATATAACAATTCCATGATAAAATTTTAAATTCGAGTTATTTTTCGAATAAAGGAAGCAAACTCATCAAGAGCACATGATCACAAAATAATCACAAGATGTGAATTTGTTCGTTTCCATCCTAGGTACCTTTGTGATGCGATCAACTAGCACGAAAGAGTACCATCTCCGCATGAATACTGCGCTCTCCTGATCATGGCTCATCGTAGAATCATCAAACATTTCGATGCTAGCATATATAATGGGTCCTACCTGAACCCATGGCTTCACTTGAGCCAAACAATAAAATTTATAATATCCGCACCTGGGATACAAAATTTCAAACCATGGGCACGTCCCATGTTGACTGTTATCTGAGTACGATTTTCACCGTTGAATGAACATTTTCAAAATTTGAATAATAAAATTCGGGCATCAAAGTCAATGAAGTAATGAAAGATAGAACTGGTTAGAACGACAAACCAATTGTACTTTTAAGAATACATTTCGTTACGAATAAGATAATCAACTACATTTAAAATTGTGATCTTCTCAAAATATTGAGAATAATCGATATTAAATAAGGGTTGGGTTGCTTGAACGTAAACAACCCTTGCTTGCTAAATTATAATAAAATAAAATATTTAAAGATGGCTCCAACGTTAAATAATAATATTTTTTGGAAATTTCCTATGCGCAATTAGGTCAATGGTATCAAATGATACAGAAGGTTAATCCGAAAGATGGATCCAACTAATGACAATAAAATTTGGTGGTTCGAAAAAAAATAAACACACCTAGATTTAAAGTCATCATTATTCAAAAAATAAATTACCCAAATGAATATTCTACGTACAAAGGGTATAACACATCCGTATTTATGAGGATTTAGAAGGAAAATATATTCTCAAGATAAATAAACATAAAATGAAATGATAATTGAATTTTACAAAAAATATTCAAAATTTTAAAATTTAACAAGTATGGATAAGGGGATAGAGTAAACTTGCCTTTGTCCAAGCACATGTCATTCACAATCTACTTTCATTAGCCCGTTAATCTCTATTTCTGACTTAAATTTGTAATTAATAAATCAACAATAAATATTCAGTATAATAACAAATAATTTTTAATATTCAGTAAAATGACTTATTGATATATCAAGTTCTCTACATAGCTGTTAGGATGAAAACACGCGCAAATATTCACGTAAGTATACGCGATCGCAAGTAATATAGAATTAATTCTAGTTCCTTCCCACAAAGACTGGTTTAGGTTAATTTCAATTAATGTACTTATGCAACAATGGTATGGATATTATTCAATGCTAAGATGATAACAAGTTAAGATTGTTTATAACTAAGATTATTAACTAACATGCAATTAACTAAGAGATTAAAAGGGTGATTTACTTATATAACACAAACATGGGATTCTAACTTCATTACTACTTCATTTAATAGCCTTTTTTCTTTTCCTTAGCATGCAATGGTGATGACACTAATCAAATAACGAAACTAGTAAGCGCCAACTTTCATTGTACAAATACCATACTACCAGACATCCACAAAAGAGATAGAAGCTGAATAGACACCAATTATATTGACCCTATATGTCTATAGAATTTGACAACATAACGGTTTAATGAACAATTTCTATCGTGATTACATAGGGCAAGTAAGATGGTTAAAATTACCTATGAATCATGCTTATCAAATATGAACCTATGCTAGCATGGCATATTCTAAACCCCTATATTCACTTTCACTTCAATAGAGATTAACACGCTATTTTATAAGTTCGAGACGCTCATAAGACGAATAAGCACAACCAATAATAGGATATCCTACAATCACCACACACTAAGGTATCAAAACATATTACTATTGAAATCCATAGTAAATCCGCTAGAACCCCACGATAACAATTAGCCCATAATCGAGCTCATCATCACCGTGGTTCCGATGAAAGCATGGTATAATAAACTAAGTCTTTAATAAACTGAATAATAATCAAGTACGTTAACAAGAATATAGGTTCAACAAAATAAGAAAACTAGCATCCAATTACAACTTAAAATAAAGAATCACAAGAATTAACTATATCCTATTCGCCTTGGTTATATTTTGCTCCTAGGTCTTCTTTATGTCTTCTCCTTAAGCTCTGTTATGAAAACTGTCTTTAAGTTTCTTTATATTGCATCCCAATTAGAAGAGAAGTCTAGAAAATCACTCTTGTACTTAAACAGGATTCTCAGCTTTCGACTCGGTACGACGCGCGCTTTATTAGCGCGGGCGCGCTATCCTTCTGTTTCTTTAGCGCGGTCGCACGCTAGCACAGTGAGGGCGCGTTGACATTCTGGAAAAACTGATTTGCTTTCTTTTATTTGCTGATCCTTGATGGCATTCCATGAGTAAACTCCCAGGACACCTTCCTAACACCAATTTAGCACTGAAGCAAGGCTAAATCTCCTTGATCCCTTATTTATGCCTGAAATGCAAAACACTACAAAAATGCATCAAAAACACAAACAACTTGAGTACAAAATACCAATTCAAGCCTTTATAGAGCATTCTAAGTGGACATAAATGCCACTTAACACACCCCCAAACTTGAACCGATGCTTGTCCTCAAGCATAAACAGACTCAAATAATAAGAAATAAAAATGCATGAATGCAACTAATGAATGCAACGATCCCCTCAGATTAATAAACCAACCAACGCAACATCTCAACAAATGCAGTTATTCACACAAAGATCAATAAATCCCATAAATCAACTTACAAGCCAGAAACGTGCGTGTTTGCAGATGCTTAAAAGATATACTATCGCAACTAGATCAATAATCATGACTCACTACTCATCAAGGCAATCACAAGGTTATAAATAGAATAAACACTAAACTCAAAATGACTGACAATACTTCAATTCTTATATTGGAGTTATTACATGGATTCATGCTTTTATTCACAACACCTAAACAATCACAAATATGCTTATTTGATCATACAATGAGTGAGGTCCATAAGACTTATGCAATAATACCCATGTAGTGAGCGCTAGGTTAGTGGATCCCAGAATATAAAGCCTTAGGTCACTAGGCACAAAGTCCCCTAAGAACTTAATAACTCGAGTATTAAAGAGCACACTCGTGATCAATTATGCATCAACACATATCCTTTTTAGAGGTGCAGTTATGACAAGTGCCGTGATCAAACTATTTTTAAGCTCTCAAAAGCAGCTAGGCACTCGTCATCAAACCTCAAAGGGACATCTTTCTCTAAAAGATTGTACAAGGGTTTAGAGATTTTAGAGAAAACCTTGATGAAACGCCGATAGAAACCCGTACGACAAAGAAAGCTGCGGACTCCCTTAACTAAAATTGGTAGAGGAACGTTTTCAATGACCCCCACCTTGGCTTTATCCACCTCAAGACCTATAATAGAGACCTTGTGCCAAGAATGATGACCTGTTGCACCATAAAGTGACATTTCTCCCAGTTGAGAACCAGATTGGTCTCAACACACCTTTTAGGAATGGAGCCAAGATTTTGCAAGTACTCGTCAAAAGAATCACCGAACACAGAGGAATTATCCTTAAATACCTCCACATTCTCACCAATCATGTCATAGAAAATAGCCATTATGCATCTCTGAAATGTGGCAGGTGCACCACACAACCCAAAGAAACTTTTCTTAAGGTAAAAGTACCAAAAGGACAAGTGAAGGTAGTTTTTTTGATCCTCTTGAGCGATACAAATTTGATTATAACCCGAATAGCCATCCAGAAGACAATAGTACTCATGCCTAGCCAACCTGTCAAGCATCTGATGAATAAACGAAACAAGGAAGTGATCCTTCCTCGTAGCTTTATTCAGCTTCCTGTATTCCATGCAAACTCTCCACCATGTGACTGTTTGAGTAAGAATGAGCTCATTCTTCTCATTAGCAACAACTGTGATGCCTCCTTTCTTCGAACACATTTGAGCTGAACTCACCCAAGAACTGTCAGAAGTATGATAGATGATCCCTGCATCTAGCCACTTGAGAATTTCCTTCTTCATAACTTCTTTCATGATCGGATTAAGCTTTCTTTGTTGCTCAACAATTGGTTTGCTACCTTCCTCTAGCAGAACTTTATGCAAGCATAAGAAGGGTGATTCCCTTGATATCTGCTATAGTCCATCGAATTACCGATTTGAACTCTCTCAGAATCCTCAAGAACTTATCCTCATCACTACTGAAAGGTCAGATGCAATAATAACATGCAAAGTAGATGCATCACCTAAAAATGCATAACTCAAGTGTTCAGGCAATGGTTTAAACTCAAGTGTAGGAGATTCCTCAATAGATGACATGAGGTACTTTGGAGAATTTTTTAGCTCTTCCAATCTAGAAGATTCAAATGGCATATCCAGCCTTCGCTTCCAAGGAAAGCATTCAAATATTGCAACTGCTCATCACCTTTGTCATCTTCACTTGAATTTACCAACAAGGCTTTCTCTAAGGCATTAGACCTTAGCATTTGATCAAGTTCTGAAGTAACCATAATCGACCAACTCCACTTTTATGCACTCCTTATTATCAGTAGGGATTTCATGGCATTAAACACATTAAAAGTCACATCCTGATCCAGTACTCACATAGTGAGCTCACCCTTCTACACATCAATCAAGGTTCGGCCCGTAGCCAAGAATGGTATTCCCAAGATTATGGGAATCTTCTTATCCTACTCAAAATCAAGAATTACAAAATCATATGAAAGATGAGTTCGTCCACCTTGACCATGACATCCTCCACAATGCCTCGTGGATATGTAGTAGAACGTTGGCCAATTGCAAGGTCATATACGTAGGCTTTGGATCAGGTAAGTTCAACTTCTCGAAGATAGAAAAAGGCATCAAATTGATGCTAGCTCCCAAGTCACATAAGCAGTTGTCGAATGACACTTTTCCGATGGTGCAAGAAATAGTGAGGCTTCCAGGATCTTTAGCTTCGGAGGTAACTTCTGTTGCAGCACAACAATGCATTCCTCCGTGAGAGCAACGATCTCTATTTCATCGAGCTTCACTTTCCGAGAGAAATCTTTCATAAACTTCACATAGCTAGGCATCTATTCAAGAGCTTCAGGGAAAGGTATATTGATATGAAGTTTCTTGAACACCTCAAGAAACTTCATAAACTGCTTATCCAACTTTTGCTTCTGTAGCCTCTTAGGAAAAGGTGGTGGAGGATAGATCTGTTTCTCCCATGTATTACCCTCAGAAGGAGTGTATTCCACATTTTGCTTCCTTGGTTCCACTTCTGCTTCCTTCTACACTTCTTCTTCAGCCACATCTTCAGATTCTTGAACTTGAGCTTTTTCTTGGCTTGCAACCTTCCCAGACTTCAATATAATTGCCTTAACCTGCTCTTTTGCTTCCTTCTGTCCTAGCACTTTAGTGTCACTAGGGAGTATACCAAGTTATCGATTCAGCAAGGCATTGCCAATCTACCCAATTTGATTTTCCAAGGTTTTGATAGAAACCGCTTAGCTCTTGCACATGAGCCTAACTCCTCCAATTCAGATTTTCATTAGATTGTTACAGTTGGAGTTGTTGTCTTAGTGCGTATTGCGGTTGTTGAAAATCAAGAGGATTGATTGCTTTGCAGCATACTGCTGATAAGGATGCACCACATTCTGAGTGTTGCTCCAGCTGAAGTTATGATGATTGCGGTTGTTGGGATAATAGGTGGCTGGGACTGGTTGATGTGACCTCTAAAAGTTGCTCGTGAAGTGAGCTGATTCACTAGAACACACTGCACTGTCTCATGCGCACCAGTATAAAGCTCAAAGACACTAGTGATCTGATTAACTCCATAATTAGCCAAAGAATCCACCTTCATTGTCAAAGCCATAAGCTGAGCAGCTATAGCAGGAGCTGCATCTACCTCGAAAATTCCCTCTACTTTGCCTTGAGTTAGTCTCTGAGAAGGATTCTGATATTCATTAAAGCCATCAGTTCAATCAAATCATAAGCTTCATCGTAGCTCTTAGCCCATAAGGCTCTACCTGATGCTTCATCATCATGGGTCTCGAAGTTGTACCCAAATCATTATAAAAGCAGTTAATAATTATTCAGTCAGGCATCCCATGATGAGGACACTTCCTAACATCTCCTTACGATGATCCCAAGCTTTACACAAAGATTCTCCCGATTGCTGCAAATTGAGTAAAAGCATTCCTGATTGCAGCTGTCTTCGCCATAGGGAAGAATTTAGTGAGAAACTTCTGAGCAAGATTTCCCACTTGGTGATTGAGCCTGGTGGTAGAGAATGTAACCAACACTTAGCTTTATCCCTTAGAGAGAGTGGGAAAATCCTCAACTTAATAGTATCTTCAGAGACATTGATTTTGAAAGTGTCGCAGATCTCGATGAAATCTCTGATATGCATGTTGGGATCTTCCGTTGGAGAACCCCCAAACTGAACCGAGTTCTGCACCATCCGAATCATGCTAGCCTTGATTTCAAAAATGTTAGCCGTGATGGATGGTCTGACAATACAAACTGAATATCATTCATTTTCGGCTGAGAGTAGTCCATCAAAGCCTTTATATTTGCTTCTGGTTCACCCATTGCAACAAGAGCTTCTTCTTCAACTTTCTCCTCCTTAGCAAGAACTTCTTCCTCTATTAAAACTTCTTCCTCCTCTTTATCCAGCGTTCTCTTTCGAGATCGAGAATGTGTTAGCATAAACGTTCTCTAAAGTACCTGAAAAGCAACAAGTAAACAAGTAAGTAAAATATCCGAGTCAGTGAACTTTAACGACCGCTGATGTCAAGCACATAAACTAAAAATTAACACCGAGTCCTCTGTAGCGGTGCCAAAAACTTGTTAGGACGAAAACACGCTAATATTCATGCAAGTATACGATCCGAGTAATATAGAATTAATTCTAGTTCATTCCCACAGACACTGGTTTAGGTTAATTGTAATTAATGTACTTATGCAGTGATGGTATGGTTATTATTCCATGATAAGATGATAACAAGTTGAGATTGTTTATAACTAAGATTATTAACTAACATGCAATTAACTAAAAGATTAAAAGGGTGATTTACTTATATAACAAAACATAGGATTCTAACTTCATTACTACTTCATTCAATAGCCTTTTTATTCTTATCATTTGCATGAAATGGTGATGACACTAATCGACAACAAGAAACTAGTAAGCACCAACTTTCATTGTACAAACACCCTACTACCAGACATCCACAAAAGATAAAAGCTGAATAAACCAATTATATTGAGACCCTATATGTCTTAGAATTTGACAACATAACAGTTTAATGAACAAGTTATCTATCGTGATTATATAGGGCAAGTAAGATGGTTAAAATTACCTACGAATCATGCTTATCAAATATATGAACCTATGCTACCATGGCATATTCTAAACCCCTATATTCACTTTCACTTCAATAGAGATTAACACGCTATCTTATAAGTTCGCGACGCTCATAAGACAATAAGCACAACCAATACTAGGATATCATACATTTGCGTACACTAAGGTATCAAACATATTAACTATTGAAATTATAGTAAATCCGCTAGAACCCCATAACGATTAGCCCATAACCGAACTCATCATCACCGTGGGTTCCGATGAAAGCATGGTATAATAAACTAAGTCTTTAATAAACTGAATAATAATCAAGTACGTTAAACAAGAGTATAGGTTCAACAAAAAAGAAAACTAGCATCCAAGATTAGAACTTAAAATAAAGAATCACAAGAATAAACTAGATCCTCTTCGCCTTGGTTGTATTTGTGCTCCGAGGTCTTCTTGATGTCTTCTCCTTAAACTCTGTTATGAAAAACATCTTTAGGTTGTCTTTATATCCATCAATAAGAAGAGAAGTCCAGAAAATCACTCTTGTACTTGAAATAGGATTCTCAGCTTTCAACCCGCGCGACCACGCGCTTCATTAGCGCGGGCATGCGTCCTTCTGTTTCTCGGCGCGTCCGCGTACTAGCACAGCGCGGGCGGCTGACATTCTAGAAAAACTGACTTGCTTTCTTTTATTTGCTGGTTCCTGATGGCATTCCACGAGCAAACTCCCAGGACACCTTCCTAACACCAATTTAGCACCAAAGCAAGGATAAATCTCCTTGATCCCTTATTTATGCCTGAAATGCAAAACACTACAAAAAAGCATCAAAACACAAACAACTTGAGTACAAAACACCAATTCAAGCCTTTATATAGCATTCTAAGTGGATATAAATGCCACTTAACAATAGCCTTTTAACTTGTCGAGGTCCCCATCTCACTACAAGTAGAATGATTGGTCGATATCTACAATTTTCTACATAAGCTTTTTGACTTGTCGATATCTCTAGTTCTCTACATGAGCTTTTTGACTTGTCGATATCTTCAGTTCTCTACATGATGAATTGACTTGTCGATATCTCTACTTCTCTACATGGACTTTTTGACTTGTCAATATCTTCATTTCTCTACATGCAGATTGACTTTTCGATATCTTCAGTTCTCTAGATGCAAATTGACTTGTCGATATTTCTTGGGACTTCTCTACAAGTCATTTCATACATCTCGACATACTTCTCTACATTCCTTGATCTGTGACTCGTTGATATCTAACCTAGAATATTTTTTCTAGAACAATATTATTCATCTTCAAGCATCTATACCTCTCTGAGACATGATCAGGATTTATCTTCTTCCACAATTTATTCTTTAGCTTGAAGGCTGTTTAGTGAAAAACCTCCAGTCTAAACTATTTAGCATTTTTACAGACTTAAAAATTACAATTACATAATACAATTGAGTTATCATACAACTTATTCTTATGGTTGTCAAGATGACTTAGTCTTGTTATGTACAAGTCTTCCACAACTGATATTCAAAATGTAAACTCTCATCGCCCATATTTTAACCAGAAAAAATCTACTGATCAACCTGAAATAATTTCCAGATTCTGTAAATTAAAAACTGTTAAATTCGGCAGAAAAAACTGATGCAATAATCTGCAGATTGAGCAATCAAAAAATTGCTAAAATTTTATACAGAACTGAAGCAAAAGCCTGCAGATTTTGCAGACCAAAAACTATTAAAAATTCTTCAAAAATTTCAGCAAATACAATCATGCATGCGCAAAAATTCTATAGTCCAAATTATGCTAAAAACTACTCCAAATAATCTCATAAAGCAATACACATATTATATTCTTACAATCTACACATTAGTAGATTATACATATTATGATATACACAAAGAAAAATGTCTTCAAGCTTATGAATAACCTAAATTATCTTACCCATAGATTCGTCTCAAACTAAATCATCCCTAGGTATATTAACTTTTAAACTAAATACAACTAAACCTTAAATAGTGGAGAAAAAGTCATCAATTAAACACTATCAATATGAAATTACAATCGCATGCCCTACCAAAATCATGTAAGGTGGAAACATAAAACTAGTTTCAAATAGTAAATATTTGCAAAGAAGCCTCGCCAAACGTAATTCATTAACGAACTGCAAAAGTAGTACTTGTCACAAAAGCTCTTGAATGAATCCCACACGTCCACAGAGAATGGATCAAATGCATTTGATGATATGCAACAAAACTTTTTTCTATTTCAAAACCCCTTGAAAATATTACTTGAAATGTTGTATTTCACAAGATACCAAGGGGAAGCTGGACTAGTAAATTTGTGGTATTACTAATTTTTCTAACTTTCTTTACACATTCTCCAGAATGATCTAACTTTCTTTATTTTACAGGTCAAAACCCATGGACCTTATCCTGTCCCCTTCTCTGTTTCTCCAATACTGTCAAATAAAATTTTGCCTATACAATAGCTAAACAATACGGATGAGTCCAACAAGTTGGGGTATGAAACATATTTCTAAATGATTCCATGATTATTTCATCAACAATATTTTCCTTAATTGTACTGGTACCACCTATATACTGCTGCTCAAAAAGAGAATGCATATTTATAATTTATTTCCAATAATATTCTCAAATTTAGGATTCCTAATGCTTCCAAAACCAATCATATTTTCTAAGTCCAAAATCAAGAATTTAATAATTCCCCAGAAAATATCTCCCCAACAACTCATATGAACATCTGAAATAATTCTTAGTTAATGTTATAGTCAATTATTCAACTCTAAGAAATTAAGATATCTTTTGCTTTGCAAATTCATAATATGATTGGAATATGTTTTCCTGTCGGTTGTCCTTTATTTTTCTGTTTTCTTTTCAAGAGCAATGCAACTAGAAAATCTCAACAAAAGATATTTGACCATGAAAGACGAATGAACAAAAATCTGAGACAAATTGCACCTACACTTCACATTAATATGCATCCTAAACTAAATAAAGAATAGTCAATATTGATATTCACATTAGTATGTCCTAAATAAAAAAATCACACACTTAGATCAATTATAAAGTGAATCTTTCTCAACAAATTTATAAATTATATAGAATGTTGAATATACCTTTCTCTTAGAAAGTGAATCTTCTACTGCTCTGAAGCTTGTAGAATCACTAGAACTAGAATTTAATATAATTATATCCGCTCTTTTATTCTGACCTGAGAAAATGAACTCGGCATAGCTCAATCAGGTCCATAACATAACTACTAGCTGCTCTTGCATATATATGTACTTTAGTAAGAGTTTTGAGATATAATAGTGAAGATATGCTAATTTAGGATCTTCTCTTCTCACTT